>NC_133971.1:78279714-78585874 GCF_031877795.1 Strix aluco
ATAGGATACAGAATGCTTTCAGACTTCATGTTGATCTACAATGTATTACTTTTGATTTACGTAACTGCATAATGTGTTCGGAGCTTTCTCTGTCGGACTCATGACCATGCAGTCAGTATGACTGTATCAGCCAGATACCTATAAAACACATACAGAGAAATAAAGACATGCAGTTGGGGTTGGCACAGTACCAGCCTGGCACAGTACTTCTTCTTTCCCTTTTGCTGCTGTTAGAAAATATACTGCATGACAAAAATCAGAGTCTTTATCAAAAAGGCAGAGCATTAAAAACCTTCATGAAATAAACTGATTGTATTCCCCCTTTATCCTATTTGGAGGGGTGGCAGAATAGAGCAGTGTGATTTATTCTTTTTTTTTTTTTTTTTTTAAACTGGCAGCAGCAGTCTTTGTAAAACAAATCTGTGTTCGTCCATTATTTGCTGGGGTTTTTTTTTCTTCTTTATTTTTACTGTAGCCTCTGTCTCTCTTCGAAGCAATAAAAAGTGAGTTAACCTTGCGACAGTATTTATTGGAATGTCATGGATTGTTCTTGTGAATTTGACATGTCATTTAACTTCAGGGACTGGACCCCTTGTACTGGTCGAAGGACATATGAAAAAAAACCCAACAACTAAGGGATTTTATCCTCTATGATTTTACCCTAGAGTGTTCTGATTGAAATGAACACAGTGGAGTTTTATCAGTGAATTAAAACTGCTTCCTACATCATAGCTCAGCATATTTGACACATCCTATGCCCACCTCTTTGGATGCCTGCATTGTTTCCTTTCTCCTCCTTGGCTGTAAAGAAAAAAAGCCTAAACTATGAGTTTTCTTACAGGTTAAATCCTTAGGCCACTTATTTTGTCTTTCCCTCTGCTATCCTTATTGCCACAAATGCAGTTCCTCCCTGGGAGAGTGGCTTTGGAGGCCCAAGTGCATTGTGCTCTCATAATACCCTGTAGGAAGCAGGGGCCCCACTGTCTGAGAAGCCCATAAGTGGTATCTTGGAGGAGGCCCAACATGAGCAAAACTAAGGCCTCTGACATACTTCCCTGCTTGTTGGGAGTGCTGTCAAAGGATATCCACATCTCTGGATTGGCCAGGCTACCATGTTTTGAAAAAATTGATCCTACATGCACCAAATAGTTTTGTTTCAATACTTTGAAAGGATATTATGCCCCAGGAAACTAATGGATTTCTGTGCACCCTCACCATACATCCTCCCTACCCAAAATCTCTGCAAATTTGTGTCAGTTCTGCATGGGCTTTGACATGAAATTTTAGTGAGCTGCTCTTAAAAACATCGCTGAGATACCTGACAGAGAAATAGAAAGGGCTCAGTCTTGCACATCCTTGATGATCCCTCCAGCAAAACATTTAAGCAAATCCTTAAAGTCCATTTATGAATTTTCCAAAACCAATTGGTTTATTCACATGCCTGACATTAAGTGCTTAAAAATTCAGCAGGATCAGGTGTTTGGGGCTTGGGTTTATGAGGCGTTTTTGCAAAGCAAAGCTCAAAGTGGGCACTTTTCTCCCATCATTCTGCATTGTTTTCGTACTAAAAATGTGAAAACATTTGGGTTTGCATTTCTAATTTTTGCACAAATTTGGCATGAACTGCACTCAGACAATCTGATACAATTGTTATTCATTATTCTAGGAATCCTAAATGCTGATGTAATGTAGGAATGTACAGGTTTTTTCAGGGGGAGGGGATGGGAGAGGGGGAAGAGGGCTTAACCTCGCAATATTTAAAACCAAGGCTGACTTCCAGTCCTACAGGGAATTTAAAGGATGTCTTCGCTAAAAGCAGATGCGTATATACGTATGTGTTTACACATATGTTCACACACAGTTAAGCTTGCTGCAGGACCTACAGCAATAGGACTGAACTTGGATAAAAGTCATCCCCTAATCAATGGGCAACTGGTCACTCAGGCAGGAGGGTCAAAGGCACTGGCTTTGGTTCATGTCACATGGCTGTGTTCAGTTGGCTGTGGAAACTGAATAGATGAACCATGCTAGTCAAAAGGGTTATCTAGTCACGGCAGATTAACCTTTTGTAAATCCTAAAAGTAGAGGACAGCATTTCCAGTTCAGTTACTGGGGAGTGTATTATAGCTGTTGTGTCAACTCTATTCCTTAAACAGCAATCTTCCCTCTACTTCCAGGTAGCTTTTGCTGAACTGACTACATCTTATGAAATTATCCTTGAGCTGGACTTGAATTTACACCTCAGCTATAGCTGGCAACAAAATCTCAGTAGCAAAGCTGTGTCTGGCCAAATAGCTCCTTGGACAGGTTTAAAGCTGGTGCAGGTGTGTCAAACACTGCAGTGTAACCAATGCTGATGTGAACTGGAACAGCTGGATTAGCAAGAGAAAACTTTCATAAATGCTTCGGTGTAGCCAGAGTTAAATATATTCTCATTCTGAGAAGGCACAAATTAGATCCCAATATTATGTTCTCAAAATACTTAGATTACAGCTACTTCCTTCAGCTTTTACAAAAATTCCATTTTAAAATATGCTATTTGTACTATACAGATACACAGGAAACTTCTCCCAAATGCTCTCAAATACTATGGCTTCTAAACAGTCAATGGGAACATTAATATTTGTATTCATCTCTGCTCTTTGTAATGCTTTTGTTCCTTGGAGATACTTGGGACCGCTTTCCAAACAATCCAGAAGCCATATTTACAAGTGCAACTATAAAAAGATGCACCCACAAAAACTGGTCTTCACTGAGGTTTATGGCAATTCAGTTTTTACCAGCCTGGAGTGAGAAATACAGATCTGATTAGATACACAGATACAGATTTGTTCTGGAAGCCAAGGAGCCTTTATATTCAACACCATTTAGACTTTATGCAGTACGTGCTGTACAAACAAGTACTGAGTTCACTGGAGGGGAAGATAATAATGCTAACAGACTTCTGGAAATGTTTTGTCAAATGCTGTATAAATTAAGACTTTTAGTCTAAGGCCAAAAAGAGATGCCAATGGAAGAAGATTCAGCAGGAGCAGGCACAAATCAGAAGTGACAGAAGGAATGAGTTTACTGCTTCTACAACTAAAACTAACTGAAGAACAAGAACAGACCTGCTAAGGTAACCCAAAATAAAAAACTAAGGCTAAAGACTTGACCAAGTGTGCATATAAGCAGTTTGATACAATAAGTACATGTACTTGCCATATTTTATAGAAGGAACCTTACATTAGAGATTAGATAACAAAAGGTGGTATCTTTCCATTTGATGTTCACATAGCTTCCCACCTGGAGGTGCAATAGACCTTTCCTACCCATCAATTCCATATTTAAAGCCCCCCTGGTAGGAATTTGCAAGGATCAAACATCTCTGAGGATTCTGCCAGCAGCTGTTAAGTTATGGTTAATATCTTAATATTGTATGTTTTAGAGCTACTAGAGTTAGTAGATTAAGATTTATGTGCCTTTTTCTTCTGTTAAATCTACGGTAGCCATACAGGCATCTCATCTAGGTAGCTAGACAGGTACATCCAGAAGAAAATTATCTCCTTCTAAGGTAGGTATATGATACTGACTACAGAGGGAGCCTAACTACTACCTATGCCTGGATGCCTCACTTCTATGTATCCAAGTTAGGTGAGGAGATGAAACTCACTCATAGTACCTAAACAGAGTTAAATGCACAGCTTGAATTGGAGGGCTTGAAAATAGAGGATGTCATATATAGAGAGGTCCTGATGATTTTCAGCAAAATAAAATGACACAGATTAAGGAGAATGTAAGAATTCACAGCCAGTGCTGCTTTAGCTGGAGTGGTGTCCAAACAATCTGCCATACAGCTGTTGTGAATGCTCCTAAGCCAGTAATAACCCAAAGCAAACTGAAAACTGTAGATCAAGACACACCCTGGTATTCAGGCAGAGAAAGGCTTACACATCATGAGACTCTCCCTTTCAATAAAAGGGCTGGGGGCACATTCATGGCAGATGATGGGAATCAGTGGGAGACGGTTATTAAAGTACCCCTGAATGCGGGAGCTTACGTGAGTCAGAGGATCTGGGCTTTTAGCCTGACACCAAACAACTACTTAAACAGACTTTCTAAACCTGTAGTGACTGATGCATTTCTGATTTATGATCATCCCATGAAGGATTATGATTAGGCATTGTGTTGGGTTTGTGTGTGGCAGGGTTTTTGGCAGTGGGAGAGAGGCTACAGAGGTGGCTCCTGTGAGCAACTTCTCAGAGCTCCCCCGGCTCCAAGTCAGACCCACCTCTGGCCAAGGCCAAGCCAATTAGTGACAGTGGCTGCACCTCTGTGATATTTAAGGGGAACCTGAGAGGAGGAGGAATTGTGAGGGAAATACCTATGCAAACACCAAGGTCAGTGGCAGAAGAGGAGGAGGAGAAGAAGGAGGAGAGGGAGATGCGCTAGAGCAGATATCCACCCCCCTGCAGTCCATGGTGAGAGGGCAGGCTGTGCCCCTGCAGCCCATGAAGGTCACCAGTGGAGCAGATGCCAACCTGCAGCCCATGGAGGACCCCACACCAGAGCAGGTGTCTGCGCCTGAAGAAGTCCAGGACTCTGAGGGGAGCCCACGCTGGAGCAGTCTGTTGCTGGGAGGACTGCAACACACAGGAGGTACCCACGCTGGAGCAATTCATGAAGAGCTGCAGGGCTGAGGAAAGGAGTAAAGTCAGAGAAGTTCATGGAGGACTGTCTCCCATGGGAGGGACCCCACGCTGGAGCAGAGGAAGAGTGTGAGGAGTCCTCGCCCTGAGGAAAAAGGAGCAGCAGGAACAATGAGTGATGAACTGACCACAATTCCCATTCCCTGCCCCACTGCACTGCATGGGGAGAGGAGGTAGAGACACTGGGAGCAAAGCTGAGCCTGAGAAGAGGGGAGGGGTGGGGGAAGGTGTTTTTAAGATGCGGTTATATTTCTCACTGTCCTACTCTGGTAAATTAGTGTTGGTAGTGTTCAAATTAAATTGATGTACTTCTCCAGATGAGTCTGTCTTTTGCCCATGACCATAACTGGCGAGACATCCCTTCATGTCCTTGTCTCGATCTCTGAGACTTCTGTTTTATTTTCTCCTCCCCATCCCTGAAGGGGAAGGACTGAGCAAGTGACTGCATGGTGCTCAGTTGCCCTCTGGGCTTAAACCACGACAGGCATTCATATAGGTCATGCTGCAGATAAAGGTCCTGGATTATAAATTGCCAAAACATAGTTTGGGGTCTGCGTGATCCCTTCCTGATCCAAAAGAGAGCTCAAACAAAATTCTCAATTGTATCATAGCAACTAATTTACAGCAGAACACATGCTGTCTGAGGACTCCGGGGGCAGCTCAGCAAATACAGGTAAATCAGACTAAAAGGAGACACAAACGATGTGTAACATTTCCAAGAGACAGACATTCTGTGTCAAATAACTGCATCCCAATCACTGCATGACTGCTGATCACAAGCATCCTGTTACCATTTCCAACTGTACTGCCATAGGGTTATGCTCCTGAGGTGCTCCATTCTACACATGAGGTCTGTGTCTGGCTGGCAATGAACTCCACTCAGAATGGCTTGTGGTGCAAAACAGTTTTATTGTGTCATCTTCTCTTAAAATCAACAAGAGAGCAGCCAATTTCTCAAGAACAGACAGAAGGATTAAGATAAAAGAGAATCAGGTCCCTGACCCCCTGAAATTTCCAACTTCAAAGTCCCCCAGAGATCATCAATGAAATGTTACCGCCTTGCTGCACTGAACATATTCATGATCACACAGGGCTACCCATGTTTGTGAAGCACTGCCTGCAAACTCCATGACTGCAGCAAAGATTATTTTCTAATATAAATAAAACAATATTCTAGGGCTCCCTCCAGGGCCATTAAGCTTTCCTCTGCTCAGTTAGTTTTGGCTTTGGACAGTTACAATAAAAATATGTTAACTGTGGTTTTTCCACTTTCTCAAGCATGTGGGAATTCTGGGGAGTACAAATGAAAAAGGGAGAAAAAAATGTTATTTTAAATGCTTCATATATATAGAATTACATACATATGACATGTAAAGTAATTTTTTACATATTTTATATTACATATTGATCTATCTATATACATACTAATAACATTCACAATAAACCAATGACCCAGCCACTTGAAAGCCTCCTCACCACCACATCCCAGGTATTCTTAAGTCCCCTGCATGCCTGTTCCAGGCCTGAGACAACAACTCCACCAGAACTGCCTCTGATGTGCTAAGGCTGGATCGATGGGCTACATCTGTAATAGCAATTAAATGCTCCGCTCTCTAAGATGAGACCAACTAGCATGAAATGACATGTGTATGCCATCAAACCCACACTGCCACCAAACTGCCCACTGTTAGTTAGCCTGCTCTTGTACTAACTCCTAAGACACCCACAGAGTTTGGGAGAGTTAATCCAGGTAAAAGTCATGCCTGGGGCCATTCTAACAATTTGACAGTCTAGAAGATTAGGGTTCAGTGCCCAGCACTGTTTAATCCACAACAGAGACAGTACCCAGATGATCTTACAGGAAAGTGAGTTCTACACCACTATCATTCCGCTAATTCAGTTTCTGTAGCAAAATCAGCTCTTCATTGCCATTACTCTGGTTTGATTGTCATAATAAGATCAAACTGTGTACCCCTGCCACTGGTGCAGTCCCTGGCCTGAGGTCCCTTGTGCAGTACTACTGACCTAGCTCTGTAGTTTCAACCCAGGTAAAGTGAGTACCCAAAGTAAAGTAGGACCCCCTGAACTCCAACCCTATTTACAAAAGTAAGGCTTCTGATTTCTGTAACGGAGACTTCCACCCTCTCCTTGTCACCCAAGCCAAACCAGAACCCATCACCAATACACCCCAGCTGAGGTACACATCCTAAGGCCTATCTTGCTCCTTTTACCTTTCTGGCAGTCAAATGCAATGTCTCTAACAACAGTTTTATAGTCAGAACATTGACAAAATCCAGCTGAAGCAAAAGCCCAAGTGTGATGACCTATGAATAAGAAACAGTCCAGGTCCCATAAATTATGTTGGCAGGTGCTGGCCTTGCTTCTGGCCCACTACAAGGGAGGACAGAAGTTCTGTTCTTCAAAGCCCTCTAGTTCTTATACAACTAAGTTCTTTTGCAAGCAGAACAATTGCTACAGGAATGCAGACAGCCAAACCTGAGAGTCTTTCACTGACGGGTGTTTCTTTGGAGAGGCATGACACTGGGAAGTAGGATCTGAACAACATCTGAGCCCACACAGTCAGGCTTCTGATCTTGGTCTGCGTATGTAGCCATGTAACCAGAACTCTGATGCAGATACCTAAACATTCATGTGAGATGCACAGCCTGGCTGAGCTACCAGAGATGTGAGAATGGGCTCTCTGTCCCGCAGTGACAGCAGTACACCCTGTTCCAAACTCATCAGGTGAGTGAGGAAGCCACTACTGCAAAGAACTGGTGTAGCTCTTGCAAGAAGGTGCGGATGTAACTGTTTTTTCCCATTAGCACCGGGCAATGTGATATGCTGCCATGCACCAGGGTACGTATGCATGGTGGCACCTACCCTTTATAGAAAAAACTTCAGAGATCTGTGGCAACAGGCCCCAGATACCAGACTAGGAGCAGTACAACACAAAATTGTGCTGCCTGTTAGCAATGAGCAATGAGTATCTGAATCTGTTTCCACAAGCAAATCAGAGATGCAATCAGCTGCAGGCTCTGGAGGACTGGAAATTAGCAAAAGGTTCCCAAACACAGTCCATGAATAAAAAAAAGGCCCCAGAAGTCAGAAGCAACCCATTCACCACAAAGAAATGCATCTCAGGAACATTAACTTCCTGAGAAAATTAAATACTGTGGATTTTTTTGGCACATACTAGAAAGCAAAATATATTTCCTTAACTGCAAACAGTTATAAAACACAGTAGATTAAATAAATAGATAAAAAACCTAGGTATATCTTTGCTTTCAAAAATGTGCTAGTAAAATGAAAGAGACTTCTTTGCCAGTGCAATGGGGTTTTAAGGTACCTGCAACACCTTTAACCACTTCAGCAGCCTGACAGTGTTGTGCCATATGAACAGGAAAGGCAGCTTTTCCTGCTCAGGTTGTTTAAGTGCCATTTATTTCTGTACAATGCTGAACTTTGTAGTTTCAGAGGAGCACAAATGCAACACTAGCACTGCAGAGGCAGCACTTACTACACTAAACTACATTTGACTACAGACAAAAATAATTTTGAAATCAGAAACAAGCCTATCAACAGCAAGTCTAATGCAACTGAAGCCACTTCCTTGTATTTGAAAGAAAACTAACTACAGAAATATAAAACACCAGGATCCAACCTTATATTTACTAATAATGATTGATTCACTCCTGACATATTTCCTCCAAACGGGGTTTCAGCCTGAGTGGGAAAAATCCCAGAGATACTATGTCAAGCCACATTCAAACTCCAAACCTCCCAGGGTATCCGCTTTACTGTCATTCATGAAGATCTACTTGAGGAACTGGTGCGTCCTTATGTTGTAACCACTTGCACTACAACCAAGGATAGTGACATCCTATTGCACAAGTCTCAGTACCAGTAAACTCAGGGGTTAGCTAGGTGTAATGCCTTTACTCCAACTAGCTAACTGTACTAGCTAACTGTTAGCTAACTAGCTAACTGTAGATTCATCCTTCAAGTGCTATCTGCATTTACCTGCTTGATTGTGCTCTCCAGACCAAAGTATGGTTGTCCCAAACCAGAGATCTAAGTTGTGACCCAAACAAGATGTGACCCAAAGTAGGAGTCCTAGCACTGAAGCCACTGGTGAGTGAAAGCCCCTGAATACTGCACTTTTACAGCATTTGATCCAACTTTAGTACCTAGCGTATAACTCTTCAAACTTCTGGCACTATTCAAACCTTCAGGCAGAAGCAACAATGATGGCAATGATGGAATCTTTAGCAATCAAAAAAGAAGTTGACTTGTACGTGGAGGGCTGCAAATCACATTCATCTTCTGGGAGGACGCATAAGGATGGAGCCCAAAACGCTGTATATTCATGTCACTCCGCAAGTTTTGATGGCAGCCAGGGTTTTCCCCTTCTTCTACTCCCTAGTTCACTTCTGGCAATGAACAATAATTCTACTGCCAAAACAGTTCTCATCTCATAAGCTATGGTCTTAAGAAAAAAGGAGCAGCACAGTTGACAGCAGGTTTTCTCCAATTCAGTTGTTCTGCTTTTTGTTTCTGAAGAGCCAGGAATGATGGTGATTTGGGCTGGTGAGATCCCTTTCCTTCCCATGGAGATACTGACATTGATTTTAGCACATTATTGATTTATTCCTGAGGATATGAACCAATGGGAATTGCAGCTTCTGAGTATCTTTAAAAAAAAAAAAAAAAAAAAAAAACAAACAAAAAACCACATCAAACCAACCTTACTCTTAACACACCATTTTGATCACAGAAGTTTAGTCCATTGTATCTTTTCACATGCTTTAGAAAGAAAAACTCTAAAAATTTACAAGACACCATGAGTTGGAGGAAGAGACAATGCATTAGTTGTCATAGGAAACCTACAGTGCCTCCCCTTTTTTGTTTCACCGGTTTAAATCATTTTATGGCTCTCTTCCATTCTAATATTGTTCTTTTGGAAGTTCATTCTATTCCTAATTCCATCTTCAAATGCAGCTGCCTAATGCTGTGTCAATGTTCAGCTGTCTCCTCTGAGAGGGACCCCTCTCTCTCTAACTAGGATATGCACAAGTTTGACAGGGGGTATGCAACAAGAGACTGACTTTGATGGCTATGCGATGTCTTTTGTGACCAGGACAACAAAGATGCAATTAGAGTATTAAATGTGGATGCTCGCATTTCAACCTGTAAATAAATGAAAACAAATCACAGGGAGAATGTGTCTTGATTTAAGAAATGGGACTCTGCAAGCAAAAAACATTATCTGAGAATTCCACTAAGTTTTAAGGTATTGTGTTGCACCAGGCATACCTGATGAATAAGGCTAATGCACTACAAGGCACAGAGGTTTCAAAGGCTTTTTTGCTAGTTCCTTTCCCCATCCCAAGTTTTTAGACAGTAATCTGTTTGTGTTTGCCTCCTGCTTTGCTTACTCAAGGTATAGCACAATCTGAGTTAACAATAAATAATGGAATTTGCTTCTCAACATTTCAGACTGTATTTGACCTGTATTTCAACCAGGTCGTGCTTTGCATCAGAAAAGGCCTTGTGAAAGTGGACAGACACTACACCAAGTTATGCTGCATTGAACAGCATTAGAAAATGACCTTTAAATGTAGGTAGAAGGAGAGTCATTATTCCTCTCTTCAAATACCAAGAAACGGTGGAAGTCTAAACCAAAACTCAATCTATGTTTCAGAATGCTTTGTGTTTGATCCTATCTACAAATTAAAATAAATTGGGACACACAGAATCGGGTTCTTGGCTTCTGTTAATCTACTACAGTCTGCTTGCGTGGGGAAGAGAAAGACAGTAAGTGGTAACAAGGTCAGTTGGGTTTTACAGTCTAGCCTCATACTTCACTTGAATCCATTTTCAGAAACGTCTACATCCTTCTGGCTGTCTTAAATGCCTTCCAAATCCCTGTTTCTCTTCATGTCTGTTTAAATACCAACACTGGAGTTGCAGTCAGTAAGATGGAAGACCAAAAGTCAATACAACCATGCTTCAAGATTAGAATCAATAATCAAAATTATGTAAAGCTAATTAAGTCTTGAACTCTAAAGCACAGAATTACGACCTTTTGATGGTAGGCTTTGGAACTCATCACATGTGAATTTTCACCACTGAAAAAATATTATATACATAAACAACCAAATTATGTGACAATAATCCAGAACAATGTGTTTTACAATAGACACTTTTTTTCCCAAGAGTGTAAAGGATTGAAGATGTTAAAAATGTATTTAGTCAACACAGCTAATAGAAATGGTCAAACTAATGATGTACATTGGTTTGGTGCAGTAGATGGAATTGTTGAGCAGAAAACGTTCCACTGACAGAGTAAACTGATAAACCTGGTTTTATTTAAGAAAAAATAATCAGTCAAATTGTGTCTAGTATGATACACAACAGCAACAAAACACTTTGGATTTGCTTTCAATTCCATCAGAAAACAGCTGAACGTATTGCTGGATTAATTTGTGTTCTTGAAAGTCCTGAAAAACCATCTTGTTCTCAAGTATCCAGATACAAGCTGTCTATCATGAAGAGCACATAGAGTCAAACTACTGCAGCGTTACAGGCGGAAGCAGAGAAGTGCATGTTCCTGGGAACAGAAACAACATATTCCTCTGAAAAGGACACTGAATGAGAAAGCAAGTGATTAACAGCAGCAGATCCAGCCACGGAAGAATTTCTCCTGCACAGAAAGCAGAGAAGCATAGTACCACTGCCTTCACATTAGCTCCCCACCCTTGGTATGGAGACAGCAATAAAGCCTATTTACTTCTACATGCAGCCCTCTCAGTTCTCATGGTTAAAGTTTCCTGAGGAGGCCTGCCAAGGACTCCCTTCTTACTAACACTCAGAAGGGTTCACTTTCACCCTGGTTCCTCATGTTATAATTGTAAATGTGTGGAGAACTGCTAAATTACATATACAGAGCTGCCACCAAGGCTGGATGTTGTGACAGCCTTGTGTAGCAAACAGTTATGTTTGAAATAGGATCCATGCTCATCAAGAAGACAGCATAAAAAACTGTAACACTTATAATACTTCGGTGTTTTGCACATTGAAAGCACAGTATTAAAAAAAAAAATGGGATCATTCGCTCAGTCTAATTGATGCTGCTGTGTTTGTACAGACTCTTTCAATAAAGTAGAAAACTTCATGATTCAAATCATGATTCAGGATATATATGTAAGTTGCACAAACCTGAATGCACAACAGTGAAATTAATTCTCTACTGAATGCAGATGGTAGGACATGCATATTTTCAAGCTGGCTTAATAAAAAAAGAAACCACAAAACAAACAAACAAACAAAACCCCAGAAACTTGAAGTTTCTGCTGTCAGATTCCATGCTATAATTTGGCTGCTTGTTCTGGTAAAAGAGAAAGCTTCAAATGGAATCCTTGCACTGTGGCAGCAAGGCTACAGTCTGCCTTTGCTTTGGACAGGATGAGGATGTTAGCCCTGCCCTAAAATAATCTCCAAGACAAACAAGCCATCAAAACAGAAACAAACAAACCCTGTCCAGGCTGTATGCACATGGAATTCATATCCATGATAGTATATTCCAATCAAATCAGTGGAATGCCAGCAAAGTCACTGAAATTAATGTGAAAACCAGTGCTGGTGACAGCAGCCAGACTGAAGCTGACTGACCACAGTTCTCTGCACCAACTGCGATGACAGTGCAGGATTTCCTTCCAGGCCATGTTAATGCAGCTGATGACAAAAAAGATGATTTCTCTTCAAAGAATGAATACCTCCAGAGGTTCATGAGGCAAATATAAATTGCAAGAACAGCTGTAACATGGAAGAAAACCTCTCCACTCACTTAAGCACCCTTTCTCAGTGCCATTTTACTGCATGCACCCCTTAGACATTCAGGCCCACGCTCAAAGGACACTGAGCAGGCATTACACAGGAAAGCCAGTGTGGATGTTTGAAACCTCCTGTGTACATGCTACAGACCCTACTGTATGTGGAGGAGGATCATGCCAAGCTCAGGGTCTCTAGATTACTTGATATAGCATCCTTTCCCTGAAAGTTCTTGCCAGTTGCATACTTCAAATCATCTTCCTACACACATCCATCATTGCCGTGCCTGCTCTGTAAAAAGCTCAGGACTGTAGCTGACTCTGGGCAGTGGAAGGATTTCCACTTTCAAGTCCTCTGCCACTTCCTTCTCCCTTCACCCAGTAACAAGCAGAATTACCCAGAGGAAAAACCCTTCTACCCTCAGAGCAACTCATTGTAAGGGAGCAGGAACATTTGCTCCCACTGCTGATGCAGGAGATATCCCAGACAGCTTCAACCAGGACACAATTCTGCCCTTGGAAAACAGAGCCAAGCCCTAAACCCATAAAAGTAAATGTACTGTGCTTTACAGTCATTTTCAATGGGGGTCAAGGCTTCAGTTTTTACTCTGAAATAATCTGTTATCCTCTGTAAATACAAATGCAGCATCAGGATTTTATCTTCAGACAATAACAATCCCTTCTTTTTTCTCGCGGTGTCGCACTCTGCAAGTCTGCCATTTCAAGTAGCTCTCCTGTTTCTCTTATGCTTTTTCCTTCTGTGGTTTCAAAGCTCTTCTTTTCGGAAACATGAAGCTTCATATGCCACCTCTGCATTAGACACTACATTCTGTATTACTAAGTATTGCTAATTTTTACATACACAAAATTAAGCAATATATCTGGAAACCTTCAAGAAGGTATTTTAGAAAGTGTCTGTTTCTGGGCACATAAGTAGTAATGCAGTGGGATCACACACATTTCATTGTCTTGGTGGACAAATTCCACTTTTATTATTGTTATAATTCTTTATAAAAATAAACAAAAATGTTATCTTTGATTCTAAAAAATACTATTCATCAGAAAGATCACATTTCAGTGTGTGATAGTCTGAAATCCAGATCAATCACCATGATGTTAACACCTAATATTTCAATGCAGTTGTCTGTATTTTACTTCAGTTGATAAGCCTGTGTAAGTTTAATGTCAATGCCTAAATGATGATGCCATTAGAAATATACAATATTAAGCATTCAAGGTTATTAAACAGAGAGATAGATGGGGTCACCAGTGTATTCAGACCATGGTGGAACTGGACTGCCTTTCAGAAAGAGGGACAACTTTGAATTCCTCATGATTTTCCTTTGCCTTCCAAGCAATTGATCCCAGCCCAATGCAATCATTCCAAATAACGTGAGGGTCGAATTATTAATGCTTGTCTGTATTTGTGACAAGGCAAGCGGTGTGTATGCATATCATTTTATGTATTTTCCCATGTGTGCTATGAAGCAACAGCAGACTTGATGGATAGCAAGCTGATATGTCAGCTGCATTTGTGTGCGAACCATAACCCAGGGATTTTACTGGGTGCATTTTCAGAGGATGCTTAGGTATAAGGGTGTCTTATGAGTAACAGGAATGAAAACAACTGCAAATTCTCAGCAGCATATACACACACAGAGGCTGGGCAGATCTACTTCAGTGTTAAAGCATAATTGTATCTGTCCATTAATTTAAAAGAAAAACCTGTTAGTCAATGATAGGTTCAGTTCAGAAAAAAACCTTATTTTTTACAAAAAAAAAGCTTAATGGCTGCATAATGGCATTTAATGCAATAGATTTCTAGAAGATAATCCCATGAGTTCAAATCCTGAAAGTAAAATACAGAAAAACAAGATGCAAGCAATACCCAACACCTAAGCCTCTGTATTAGTGTATGTACTGAAGTAGTTTGCAAATTACGATTGTTGCTGTAAATCTTTTTCAGATCAATGTTCTTTACTTTGCAATTCCTTGACTAAAAATGCACAAAATCAAAGTGAAAGTTTTGTCTTCTTAAGGACTGGATGGGAAAAGACATTGTACTAAATCATATTGCTATGCTATAACAGCGGAGCAAAATGAACTCTAGTTGAGGAGGTTGTTGTAGGAACATGCACCGTACAAATCATACCATAAATCCATGATCCAATTAGCTGAAGATGCAATTACCTAAAGACCTGCAATATGATATTAAAATACATATTAAAAAATAATGTAGCATTTGGAAATAATTAAACAGATTTTTTTTTTTTTTTAAGTGACAACCTTTGGACTGTACAAATGTGTTCTTTGAGTACAAATAAGTGATTATAGGGGCATATTCTGTAAGTAATATAAAATAGCTTCTAAATCCCAGAATTTTAAAAGCAATTTTACAACTCAAAATGGAACAGAAAACTTATTTCTAATGACTAATTCTACCATAAGGGTTTTGTTAACTAATTCCGTCAGACTATTTATTCTGTGTGTATGTTTCTCTCTCTCTCTCTCCAGAGACACACGATGTACAGCAAGAGTTTCCCGAATTTGTCAGGGGACAGTGTTAATAACAGTCAGAAGCCCAGGAGTTTACACGAAATGGAGCAACTTGCCCAAACCCAGGAACTTTTTCGAGTGTAATTAATTTACAGTGCTTCATTTTTGTTCAGGTGACATGGAAGGAATACACAGATAGAATAGCAGCTCTTTGGCCTTCTGGGAGTGAAGCCAACAAAGCAAACAGATAACTGGTATTTGTTACTCTTGCTTTCTTTTGGAGAAGTTTTTAACCCTTATCTTTTTCTGTGGAAGAACTCCTTAAAATCATCTTCACATGCAGAATCAGACTATATCTACAGTCTCATGAACTCAGTCCCTCACACTCCCAGCTTGCTCCATAACAAGCTGCAACCCAGATGCCATGTGACTGCATCAGTGTAATGCCGAGTCTGGGCTATAAATCCTGCCTTCCCGAGAGCAGACATGCAGCTGTCTGCACCATGCATGAGCGTCCTTGATGTCTCTGGACCAGCTCATCAGTAAGCCAAGGATACGAAGAGATCCAGTGAGTATCAGCACGGCCAGACTTGCCAGGGGAGGGAGCTAACATCACGGGCAGGGTTAACATCTTACAAGCAGTGCAGTGACACTGTGTGCCTCCAAGTGCAGCTGTTCCCTGGACACAGACGCCCCTGAGCTCGCAGCCTGACCACTCCTGTTGCCCCAGGGTAAGATGTGGTGTGTACACCACGTGAGGCGGCAGAGGAGAGACTGCTGCTTTGCTAACACCTCTGAGATCTGTTTGAGCACAGGACCTGAAACTTCAGCCTTCTGCTTACCATGGCTGGGTCACGCCTGGGCTTACAGTTCTTTGTATTCTTTAAGCAAAGAAGTTTATTTCAGTTACAAATCCCAGACCTTCTATAATTATCCTTAAGAGTGCCAGTTCTGTATACATTAAGTCCAGAAATATTAATGGCATCAGGGTCTGAACTTGAGTGTGTTTGAACACTTGGTTAATTGGAATACTTGGTCTCTCTCTGCTCTGGATCTCACAGATACATGGTACTCACCACAGCCACGCCGTCTTGTTGTTCACTTCCAGCAGGACTTGCCCTCCAATTCCACAAGCTTAACTTCAATGGTTAAGCTTAGTTCTTTAATGTTAACCTTCACATTCAGTACAGTTCTTTTCTGTTACTGGTTAGAAAAATGACACAACTGGCTCTCCGCCTTTCTTTAGCCCATACTTGGTATCTCTCATAGCCTTGTCCCTTTCCACCATCATGCATTAGTGCTACTACAGAAAATCCAGAATGCTTCTCAGTTTTAAGGCTGTAATATTAATCTGTGTGCTCTACTAGAAATTTAAACATTTTATTGCCTTGTTAGCAGGCATCATGTAATCTCACTGATATCAGACTAGCATAAAAAGTTATCAGCCTGATTAATCTAAGACGCAGTACTTATGCTGTGAAATGTTATGTCTAATAAATGTACAGCTGCCTTATACTGAATCTTGCAGTCATTTAGGTTTTGAGAGCTGTTTCAGACTGACAATATTGGGTTTTGGAAGATGTTTTCAACAGTTCCCCAAAGATGTTTGACCTGCCAAGATCAAATAAAACTGTGTCATAATATAGGCACAATAGATTAAACATGTTTTTTGGTTTAAATCTTTCTCCAGCAGTGACATTGTAATCTGCAAGACAGAAAGCTGTATGAAGACCATACACTGAAATATTCCCAACAGGAAACCAAAGCAAAATATGCAAAAAACTCACTGAAGACCATTGCAATCTCACGGTCCTGAAATGAGTATTTCCCTCAGAAGTCAAATCACTAAGCAATGGTGGTATGGTTATTCTGCTTTTTAGTTACAGCTGTGCTTCACTGCCTGTATAATTGCACAACATAAAAAGGAAGGAAGCAGGGGAGGCATTGAAGTCACTGCATGTTTTTGATGGGGTCTTTTTCTGTCCCAAGCGTGGGAGGTGAGAAAACATCAGAACTTTGGGTGCAGTAGGGGCAGCTAATGACACTCAACTGGATGTGAAATGTCTTTTATGGGGAGGATGGAAATACGGCCAGGGCAAACTGTTTCATGGACAGATGGGCAAAAATTTCTTGGAAAAAATCCATGGCAGCAGAGTCGTGCTTTAAAAATAGGTTAGTGGGGTATAGTTTTCATTTTAGCTTTAGCTCCTTCTCCATCCAGAGTTTGTCACTGCAGCAAAATCATTGGGAACACTGACATCAGTGCACAGGAAGGCAAGAGGTTTTCTCTACTTTTTAAGAGCCTGCTGAGGTGACTGGGAGTTTACTCCTAGATTCCTGAAACTTCTATGAGTCCCCAGCAAGAGGAGGATGCTTTTCCACAGAAGTACATCATAATTCTGCTGTATTATAGACATAGATCTCTTGAGCAGCAAATGAATACTTCAGTTTCTCTGTCAGAAGCATCAGAAAGAGCTTCAAAGTTTCTCTGAGAGGTTCCTTTCTCCTATCTTTGTACAAAGCACGTTGAGTTTTGTTAGCATGGGTGAGTTTACTCCTGCTATTTGTATTTCTGCTCATCCCCCTGTTATCACAAGTTCAATAGATTATGATCATTATTATTGATTCCAGTAGTTTATAATACTAATCAAGTAGGTGTCTGAAAAACGTAGTTCATAAAAACTAGTGCTTTACTTTTTGAATAGGGAAATTATGTTTATGTGGCCATGATATCTGTATGAACATGACTCTATCCATCTCCCAGGTCTCCCCTAATGGTACCCAAATCCCTTTACCAATTTCAGCTGCATTTAACAGAAAGTTCAGCACCTGCCATTAAGAGATAAGAGATATATTTGCTACTACTGCCTCTGCTGACAATTAGACAAGGTGCTCTCATTCCTCATCCACATAGTCCTACTGAGCAGAGCAGGCTGGTCCACAAGCCCCTTAAGCGGCACATGAGGTCCCTGACCCGTCACTGCACATGCTGCCTGCTGCCAGGCCAGCAGGATGGAGGTGGGAGAGCGTGCTGAGGACATTGGGTTGTGATGGCGGATCTGAGGGGTTGTGGGGCCCAAAGAAGTGAAGGGCCAGACCTGTGGGTATTAAAGGAGGAGAGTGAGTGGGGGAGTGGGCAAAACTGAGGGCACACTAGTAATGTTGTACAAAGCACACAGGGAGAAACACAGCTGTGGCAGGGGCAGGGAGACCAGAGTCTTGCAGGAAGGCCTGCGTTGTCAGATGCTGACAACAGATCAGGAACTCATAGGAATTCTCAATTCTTCTGTTCAAGGAACAACTTGTTATGAACACTCCTGATAGGATATTTGGTGTAAATCTGCTTACACTGGCACCACACCAGAACTGTGGTTTTGCTGGTATTCTCTGAATCCAAGGGTAGGCTGACCTTCTATATTTCCTATTTTTCCGTTGTACAAATTCAGATGTACCAACAATCCAGTTTATGGGAAAAAGTTGGTCTTTTCAGTAAAACCAGAAATTCTAGCATAAAGGTTAGAAATGGCTTCAAAACAAACCCATCCTAATAGCTTCTGGGAATTCCTGTTTCTTTTCAGCTAGTGCTACCCTCTCCATTTTTCTGGACATGGAAACCAATTCTTCTTTTTATTAAAGAAACGTTGAGGACTTTATCTCACTTCTTATCTCAGTATTTTTTTTGAAAGCTGTGATTTTGTAAGCCAAGTTCAAAGTTTTTATTTTAAAGTGGTTGCTCTTGTCAATACTGGGAAGCAGTTGTTGGGGAGAGCTTCTGTTCTCAGCTCTGCCAATGATTCCTCATGGGACCTAGCAATTTAAATTTCATGCTTTCTCAGTAAAACCCATCTGTAAAATGAATGCAATAACCAACTTCATGAAGTTGTGGGGAGGCCTCTTCAATGTCTGACAAGTATTTTGTTGTCATCCCACAGTTGCCTGCATAAGTGGAATACGGTTATTGTAAGTGCTTTAGTCCCTTTCTCAGCTCAATTTTGTTTTCATGTCTTTTACTGCAGCCTTGTCACAAAACTCTCTGATTTCATCCTGTGGAATCTGTTGAATTTGTGCTAGATAAGGACCAGAAATGGGTTTGTCTTTTAAAGCACAGATATCATATTATGCATTTTCTGGGGATGTATCTCCTTCTCAATTAACTTCTTCTGGCATCTTACCAGATTTTAATACTGTAAAATTTAAAGAATCTGGAATCCACATTGTATGTGTATACAAGATTCATTTAGTTAAATGGAAAATATGATGCATTGACTATTTTTCTCTTAAAAACTAATGCTTCTTCACTTCAAGTTTTAAAAACTACATGAAAAACATTCTTCAGGTAGATTGAAAACAGGTTCATGTTCCATGAAGAGTATTTCAGAGATTATATCCTGAAACCTTTTCCTGTGCAACTTCAACAGAGTATTAGCTACTGCAATTGATCCATCTTTATTAAATTAAATTTGAAATAAAAACCAAACCATACAGTGTAAGTTAGCTGAACATAGTGTAATTCTGCATCCCGATACAAAGAATAAAAGTCATCTTCCTGACAGATTCAACACAAAAGCTATCCCTGGCTAATGCTAAATCTGTGACAACTAGAGAAATCCAAGAAAATATGAAGTTAATCCTGACATTTTCTCCTCGGTACTTTTCAATACATCATTCTCCTAGGAAATTATTCTTTGATATCAATGAAAAGCAGATTTCCAGGTGTCAGGGTGAACTGAGACTTAAAACATGCAATGAGAACAACTTATTTCTTTCCATGCAAGTCAGACTACAGGTTACAGCCATGAGTCTTATCAGAAGGACAGAGTCTTTGCCTGTTCAGAGCACAGCTGATATGGATTAGATTAGAGGACTATGATTTAAGGTATTAATAAAGTGGTGGGAAACACAGGCCCTTTCCTGCAGATCTGGGAGTTCTAATCCCTCTGGGAGAAAGACATACAATATACTCTACATTATGGTATTTCTTATTAGCTCTTCGTACAGTATGCTGCCTTTAATGAATCCTATCTTAAATCTCAAAGGTTAATACAGTACTAAGGTAATAACTTAATACGTATTGCACAGTCACTTTAGATAAGATGCTATACAACTACTGATTTTATTTGTTCTGTGTAGTTGAATATTGAGACAAATAGAACAAGAACAAGGGAGACCAATAGTGAAGATGCCCTTTAGTATCCTTTAGGTACCATCTCCTTCAATATCAAGATGTGTCTATCTCCAAATTGCCCAGATTGTCAGCCAGCATGGTTTGCTTGTTAATATTTCTAATGTCTCTGGGCTTTCCCCAGTAGTACATCTCACACACACTTTACCAGTCAAATAACACATCTTCCCTGCCTCAGTTCACTCCACATTCCATATGTTCTGTCAAAACTTTGGTTACAATAGGGCTTAGGTTAACTGGTGTTCTGGGACCATAATTACCATCTCTTTCTTTGTTTTAATACTATTTTTCAATTTCAAGTTTCTTTGGTGGAGAAAAGGGGTTTTTTCTGCTTCTGCAGCATGTAACAAGGTCCTACTGCTTGACTACGCATTCTACATCTTGAAGCCTAATAACATCAAATCCTACTCTGACATCCTCTTAAGAAATTGCTCGGAACCATCAGGACACACTACAACACATTCACATTTGAAGGACTTAGAGATGGGTACCTACATGCAAAATTGAGGTCTTCAGTGCTCTGCTTACCTCTACAAGTACCTTCCCTTTGCTCAAGCAGAGAGCCATGTTGCGGCAACTATACTGTTCTAGGACACAAGCCATATCAACTACCATATCAGAGTATGGGACAGATTCATGTCTGTACTGGCCTGTGTATGCTTAACCCTACATTCTTCATCAAAACATCTCTTAGGTATATCCAATTTTGCTGCTGGCCATACACATAGCTGCAGAGATCATGACTGTACTGTGCAGCTCAGTTCCTGCCTCAGATTTAAAGCAAGATTTCACATGTGAGGTGCTCTCTGCATTTTAAGGAAGAAAGAGTACTGTAAGCACACTTCAACACTCATAAAATGGCAGACTTGATGCCAGAACTACCTTCTTGTTTTTATTTAGAAGCCTAAAGCTGTGGCATAGACCAAAGTGCTCTATAACTTAAGTACTAAAGTACCAGGATGTAAATGAACCAAATTCAAAGTCACGTAAGGTACAAATTGGAGCAGAGATCTGAAGACAACTTCCAGGAAAATGCCTTAACCACCAGGCTATTGAGCATTTGAAGGAATGCTGTCTCTCCTGTTGAAGCTGTCATGATACTGGAGTGAATGAGAACTGTATGAATAACTGATTTGGGATGGCTTGCTGAACTGAAAGACCACCAGACTAAAGCTAGATAATTACCTATTTTTGCATAGATAATTAAATATTCACTGGAGCAGGAGCTTGAACATAACACTCCTTTATTTCAGCCAGACCTTTGCTGACTGAGCTGCTTTGCCAGAAGCGCAAATGCACCACACGCTTCTTCCCCTCCTCCTATTCCAGCTGCACTTTATGTGAGAAAGGCCTGGCCACCCACCTACTTACAGGAAAGGATTCAGTGCTGCGAATGCCAAGAAGGGACAGAGGGACCTTCCTTTGGAGTTAGCTGCCTAAGCCTCTTCGAGAGACAGAGTAGGATGAAAGGCTTCCCACATCCTCAGCTTCTCTGATCAGCCACTTGCTTAGTGTCCTGGGTTAATGTT
Organism: Strix aluco; assembly: GCF_031877795.1. Taxonomy (NCBI): domain Eukaryota; kingdom Metazoa; phylum Chordata; class Aves; order Strigiformes; family Strigidae; genus Strix; species Strix aluco. The sequence continues at coordinate 78,301,442 of NC_133971.1, forward strand.
CCTATCCTTTCCTTAGGCACTGGACAGACATCCCTAGCTACCTACATTGGGATTGCAAATTCTGCCGTTCAGGATAATGGCTAAAAGATGAGCACCACAACAGGAACTCAACAAGCTTGATGTTGCCCTCAGTGACTCCCCAGCAGTACAAATTTCTGAATCCACTTTATTTGGGTTATGACAATTGCAGCATATGAATGAGAAAACTTTGACTACTTCCAGACATATTTGAGACTCATCCTGAACTTGTAGGACTGAATTATAGTAACACGTAGCTCCAGTGCTCCATTTTGTATTTTTAAATAGCAATACCTTATTACCAAGTAGACACTGAGATTACAGAATTACTATCCACTCATAACATTATTTTGCAACATTTGCATTTAAGCCACCCCTGGCTAATTAAATTCCTACTGGGTGGTGAAAAAGAAAGGAAATAAAAACCAGACTAACAAATCAAGACAACCTGTTCTTTAACAGTCGTCTTTTTCTGACATCAGCCAAATTCTCTGACCTATGTTATGGACCTGTTATAGAGCTTACAAACCTTTAATCAAAACCAAAAGGATTTGTGTGATACCAAAGTGAAAATCAGGCTGAAGATAAGTAATGCCCATGTTGCTGTTGTTTAGTTAGAAAAATATAACTAATTATCCAGAATTAATTGTAACAGGTGTTCCAAACAGAAAATGTGTTTACTATTGATTGATGCATTTTTGCCCTGAACCATGAAAAATGCATATTTATAATGCAATATGACATTTGCTATCCATCATTTTTATTGTACGTTGTTTCACACGCACTCAGCAGACCAGGCACTGTACAAGCCACAGTCACTGCCTCTACACCCACTTTTAAAGATTGGTTCAGGAGTAGGAGGCTACTGCAAGGTCTCTGAGCCACCAACTTCCACCCACACACAGACCCACATTCAGTCTACAGACTACCAGCAAGCTGCCCATCTGAGGGTACCTAGCACCCAACTCACCCACAAGATCTGGAATTTTCCACAGGACATTTCCAATTACACATCTGCCTTACAGAGCTTACTTTCACTTGCTCTCAGTCTGGTCTTGAAAATGGCTACAGCTGCCCTGCAAAAACTAACCTAGAACACCTTAGAGAAAGATAACCTTACTCATGAAACCACGATAGCATGATGCTTGCTTCTACGAGGACAAAAGGCACACATCTGCACACACACAGTGCCACATTACTGCAGTAAGGATCCAATGCAGATGTATGCAAGAGTCCATTTGCCTTCACCAAAGTGCAGAAGCAGATCCTGGGCTTATGGCAGTTTCATGCTGGTGAGTAGATCAGAGTAACTGATTTAGGAGAGCTGGGTAAAGCAAAAAACCCACTACCCTGAGACAAAACCTATTTTTATCCAGCAAAACAAGTAAAAATGCCTTTCAGGTGATGCATTTCATTTCCAAGGGGAGGGAAAGCTAACATTAGAGGGGTTTTCAGGAGCAGTAAATCCATGCACATTACTAAATGGAACTCTGCTGACTGCTGAAATTTTGTTACTCAGAGATATGAGGCTGCAGCATTTCAATGCTTTCCTAAAATGCTTCTTTTTCTATGTGAAACAAATTGAAATCTAGATGGATTTCTAAATAATTTCCAGGCAACTGAAATCTATGAATTTGACAAACAAATACCAGTGACAGTGGACATGTCTCGTGCACTAAACCAGAGGAACTTAAAGGTGTTTAGAACCTGCTAAAAGGCATTCAGTTCTGTACAGACTCAGGTCGTTACAGTGGCAGCCTGAACCTTATGTCCTCGTGGATGAACTGTGTTCCACAGCACCCAAAGAGATCAGTGATTAAAAGATCCAGTTCCCCCTCTGGTATATGTGGCAAATACCCACGTGGCCTACTGGAAAAATCAAACAAAGGCTTGCGCAGTGAAAATCATGGCTAGAATTTTCAAAGTTATTATAACCAAGTTCAACCAACATTTGTATATTTTTATCACTTTCTGTTAAAATGGTGTGATCATATTACTGTGATGTTTAATGTTGTTGGGTTTTTTTAAAGGGCACAAAAACTCTAATTTTCTAGCAAAAATACTGTTTTCAAATATGAAGAGATATAAAATGAGACCTTATCCCTTATTCATGAGAGCCAGATGTTATTTTTGGCTGCACAATTTAATGAATACCATATTATGCTCTTTTTAACCTTACACCAGAAATAACATACTTCTAGCATTCATGAACTTCAAGCCATTATCAGTAAAAGCTTCTATTAACATCCAGAACTTTTCTCAGTTCTCTCTGCAAAAGCTTTAAGCTGTCAGCTACAGTCCCTATTATGGAAGGATTTTTTTTTTTCAGCCATCAAAAGGTATTAATGCAAAAGATATAATCCTTAGCAGTCAGCTAGCTGAGGTTGAGAACTGCAATGTTTTTCTGTTGTCTTCTTTACAGTATTGAATTTACACGTTTGATGCCTTGCTGTATTTCTGTATTTGTGTTTTGGTTTTTGTCCTTCTGAAAACAAAAACACTGCCATCCTTTTCAAAATGCTATTATACTTCTGTTTATTTTCACTGATTTGGAGAAATGCCTGCCAGTAAGCATGATCTGAAACTAATTACCATCAGTACAAAATCTCCAAGCTGAACTGGGATGCTGACAAAAATGCAACCAGAAAATGAATAAAATGTTTCTTGGGGAGCAGAGATCAGTTTCACCAGCCAGTGACTACAATGAAAAATAACACCCTGCATACAGTTATTATTAGCATTTCATTTTTGTATTAATAACTTTCTTCACAGAAAGAGGCTGTAGGTCATTCAGACTGCTTGATTTAAGCCAACTACAAAAGATTTTGAGATGCCTGCATGGCAACTGTGTCAGTGTGTGGAATAGGATTTTTCCCATTGCATCTAATACAATGACTTGAAACAAATGAGGCTGTTCTAAGAAAGACCCTTAAAATCTAAAGTCTTGGGCATCTGTCCCAGCTTCATATATGAGAATACAACAGGATATGTTCCAAAGAGATAAGCACAAAACCATCCTGAAGTGATGGTTGCTGGGCCTGAAGTACAAATGAACAAGTCTCAGAAATTAGGGAATGGAGAAGGTAAGATGCCTCTATGGCCTACCACAAGCCCATGCTATATAAACAGCTTCCCTTTGAAGGTAGGTGTAAAAGTATCCAAATTACCACCTATGTTCTCATGGCCACAAGGAGCCATTCTAGCAACTGCAGATCTCAAACACTTATTTCAGCTACCTGCTGCTCTAGGCTTTACATATGAACTCACCAATCAGAGTGCTGAAGTCAAAAGCTGATCCAAAAGATTTACTAAGGAAATATCAAGCTGATGAGAGACAACAAGGAACAAGAGCAACACAAGATTAAACCAAAACAAACTTATGAGCAGACCATGACTCATATTGCACAACTGGGCTGAGGGAAAACAGAGAAGCGCTTCAATGGCAGCAGGTGAAGACAAATTTCTGGCACTCCAATTCACCTCATGACTGGCCTGGCTACAGCAGCAGTCAGCAAGTCACAAAGCAAAGTGGATGTGATCAGAGCAGACCAAGTGTCTTTACTGTTCCCACAGAAACTGACACTCTGTTGAGATAACAAAAAAAGTGCCCAACAACACACTTCACAAGGCAAATGGACTTCTAGCTGTGTAGAGCACACCCAGTGACAAAAGCGATCTGCAAAGACCTACAGCAGTCCGCACATGATAAATTCTGGGAACAGTAAGGAGATCCTCAATTTACACAGGCAGTACAATTGTAGGATGTGGCACATTTCTCCAGGGCACTCACTGTTCTTTTCTTCAATATTTTTCTGAACAAAAGAATGGCCATGACTCAAGTCAAAGGTTCTTCCAGCTCTGTTTCTTGTCTCTGATGATAGCCTGGCAATCTAGCAAGATAAATGATAGTAGTAATACCAGTAATTATTTGCACTTGCCATATTGTCAGTGGGAAAAGGGAGTCAAATGTGAAGTCTGTCTTACCCCCTATGGAGTCCACATACTTAGCATAATTGACTGGCAAAAGAACATATCCCTGAACGCATAAGTGAAGTATTAAAGCTGCGATAATGTGAATTTAATGCAGCTGAACAGAAGACAATTTACGGTGTTTAGACTACACCAGTGCTGGCATTGACAAATACTCTGAGCAAGCCAAAAAAACACTCAAAACTTTTGAGCAAATTTAAATATGTCTGCACATGCACATGAATGACTGTGAATGTTTTATTATAATTTGTTCTTTTCCTTTTTAATATTTCCTACATAGTATGATTCATCCTCCTGACCACTGACCTGGGAATTTAAATAATAAAATGCCTCAAAATGCTTTGAAGTTGTAGATGTCAGTGAAAAGTGCTCATAAAATGTCTTCAACTTTTATTATTGTTTGTACTCTTTTATCTCAAAAATCATCAAATTGCCTTTTTCAGATGACTTGAGACTTCCTTGTGTTTCCTGCACTCAGCTGCTGATGGCCAAGTTTTATCCAAAAAAAAACTTTTAAAATTAGATAAAAGTCAGAAATATAGGTCTAGGGTATACTGATACAGAAAGGTTTTAATCTTGTAAAGGGGAAAAACAACACATTTCTGTGGGATGCTGCCAAAAAAGTGCGAGATACTGAACAGAGAACAGCAGTATTGTTCCTTCATAGGACTGATTTGCATCAGACAAGCATTTGTCCCACAGCTTTTCTTATTATTAAATATTTTCCTTTTATACAAGTGTTCAGAATGTTCGAGGGGAAAAATGCAAGGTGTGGGAGCCAAAACACCGTCTGGAGAGCTGGCAGTTCCTTAAACATTTCATCCCACTGTCTCCACTTGGGTGACTTGGGATAAAATTCTTCCCTGGTTGACAGAGCTGATGCAAGGATTAATCTATCATTATTTTAAGTATTTTCAAAAGGACAAGTTCCATACAGATTACAGTCCTGCAGAAATCCAGTTCTGGGGTCTGTAGCTTTTATTCCTTGGGTTATATTATGTAAATAGTCTAACAGAGGTGCTCTGCAACCTTAGATGACTGCATATCAGCAAGTCCTGTAGTGTGATGGCAATACCTTGTTATAAACTACCAGGAGCCCTATTTCATCAAAACCAGGCTGTAACAGATGGGACAACAGCTTCAGGACAGATTCTGTGCCCAGTTAAGCACTTAATTCTCAGTTGTTTCAGGAAAATGGGATTATGTCTACATGGTGCAACAGAGAATTAGGAAGAGAGCTACAAGTTAGAGCCAAACATGCTACCATGTACACACAGAACGGGGCAAAGCTCTGCAGAAACTGTATCTTGGACACTCAAGCCAGATATCTCCTCAGCATGGCACAAGCCTGGTACTAATTAGACTGGCTGTGAGACTGATAGCTAAGACACTGCATCAGGGCCGTCATGTTGCTTCTAATTGAAAAGTTTCCTTAGTTGCTGGATACTTCTTTCACTGAGGCACTCAGAAGCTTGTACAAATGCTTCCCAACATCTCTAAGCAGATTCATGTACCTAGGTTTCAACTCAGGAGTAGTTCCAGGGTCTCCACTAATGCCACTCCTTGAACTTCTGTCACTGAAATAGCCAAGTGTTTCGCTGATGAAGAACATCTGGGGCCATGCCTGAGGCAGGAAGGAGAGGTAAGGATGGAAGATGCCAGACAAAAAGGGGAAAGCCAGGTCAGTTTTAGGATCTAACAGGAATTGGGGACTGTGTAACTCAGCCACCTGCATCTTTGGAGAAACATTTTTTAAGCCCAGAAGCAGTCCTTGATGGATGGACAGTTACTGTAGTTGGAAATGCATCCCACAACAGGAGTTTAATACCCTTCTTTGGCAGCTGTCTTTTTTGTTCCATGCATCTAACAAACCCTCCCTGCTCAATTTATATTTTCATTCCTGCTCCATCCATAACTACTTCTACCATCCTCCTGAATTAACATGAACAATGATGCTGCTTCTCCTTGTAAGACTCTTTTGATGTGAAATAGTCAGGTCCCATGTTCCCATCAGTCATCTCTGCATTACATATGCTCACTTCTTTACACATAGGTCTTCATTTCAAAACATCTGTCACATTAGCTGCTCTCCTCTGATCTCTCTCCAGCTTCTCTGGGTCTTTTTTAAACATGTTGCTCAGAACTGAACACAGTACTACAAATCATCTGTTGACTACAGCAAGCGAAGAACACTTGCCTCATATATAATACCCTTGGTAGTTCAATGAAATACAATAGTAGCTATTTTTCTCATTAGCACTGCACTGTTTACCAGCTTACACTCAAATCACCATTGACTACAATCCCCAGATACTTCTCCATGGGTTAAATACATGTCCTAAAAGAATTCCCATATTCTATATTTATTTTTTCTTATGTGAAACATGCTATTTTTGCATTTGAGACTTCACTTGATTGACTTCAGTCTTTTTCTACAGTTATCACCCATATAGTATTTTTAAGCCCTATTCTCCAAACCATTTTTGACTCTTCTCACACTTTTATAAAAGTTAATAATGAAGGTTCTGAGAAACACAGAATCCTCCCTTGAATACAGGGTCCTCATACATCAGCTTGTCCTGCAATGACTAGATAGCAATTACTGATTGTATTTGTTTAAGCTAACCTTAGACAAAAAAGACCAGAGTCACACTAGGGCCACTACACCTCCACCGTATTCCTGAGATTTTCAGAGAAAAACTTCACACAAGCAAAAAACTAGTATGGGCACTGCACTTCTTTCCCTCATTAAGATAACCACCAAACACATAATTTAGCTTGTCATGAGTCATTTGTAACAAGCCCACATTACCTTCTCTTCATTGTCTTATTTTCCTCTGTTGAGATTTCTGGCTGGTGTGTGTGACTGTAGTATTTAAGGACATCAGCAGGTGAGAAATAACATCTATGAGATTTCTGTCCACGCCAACAAGAACTGGGTTAAGTAACCCGATGCAGTCTTTCATCTTTTGATCTCTTTTAATACATAAGCTAGCATGTGCAAAGCTACCTCTGTATCTCTACACTGCACTCCAGTCTGGAACACGTGCAGAGAAACCCTTACAGACACAGAAGGTACAGACACAGAACACTGAATAAAGCAGATTTCTTGCAATCAGTGATGGGTAACTGAACATCCCTTAACAGTCGGGGAAAAAAAGACATCCCCCTTTACACACCAAATATCCTATGTGGGGAAAAAGAAGACTATAGTTAAACACATCTCCAGTTCCTCTCTCCTCCCATTATGACTACACCAAGTTACAAGTCTCCACAAAATGAGAAACTTTTGGAAAGCATTTATAGTGTTTCATTCTGTATCTGCCAGCAGAGGGGTCCAGCAGAAGACAGATGTCAGAGAGCAGCAGCTTCTGAAGCACTTGTTGTGTTCATCAATTTTCATTTATTTCTGGCAGAGAAGGCTAACTATGAAACCATGCTTAAGAAACAGGAACAGTTCTTAATGCCACATAAAAATGAAACATAAGAGAGCTGTCTGCTTAAACAAAGTGTGGAAAGAAGGCCAACCTATAGAAGAATTGCTGGTGATGTAAACCTGAAGAACAAATTTCTCAAACACACAAATGGAGAAAGGACAGCAAGCTGGGTCCGTAACACAAACGAGATTGTGACTAGCATCAAAGTCAAAAACTCTACTAGACAGATGACTGAAACCTTTGATAAACAACCCTTAACAAAGCAATTGTGATTAGCAATGTGAATGAAACCATCCACTCTGGAACAAGGTGGACTAGACATGACGGACGACTGAAGACACTACAGCTGAACAGAGTCTGCATATCAAATTTGATGGGTATGTTTGGGCTTTGCCATCATGGAAAACAAGGTCACTAACAAGCAACACAGCCTCACCAAGCTTTATGGTTTTCCAGACCAGACAGGCATATCCTATTTAAGATTAGGCAATATGCTGCTCACATCTTCAAAGAAAGAAAGCACCAAGACTCTTGTTTTGTCTGAGATGTCAGACGGGCAGAACATGGCCATTAGAGACAAGAGAGACTCAGGATACAAAATAACTCCAACAAATTAACTCCTTGTTTTTGAAAACCAGCAGTGCTGGTGGTGCAGGCACCAGCTTCTTTCATACAAGCAAACTTCAATCAGATCCCGTAAGACCCTAACTATGCCTGTTACAGGACACTGTTTATAAACACAAGTAAGAGTGCATTAATCCAGTATAATGGTCTGACAATGCCATCCAAGAGCTGCATCAAGATTAAGTTTGCTAAAAAAAAAAAAAATAAATGAGTGTGAGACCAGAAATCAATAAGCCCAAATGGAAGTACTGGAAGTAATTAATACCCAGCTGATGAATGAAATTATGGCCTACTCAAACCACGCCTTTTTAGAAACCTTCAAAAAGAAGAGTCTTTGGGATCAAAGAGTAATTGAAACTATATCAGAACACGTAACTTCCTCAAACAAGCTTTGAACAGCAGGAAGAGGGACCTCTAGGCATTACAGCTTCCATTGGTGACAGGAGAACCCCAAATCCCACCTCACATATGATTTTTTCTTTCCCACCACCTCTTCCCTGCCTACCCCTCTCTTGCCTACTACCTCCTTCACATCCCTCCTTTTTTAGCAATTTGCCTCAGAAAAGTCTGATTTAGATAGCCCACAGTGTGTCTTAGAAAGCACTGGTGGGATCCAGCGTCTGAGGAAGCTAAAAGGAGTGTTCAGTGAACAGGCTGATGCTAGTAAGTTTGCCAAGTTTTGTAGTGAATGTAGGTTTGTTTCTCTGAGAATCAGGAAAGCAGTGTTTGCTATTTCTACTGCTCTTTTCTGCATCTTTGGTCTGCTTATCTTGCTTTGCTTTCAGAAACAGAATCAGATTTTAATGACAGCAACAACATCAGGTCCAGCCACAGAACCCAACCCACGTCATCTTTTTCCCAAAATGGAAAGGTATTAACTGTTGCATCTGAAAGACTATTGAACCAGAACTTTTCTTAGACAAATTAAACCCTCCACAATTTAAGTGAAAAAGGATCTCATTGAAACAAAGCTTTCTTTTACTTTCCAAATGATCTAGCTGTCTCATTTTTCTCTTTTATCTTTTAAAGTTAAAAAGATTTTGAGACACTCTAAGCAAATTGAGATCTCCATACTCAAAGCCTTCAGTACACTATATACAGTGCCAGGGCAATCACTTGGGCCTCCAGGTCCATTGGTTCTCTCAGAATTAACAGAGCATAGGACACTGCAATGACTAATTGAACGAGTTATAAACAAGTTAAGTTCTTAGTTAGGTCTTAAGTATTTGCAATAGACTTCTACTGATGCAGTTACTCAGGTGTGCCCTCCATACTAAGGCACAGTACTCTCAGGCCTAGGCTTCGTGGACTTTAAGCATCTCTAACCTCAAGCAATAAAGTACAGAATTGCCATTGATTCACACTCGTATGGCCTGCAGTGAAGTGTAGCAGCAGTTACACTAGCTCAGTCCAACTACCCTAGGCTGATGCTGCTCCTGAGCTAACCCGCCCCAACTTCCAGCAGCACCACACTGACATGCTAGAGCTGGCTCACATTAACCCACTGCTGTATCTCAGCAGTTGTGCTCCATCTGCTTCTGTCCTTGGGCTGGCTCTTGGGAGTCTCTGCAGTAGCTGCAGATCTGTGCAGAGCAGTATGGACAAGATGTATGAAGCTCTTGCATATACCTGGTATTACCCAGAGCCAGCTGAAGCCATACCAAGAAAAAAGTCTTATTCTTTGCAGACACCAAGAGAGGAGAAAATATGGGCATTTACTGACTGGATTATCATGATTTCTACAAATAAGGCTCAATTCTGCTATGCCTCTTCTGTAAATAAGTTGGAATTTTTTGTAATCAGAGACTGATTCTCTGAGGCTGTTCTCATTTTATGTTACCCTTTAGTTCTGATTCTGTATTCTTTTGTCGTGGTTTTACCCTCTGTAATGAAGCAAACTGCTCAGAGAGGTAGAGTGCAGAATCCTTATCTCCTTTTTATTATAAAATTGTATTTCAAAGCATTCATCAGTTTCTGACTATTAGAACAACAGAAATTTTCATTTTTACTGCCCTGACATCTTCTTTTGCCAGTATCATTACAAAAACAAAGCCAAAATACTTCCTTTCTACATACTCTCAATAAATCTGGAATTAGGCCTCAGAACTAGTATCTCAAAACTACAGGACATTTCAAAGCTCTGGCTTTCAGTGCTGTGCAATGCAAGTGACTTTTTGCTGTCACATATACTGTCTCCATGTTAAAACTCAGCACCTTCTGACAACTAGGGCTGACAGTCAATACACAAAACCATCTTTATAAAGGAGTGTATTGCTTTTTTACATATATCTTCTATAGAAATAAGATATAAATGTTGTAGCCAACTTATCTCCTGAATTTTCCTCCAAAATATCTCATCTACTGCCATGGATCAGTAGTCCAGAGGTTGTTACTGATGGTTTTATGTTTGTTTCTAAAGACTGGAATGGATACAGATCCTAATCGAAACCTCACTGAAGTTAATGAGATTCTTTCCTTTTCTGCACTATTTCTGGACCAGTGTCATTACTGAGGTTTTTATGCTCAGATTTCATCTTTACACAATATGCCAACATCAAATCTGCTGCAAATGAGTACAATTCTCATGATTTTATGTTGGCAACAAAGATTCAAAGCACTCCTTAATATCACAGTAACCACTGCACGTGTGATGCTAGGGTGTCAACAAATGTCTTTGTTGGTCAGGTTGACTTTTCACAAACTTGTTAAGATCCACGTTTTCCAAACCTGTAAATCCTAGATCTTTTAAAAATAAAAAGAATCAAGGGAAACTACAGTTCAAGAAAAAACATTAGCAAAATAGTTTATGCAATTGTTTCTATGATGCACTTCAACCTACTGAAGCAAGGTTTAGATAGCTATCATTGTGCAACTTCAGGAAATAAATCTAAATGGCAAGTCAATAAATATATTGTGTTATGAGTCGTAGCATAAACTCTAAACTATCAAAAGTTTTGTTTTTGAATGGAAAGCATTCCACTGATGCTTTACACATGAATAAGTAAGAGCATCTCTAAATAAATAATCCTGCAGATGTTACAAAAAGAGTAACTGGTCTAACATGGGAGATGGATAAGTGAGTGAAGATTTCAGACTCTGTATGGAACATGACAGAGACAAGTATCCATGTTGTGCAACCTAAAATAATAGTTACTTGATTAGTGATGCATTTTAAATTAAAAAAATCAGTAAAAGTCACAGAAATTTCTGTAACATCCTTCAAAATGGCTGAAAACAAAATCATTCTTCTATTTTCTGTCATCTGTGTTACAACTGTTGGACTCACTGTTGTAATAGAGACATATATATAAATAAATATACTCATTTTGGAAAACAGCAGAATCATTTTTAGTGCTGAGTCCTTACGTGATTACTTTGTTGGTATGCTGATAGTGAGGAGAGCAGAAAGAAGACACCACCTTCACTTCTCGATCATCTTTGTTTTACATTGTATATTTATACCATGGCATTCATTCAGGACTTCTGCTGGCTGCCTGAAGTGGTCAGGAAAGAACTACTTTCCCCTTTACTATAAAATTTGATATCTATATTCTTTTCCTTTCGTTCTTATAAGTATTGGAGATTAGTCACATCAAAAAAATAATACAGACCAAGGCATTTGAATATGCTAGTGGTACGGATGTTATTCTCTTATCAGATCTAAATTTGGTACAGGGTGTGTGCTTTGTGGTCTCTGATAGATTGAGGCACATGGAGTAAAAGTTCTTCTGGACTCACCACCTCAGGTGTGGTTCCCCAACCCTGCTGAGGACAGGACTCAATGATGCAACCAGTCTCTTTCGTCCATCCTGCATTCATATGCTCCTGTGTCTGACGATGATGAAAGACTATATTATATGCTGACTTCATTACGTTCAAACAATGCCACTCAAGTAAAGAAAATCTCTAATTTCACAATTCTACTGAACAGGGGTGGGGCAGCACTGAAATGAAACCCCCAAGGCTATATCCCTTAGAGCTATTGCTCCCCATATAAAGATCCTGTGAAGGGAGAGCATGTTGAGCCAGTTCACTCTGTGAAGCACCTTCACCATCTGTCCTTCATGGATAGGCCCAGCCTCTGGGGAGAGCAAGTGTTGAGGGCACCTCAGAAGCAACCAGAGTAACACAGCACTAAGTCAATCCAACAAGCTTCTGTTCAAGGTGCACAAGCTCCTTCCAAGCTTTTTCCCAATATCTTTTCACAGTTTGGTAAATGACTAAGGAAAACACCTGGCTCCCTCTGTCAGTCCCCAGCTTATTCATCAGCCTGCAGTTTGCTGCAGCACAGCAGACAGGCAAGGGGAATTGTCAGAGGAGAGCAAAACCAAGGAAGATACTACTGCATTCTTCTATATTTGTTTCCTATATGTCTTTGTATGGAAAAGTCATAGAAGATACAAGGCAGTGAAAAAACAATCTCCATCCCATCTCCTACTTCACCTTCTTAAAAGTTAATTACTCACTGGATGGAAAGGAATCTCTAATTTGAATTTAGAAATGGCTTAAAGTCAGAGTACAAGGGGTGACACAGACAAGGATTACCAGTGAATTTTAACATTTACAGAGGCATAAATGGGTTTAAAGTTTATTCTGAAAACATGTTTTGATGTCCTAACACTGCAAGGACCAAAGAAGAGCAATACCAAGGTGGCAACAGTGGAATGTGAAACAAGGTCCTTTTGGTTCACCAAGCCTGAGAAAGACTAGTAAGCCTTATAAGGAAGCTGGCATCCAAGGAAGAGAGTGCCAGATGAAAACCAATGGTGATAAACTCAATATAATGCAAAATGTGGCAAAGACTTCAATGTAGGAAAATAGTATCCAAAAAGCCTAGTGGCTATGGTGCAAAGCAGAACCTGATGGTGCAAAACCCATTCTAAATAATTAGGCCTAGTAAATAAGCAGAGTTTATTAGACTTATAAGAATACAATGCTGGTGCAGCTATAGACCATCTTAGAAACCACAGTAGTCTGAGCACCTCTGGATACCCACTGCATTGTCCAGTGCAGCTATAATCTGAAAATCATTGTGCTGAACTTCACAAATAGCATTCACCCAACTGAACAAAATATTAGAGGGCATGAAAACACAGGTGGAAAATAATAACAAGTACACTGTATTGCTGTTACATTTGGTATGACATGCTCCCACCTGGAATACTGTCTCACAAAATACCTCTTTGGCCCAAAAAGACACTTAAGTGAGCCTTTTATAGCCCTGGACTACAGCTAATGAGACTCACGTGACCTGGCTAACAAAACAAGTCAGACAGTTCATTGCCCTCAAGTCTGATGTATCCTCACATACTCCTTCCTTGTTTGGGGTTGGAAGATCTCACACTGAAACTCCTGTGCTATTCATTATATCACAAGTCTTAAAATTGTTTCTAGAAAACATTGATCCCAGTACCGTTTCAAAATATTTAATTAAATACTGCCTGACATTAAGCTAAACCTGTGACTCCCTTTAGTGATTTTATAACATCCTGCCCTGAATAATACATGCTGCAAATTGACAGCATTTCTCAGTTTGGGAGTTGAAAATGGCAGTATTTACATTTGACAAATCAAATGTCTCAGTCAGGAATTCTGCGTTCCCTGTTGAAAGGGGAGTGAAGGTCCTGTCTACCAAGTGCTCTTGGGAACTCAGGTTCCCTCTTTCATCGCTGGACCTCCAAAAGCCTAGGAAAGAAGGGGTCCAGCCCAAGAACACCAGTTGAACTGCCTGGTCCAATCCGGGCAGCAGACTTTGCATTGAGCTTGATGTGCTCAGGCAGGATGTACCCTTATCAGCAACACAAGTGAATAGGGAACAAATAAAGAAGGGGGAAGGAGGCCTTCAACTGTCCCAAGATGTCCATTCCTAGGACAACCCTACAGCTTCTGATGTGCTGTAGCCCAGATTAGTCCATGCCTGATCCAAGAGACAGACAGCCGTGCCTTGCACAGGGCCCTGTACATGTCTGCGTACTACTACCACACGTTGGAGCCAAGTGTGTGGCATCAGTGGGGTAGTCTGCACGGCTCTATGCAGTGAAGTTAAGGGGAGGGTCTGCACAGCACTGTCCACTGCCTGTGTGCGCCTTCTGTGTTCAACCGGGGATAGTCTGGTGCAGGTTGTGCATACCTCGGTGTGGCTCATGCCTGCTGGCTCTGGGCAAGTCCAGGCACAGCCATGGCAGCAGGCTGCTGGCCCAGAAGTGAGCTGCCTTTTCGGCGGTTACCAGGCAACGCTGGGGTTCCAGGCCCAACATGGCGCTAGGTGACAAACTCCACCGTGATTGGCTACAGCCACTGGGTGGGCGGGCAGCCGGTTGCTAAGCTACCACGGGTCACCTAGCATCCCACGCCCAGGCTGGGCCTGTGCTGGACAGGCTGTAGGCCCCAGAGAGTGGCCCCAGGAGGGGTCTCAGGCAGTGTCCCAACGTCTAGCCTCAGGCTGTAGTGATGAACTGTGGGATTCCTGCATGGTGCAGGGTCAGCAGGACATTTTTAACAAGTGTGTTACAAAGCCACTACGTGGCTGCTTGCCTTCCTAATGGGGATGGGACCCCATCACCATCCTTCACATGTGCGTGGGTTTCCTGCAGCAAAACCCAGCTCCTCTTCTTCCAGCAGTGGGGCATGAATTTTGTTTCTCTTGACTCTCAACCTTGGAAAAGGCCTTAGACACCACTCTTGCTTCTCTCTGATCAGGTGGGGATAGGCCTTACAGAAAACCCAGCCCTGGTGGCAGGTAGAAAACTGTGTCAACTGCGGAAATTAGGAGCAATTTGACTGACTGTCATTTCAACAGTTGTCTCCACATGTAGGTGGATGAGCAGAAAGCCAGGCAGTGATGTGAAGTCTTTGCTATTCTTTCCCCTCTATTAAATTCACATTCTGTCAGCCCAGTCCCTCAGCTCTCAGGAGAAAATTGCATTAATTTCATTTTCAGAATATAAAGGAGTAGATAATCACAACACGAAACTCATTAGTGAAGTTTAAAAAAGGAACTAATTTAAGCAGCATTTACTTCTCTGCTCTGCAACACATTTCTTAGTTCATTTGAAATTAGGGCCAATTGAAAAAAATGTTTTCAGCAGGGAAGAGGAGGTTGTAGCATGCCATTAAATTTGCCTGTGGCATTCTGAAGCAGAACCTCTCGCTCAACGCATAGAGCTCACTGGGGGCTTATTGTTGGAATCCCCATGCATGCCTGCGCAAAGAATTGCTATGGACCTATATATATAACTATTTAAAAACATGCGGGGGAGTTGTGGGGCTTTCCATTTCCTACGATGTCTAATTGGAGTTGTGATCCTCGAGGTCAAATTCTTACAGGTAGATCCAATAAGAGAGTTAACCCCCACAGATTAAGCACTGAATACCTGGCCTCTAAGCATCTGGCTCCTTCTGTGAAATTCAAAACCCAGAGCTGGGTGCTAAGCCTCCCCCCATTGAGCACATGCAAAGTTAGACCTCTCAGAAGGGCCATCCAAGAAAGCACATTTAGAGTGGGAGCCACTTGGAGCTGGAAATGCTAATTGCAGGAGCGTGGCTGAATTCTTGTCCCCTCTCCAGAGCTGTGGCATCCACCCATGTCAGAGCTCCAAATAGAGCCTGACCTTGCTCCCTCCCGCCAGCAGGCAGCCCTTGTCAGGCTTCTGTTTTCTTTCTAAAACCCAGCCAGGATGCTCGAGTGGTGTCGGCATTCGCACATACATCATGCCCTGACGCCAATAGCACCCGCCCAGGGAGAGGCACGTCAGTGCATGAGCTCCTCCACCAGCTGGTGGACCACCTCCTGACTCCCAGCAGAGCTGCCTCACTGCAGACATCTTGGATGATGTGAATTGGATTTCCATAACTTCCCCTGGAAATCCTAACCTTAGTGATGATTAGCAGAAGGTCTCAGCTCTTCAAGCATGTACAATGAAAATAGATGGAGTTTTAGTGCTTTGCAGGAACTGACTTCCTATGACCACCCATTCCCTGCTATCATCCTAGACTACTATGAGCTTTCATTTACTTCTTGCGAATATAAGATATACCATCCTTACAAAAATCTTTCTACCTGTAACTCAGGTTTCACCCACTAGAAACCAAATGCACTCTCTCTGTGTTTTGTCCTGTTGTGTAAAAGGATAATTATTGACAATTTGTGAAAATCCACCCAAACACACAGTTGTCTCTTGATAATTTTACAGTTTTCTCTTTTGGCCACAACACACACACCTGTACAGTAACTGCCATTGGTTTTACACAGGAATATATTTCATGACATGAAACAGGGTTAAGTTAAAGCTAACCTGTCATAAGCTCAGAGTTAAAAAGAAACACACATTTAGCA
Organism: Strix aluco; assembly: GCF_031877795.1. Lineage (NCBI taxonomy): Eukaryota > Metazoa > Chordata > Aves > Strigiformes > Strigidae > Strix > Strix aluco. The sequence continues at coordinate 78,317,846 of NC_133971.1, forward strand.
GTGATGTTTGACGTTAAACACATGTCCTTAAAACATATCACTTCTTGTGAAAAATATTTATTTTAGCAATGAAATTAATTTTGGTCAATATTGTCCCTGAACCTGAGATAAATAATAAAAGGCCATGGTGATATTTTTGAAAAATGTGAATTTTATGTCTATCAGAATTGATGTCCCATAGGTATTAGTGGTAAAATACTGCTCTGAAATGTAGCTCTAACTTCCATCTATGGTGACATCATATTTCTGTTTTTTCCCTTGCTTTGAGCACCTGCACCCAAATTCCCTATTGTAAAATCAGTTAAAATTGGTCTAATATAACAGATAATTATATTTAGGCTCAGAAGGAAAATACCAAGATTCAGATTACATGGCAGAAAATAAGAACTCCCATTAGACCTGAATAATTCAAAATACAAGTTATCTTTTAAAGTTTTAAGGCATGGAACTGGATTTCTGAGAGCCCTTTTTTGTCTTTGAAAGTACCACTTTAAATTTGCAAGTGTTGCCTCATTGGAAAAAAATTCTGGAAAATGAGTTATGATTTACACCCTGCAGCAGTGCTATAAACGAGTAATTCAAGAAGCTCCACAGAAACCTCAAATGCATAATTCCAAAATAAGTTGCATTGAAATGGAATTTAGCAAAATATGTTCCCTGACATGGAGCAAGAGAGCATAAGGCACCCACCTCCCAACTTCACACCAGTCAGAAGTCAGGAGTCGCTTCCCAGAGAGAGGGACTGTGATCTCTGTCTATTAATAAAAAAAAAAAAAAAAAAAAGAAAAAAAAATCCAGTGGCAGAATGTGAAGAAGGAAGATGTCCTGTTCCATTGGCAATACCAAGCCTAAATGGAAAATGTTGGCAAATTTCAGAAAACTTGGGTGCACACTAGAAAAAAAGGCTGTTAGACAGCTGGGGCACGGACACAAGAAGCTTTTAGGCATACCTACCATCTACAGAGTGCTCCCTGCCACTGAAATGCCACTATGGTTGGGGAAAAAGATGATCTTTCCAGGAGACAGAGGTTTTGTATTCTTCCATAAAATTGCATAAATGTGAAAGTATGTCTTTCCAAAAGAAACTTACAACAGTTGGGCAAACGAAATGGCTACAACTAAAGACCTCAGCATCTATTCTGGGGTAGAAGAGCCACTTTTGTCATTGTTCAGTCCTTATGCCATTATAAAAAAATTTCCAAGTCCTCCTTTTTAAAGCAGCTTCCTGCTAAAGTCATATCAGTTTAATGCTTTCCACTATTTATATCTGCTAGGCTTTCCTTATCTGGAGGCACCCCGCTGACTTAAAGGGAATGAAAGAAGAAAGCCAAGATATGCACAGGATGTCTCTATCTGAAAAAGTAGGAGCAGGTAGATAACTTTTATCACACATGCAGCTACTGAGCCAAATTTTCAATGCATGTAAACAAGCATAACTTCACCAAAGCTGGTGGAGGCCTGCCAGTAGAAAACTCACTAAGAGCCTATCATTCTCTTTACCACAGTACCAAGCCGATGGCCTATGATAAAACCTGAATTCCTCAAGACAAAAAAAAAAAAATTAATAAAAAGCAAAGGTATTGGATGAATAAGTGTCTGAAAGAAAATCACAAGTCTGAAACTGTAAGCTCTTGTTACCTTGATATAATCTATTTAATGAATATTGCTTTTGCCCTTAGAAGTTTTAGACAAGGGAACAGGTGGTATTCTCTGGGCACATGACTGTTATTGAAGCTGCAATACTTCTCTTACCCTGGATGAAACTAAACAATTGATTCTTCAAAACTAGGGATGGCATAGCTAATTTATCTCTAGTAAACCAAAATCACTCTTGCGTAGTTGTGACTCACTTCAGATAAATGAGGCCTGATCTTGTGTCAAAGTACCTTTACACTGCATCTTATTTCCAGAAAATGTAGGCACTTGTGTGACTCAAACTTAAGTATCTTATGTCAAACATTCATATATGTTGGCAAGATTACTAAAGAGAAAATAGATAAATACAAATATACTTAAAGTATAAAGAAAAAACCTGTTGTATGACCATAAGCATACAAAGCTTTGAAACAAAGGGAAGAATACATGCCAAAGTTTTATATATAAATCATATGAGTACCATCATTTCAAACATTTGGGAGCTAAGTTCAAAAGGTCATGAACCTCAGTAAGAAATGTCTATGTGAGAATTAATGGTATGCGTTATTTAATAAAACTGGAAATCAAGGTGGGAAAATTATATTTCTGGTTATATTATTACTAAGTCCTTTCAGAATTTACACGAGCTTCCACTAAAAGAAAAGAGGTTTGACAGAACAGTGAAAACAGCACAAGAAATTAAATGTACAATGTCTCAGTCTGAATGGACTCGTAAGAATTGCAGTGACTAAACTGAAATATATTTTATATTACTGTAAGGTTTTGGGTTGCCCAGGGCCTAGCACACTGAAGTTGCCTCGTCACCTAAAGTAATACTTAGTATAAATTGTTGTCACTATTGCAATTGTAATAATTTCAATTAAAACAGAGCCAAACAGTGTGGGAAAATCATATGAATTTGTAATGTGCTTATACTGGTTTTTCACCTATAATACTATCCAAGCTGCATTCATTAGCATCCCTTTCATCTATCTGATATCTGTCTGTTGAAGATGCAGAAATAGATACCTGATGATCTAGCTCACTAAGTCTCCAATAGCCTCCATTCTGGCACAGGGAAGTTTATATGAGCAAAGACCTTGTGTGCCTTTAGGTTTTGAACGCTTCCCCACACACACATGGTTGGTTGAGTCAGATTTCCAGTGCATAGAAGAAGAGCTAGAGTGTGCAAGTTTGAAATTTGTCCTGTTTTCTAGTCCTCTTGCCGTAGATTATTGTTATTATTTTCTGATTAGCATGCACAGTTAATACCCTGTGATAATTTGTAGAAATGTAGTCATTAAAACTTACACTTCCCCAGTCTCTCCAGTGCAAAATAATGATCAGGCTCAGGAATAAAGCCCTAGACCTTTCTCACTCTCCCTCCTATTCAGTTTATACAAGATTTTTTTTCTATTAACATTTTTCAGAGGACAAATACTTCTCTACTCAATAAAGATTTATCTTGTGGTTTCCTAGAATAATCGTCAAGAAGGAAAAGGTATTTCCTCCCTCACAAATCCCCTCACTCCATGCACACACAACAGCATGCTCTGAATAGGATGAAGAAAAATTAGTGAGGATATGATTACTTTACTAGAGAAAGCCTACTCTCCGCCCGCACCAACAAGATATTATAGGTCAAGTCAAGTAAGGTCAAGTAAGTTCTTGTCATGTCCAGGATCCCTGATTTATTCTGTCAGCTGTTCACTGTCATGCAGCACGATGGGGTGAGTGTCAATACTGAGACAGTGCAAAGCGACTGGACACGTTGATTTAAACTAGGGTGGCTCATGTTCACTTGAAACACACGGTGATTCCTGCTGGGTGATTATGGATGCCATGGGGAGTGTGGGATGAACACTATATTAGTACACATAATTTATGTACAGGGCTTTGTTTGCCTTTAAGAATGCAACCCCTGTGATGGGGAAATCCCGTGGGTTCCCCTGAGCTTTGTTATTCCCTAACAGACAGGGAGACACAAAGGAAGCAAATACAGAAGAGCTGGTGCAGTAAAACTCACTGCTTCTCCTCTTCACAAGCCTACCCAAGGTCAGACAGCAAAACAGAAATACAGCTAGGACCCAAATTCAGAAGTTCCTGTTTCGCAGCTACCTACCAGATCTTCCTACCTCACGTGAAACTACATTTCCAAGGGCTACAGTGCAGCATTTCCATTGAAAAGACAAAGTATACATGTAGATTTGTAGCAGTGTTGTTATGCAAGCAAATGATGGCAGCAACCCTGCAACTTTTTTTTTCTTTACTTTTATTGGTAGATTTTTATTTTTGGCAGTCCTTTTATTAGGGACTAGGCGTATTTGTTTATGCTAATCTTTTTCACTCCTTTTTTATAAATACACCTTTTCTGTGGGCAGAATGCAAAGTGGAACACTTGCTGAAAGGGATCTGATGACTGTCAGAACATCCTGCACTTTCTTTAAAGCACTACCTTTTGGTAGCCTCAGATTTCACAGGCAAGGTTTTCAACAGCTCAGGAGTCAAGGACCTCACTTCGAGCGGTAGTGGCAGTCATTCATCAGATATGGAGTAGGAGGTACTACAGTTATATGCAATAACTGTATCACTGTCCAAAATTTCAATTTGTTATAGTAAGTGTGTATGGGAACTAGATAGTTATGTATGCATGCATTTCTGTACATTAGCTTATGCAAAACCAGAATTTAATAAAGTGTTCTTATAAGCCTGGTCTCACTATTGTGCAAAACACCTGGAAACTAGATAACCTAGAAGTCAGTTTACCAAGAAGCAATACTGTGGGCAAAACCATGGCTCAGATAAATTCAGTGGCAAAACTTGTATTGACACCAGCACACCCATTTCTCACTGTGACTATGTTATTAAGCAGGGTTTAAACAAGAGTGGAATGAAACAATCAACTTCTAGCTATGATATACTACACTTTTGTCTAAATGATACTGATCTGGGCCTGTCCAAAGCTGATTATGTTCCCACTTCCCACAGTGTAGTAGTTTTTGCTCCAAACGCTTCAATGCATAAGTCTGCATTTCTGCATGGCCTTCCATGCGAGCTGTGGCAGAGTGCAAGGCTGGGCTGACACTTTGATAAACACCCCAAACAAGCATCTGCTCTGTGGAGTAAAGGGAAGGGAGAAGATGGTAAAACAACCGGAAACAGTGCTAAAAGTTACTTTTCTTTACAGACTTTAATACTACTGGAGCCAAAGGAGCTAAATACTGTGTCAGGTAAAGCAGATAAGACTCCATGGTTGTGCTGTGTCTCTGGAGCCCTGCAAGAATTTCCACTGGTTTCTCTTTGCAGAACTCAGTATAATTTTTAATTTCAGGTTCAGGAAAGAATTTCCAGTTTCCATTTCTATTCAGTTCCTGAAATACCCCACAATTCATTTCTTTTGGATATCAAAACCATTAAATAACGCCATTGCAACTTGGAACTTTGCCCAAATCAGATCAAAAAGGCTGAGAATTTCTGCCAAGTACCAATGCTGCTGGGGCACAAAAGGTCATTGCTGTTAAAATTTTTAGCTTCAATAGAGGAAATATTTGATAATCAATACTTAGTGGCCTTCTCCATGGAAGTCCCTGTTTCCAGACCTGCTTTTATTGGTTAGAGCTCCAAACGACAAAATACTCAGGCACATGCATAACTTCAAGCAACTGAGTAATCCCAGCGCTTTGGGCTGCACTGCTGAAGTGAGTGGGAGTCTTGCCATTGAATTTTATAGGAGCATTATCAGACCGTAAGTGCTTTGCTGGTTCAAGGCCAATATTTTCTAAGACTTTAGAGGAAGCCAGATTGGGCCCAATCTCTTCACAGCCTCTCCTAGAAAGACCAAAATAAAAACAAATGATACTAAGCAACAGGAATGCACATAGCATAGAGGAAACGATCGTTGCACACAAGACAAGGAAGCATTAATCATTGAAATACCCGTATAGGAGAGAACCATGGCAGCTTTTCTTTACCATATCCTTCATGTCGAGTTTTACAGCCAGACAATTTATCCATCTAGCAAACAAGTCTGACTGAGATCCAGACAGCAAAACAAGCCTGCCACAGATCCAGGGTTGCAGCCTTTCTCCAGCAGAAGGGGCTTATGCTGCACTGGTTAGAGAATGGACTGTGTGAAATACTGTGTGCACTAATTATTCATTTCACACACCTGTAGCAGCAGTGAGCAGGATCAGCCCCAGCTACAGGCCGGAGTAGACAACTAACTGTGGCAACATCCAGCAGCAGCAGAACGAGCATGGCTCTTGCTCCTTTGGTCTGTACCTGCGACTAGGGTGAAGGGAGAGGTGAGAGCAAGAGGGGCAGCCACTGCCGAATGCTGGGCCTCTCCCCTCACACCAGGCACCCGCATGTCACTCCCACAGCAACCCAAGGCGCAGTCCAGAAACATCCCCATCTTCCCCTGGTGGGAACAACCTTTCTGGAGCAGCAACAGCCAAGTCCTGAGCCAGTCTTGTCCTACAGCTTTTCAGGGAAGTCATTTGGTACATATTACAGCACTATTTGGCTTAATATAGCTCTGTTCAAACTGTGGCATGGTACTCCCCTCACATTAAGAAACTCTTCCCGTGTTAGGAAGTATGTAGACACGCACTTTGACCAATCCATGTATCATTTATATGCACTCAAATCTTGATATATTCTGTGTATGACCCACTATAAGTTTTAATGTAGCATTTACCACGTGGAGATGTAACCATGGCCAGTGATCAACATAACTCCTCCAAACCAGCTGAATCCTGCAAGAACAGAGTCTGTCAGGTCCAAGGCTGCTGACTGATATATCTTAAATCAGGAATAAATCAACCTCTTTTAATTTTCTTCTAATAAGTGTTTTGGTTTTTGTTGGGTTTTGGTTTGTTTTTTTTTTTTTTTGTTTGTTTGTTTTTTTTTTTTTCCTGTTGTGGCTGCTTTGGATAATGCCTTTTTAGGTAAAAACCTGCAGGTATACACTTTGGGTCTGATTCTGTTACTCCTTTAAGAGTAATTCAGTCACATATGTTGCTACTCCCATTGAAGTCAGTATAATTATTTCTCTGGGTAAGATTTATTCTTCAAAAGGCACAAAACCCAGACCCTTGGTTTTCTGCTATATTTCCTTCAGTGGAATAGCCTGTGCTGGGAAAATATTTATTTACTCCTCTCATTCCATTCAGCCACACAATTAGCCAGCTCCTTTAGGCATGTGTATCTTTTTATGAAATACAGACCAACTACCAAATGCTCTGTTGTTTCAAGCCAATTAAAATCAATGTTCTACAGAGCATACGAACAGCTCAGGTCCATGAAAGGCACATACCCTGAATTGCTAACTAGCTCTGGATAGACCAGAGAATGCATTTTAAATGACAATGTCACATGCAGCTTGTGAGTAAGAAGCTATGCCACTATGATGTCTCTGGAAATAAGCGCTACTGTTTTCCCTAGGCACCTCATGACCTTGTGTGTTGATCTCTGTCCATTTTCCAGGACTGTAAATAAGAGCACTTGGAAAAGCTTTTCTGTTCACACATTTGTAGTTACGAGGGAGAAGTCCTGAATGGAAGCATGGCATCCATCAGGCAAGCACAGCAGGTGGCACAGGACAGACTGCACTAAGCAGATCTTACAACTGGGACTTCTACAGCATTTTATTATGGCAACAACTGAATATATATTTATCAAACAACATTAAATAGAAGGTTGTTCCCATGCACAGTAGTAACTGGCAAGTTTCCAGTCAGCGGTTTTACTGTTGGCAACACAGAGAAGTCACTTGCTGGGGTCACCAAACTGCTGGGAATCTGGAATTAATTTTATCATATTATCTAGAAGCACTTCACAGACCCAGTAAGGAACTTTGGGCACCTATATACTCCCAGAAGAACTCAGATTTGGTTGAAAGAAACTTAGACTAGTTAAGCTGAACTGCTTCATTGATAGTGTTATAAATATGTTATAAAGTTACTTTTTTCCCCTTTTTCAGTTTCACAAGTGGTGATATTTTCTGCTTTCTCTGCTAGCTTCTGTTTGTATTGTTCCGTTCAGAGCTACTCATGCTGAATGATTAAGAAGCAAGCAAGATTATGAAGTGGCATTTATCAATTACAGATTTTTTTCATATTGTTCATGCTAGTGTGATAGAAAAAAGGCTGCCAGCATAGCGTCTGGGTGCTGATCTGAACTAGCTCTAATCCTAAAGGCAGAAAAGAAGCCTCAGCCACTCTATCTCTTTCACATAAGGAAAAGAAAACCTTGACATAGGAAATGGCATCTACAGAATAACATATGTGCTAAACATGCTGCCAAAACAAGGAAGCACACCTGTACCTATCAAAAACACAAATGCAATTATAGAGAGCGCATCACTATTTTTAAAGAAAAACCTTCATCTTCCACACTATTTCTTGGAATCACCTTTAGTAATTTCAGACACATAGAAAAGAAGAAAAAAAATAGAAGCAGAAATAAGTAAATGAGGGACAGCCATGACTTTTAGCAAAGTTTCTGCTGCTTCCTTCCTGTAATCTTTATAGATTACATCACCTGTACATTGTTCTCTATATGATCAGCTGTAACTCTGTATCTGCACTTTCATGGCCAGACACTGCCTACCCCAGCTTGCATTGCAGATCACACTCAGTTTTGAGAGACCAAGTGAAACACAAGAGATAGGCCCTTTCTAATGGCCCCATTTCAAATTGCCATAATCTATTGCTTCTTTTTTTCACCACATTGGACCTCGCACGTGGGAGCAGCTCCCTGCTTAAAATTTACTTTTGTGGTGATGTCCACCAAGAACTAACAATGACAAAGACTGTGGCTTAGCCCCCTCTTCCCTGTCCAGCTACAGCCTGATTTCCTCTCCAGTACTTTTACACAAAGCTTCTTAAGACATGAGGGCTTAGCCCCATGGTCAGTAGAACTGACAAATGATGATAGCTCTTCCTTTCACAACATCCATTCCCCTTTACACAATATTGAAGGGTTTAATTAAAACACATTAGAGCCTGTCAATACCCTCTACAACCTCAGAAACCTCCCTGAGTAGAAGAACCCTTCCAAACTCCATATTAGGGAAGTGACTTCTCATACAGGGATGAGGGAAATAAGACCAAAAACCCACAGCTTTCAGATATGCTAAACAGAGTACCAAAAAGTGGACATACTAAATCCCTAGAGCTTCATATAACAAAGAGTTAATTGGATTTAATACTAGATTACTATTCCTTCTCATCAAAAAAATAAGATAAATTCAGTGCTTTCACCAGGAATTACTTGCCCCCTGAAGTTGAAGAAGAAAACCTTTACCAGCAGGAGAATGAGAAATTACCAAAATAAGACAGAGAAAAGTCAAAAATAATGCAAAGGCAGTGGTAGAGAGTGTTCAAAAGGATCTTTACACACTGCAGAACTAAGGATGTCTTTCCTGTAAACATCTTCCTCTTTAATAACGTCCTTACTGGCTAGAGACAGATTCCAGCCCTGCAGTACAGCATGGAAAGATGATGGAGAATTATAAGACAGAAAAATTGCACTGAAGAAAATGCAGAATTTCAGGCAGGAGTCTAAACAGAATTGGTTTTCTCTGAATTTCCAGTCTGATAGGTTTCAATTTTTATCATCCTGTGGCATTACTAACACTTCAGAAATGTGGCATTTTATCCCATCCTCACTAACAGGGCAGGAAAGAGGAGATTGCCAGTAACAACACTGAAGAAAGGACATGTCTTTTCTCAAATCATCCAGTGTTTGGAGTTTCTGTAGGACCTCCAGCCAAAGTCACTTGTGATACTGAGAGATTGTCCATCAATGCCATTAGGTTTCTCAGTTCTCATTTGGAGAGACTGATAGTGGTTTTTAATCCCTGCCAAAGACATGTTTTCCTATACAGTCTTTTGAGCTGCCAAACCCTGAGCCAGACCTTTCTATAGCAACAAAGCACAGTAGGAGTCATCCCTTCTGGAAGCTTGGAAGGGCAGGAAGAGAGATATGCCAGTGTCTCTCTATTTATACTTTTAAAGCCTATGAGGAGACTGGCAGGGCATGAGGACCATAGCCAGCTAAGAATTCCTTGCAGAGCTAGTATTGCTAGCTACTCTGAACCTAGATTTCTGTGCCTAAGCTAACTGCTACTCAGTGGAAATTACAACTTGTGCATTTTGCCAATATTTTGAGACAAATAAGATATACTGGAAGCTAAGGGATCATGTGTTTTGTTAATAAATACTGACTGTGTAGTATTTTCAATGACTTAGTTAAGCCATACAAAATAATCCAGTAATTGTGATATTTTAAAAAGTGCAAGTGTTCCACCCTGAAACTGCCGGAAACCCATGGAAGAGGCTACCAAGACTGCCCACAGATATGGGCAACTAAAGGAGGGCCAGCTGCATGCAATAAAGGCACATTTTTTATACTACAAAACCAATTTAGTGTACAAGGAAAAAAATATTTATTTGATCTAGTTCTGCATCACATCTGATGATAAATATTTCTTGGTACACGAAGTTTTTTCCAAATGAATCAAACACTTACGTGCAATGTTAATAATGCACATAAATACCAAAAAAAAAAAAAAGAGAGCTTTTTTTTCTGGAAGCCTGTAGGGGAATAAAAAAAAAAGCAGTCCTTCCTAAAGAGAAGAATAACCCATTTAAAGCATGGCTAAACACATAAGAAAATGAAAGTGTATTTAATGACAAGGCAAATCTGCTTGCATTTTATTGAGATAAACCAAAATTTGCTTCTATACCTTCTAAAATAGGAATGTTGGTTAGGTAGATCGCTAGAAACAATGAAAAGTGTTTTTAACTTTATTTTTAGAGCACTTCTTAATTGTTCCCGTGGAAAAATGTCCTTTCAGTACAGATTCTGAGAAACTTTCAGCAGATTGATTTCTGTTTTTCTTCTGAGCCAAGTTTTTTTTTTTGTTTGTTTCTTTTCTTTCTTTCCTTTATTCTTTTCTTGGTTTTCTCTTTTTTTTTTTTTAACTGAAAGAGCCAAATCCTTGTCTGGTGTAACACCAATCAGTATACATCAGGAATTAAATTGCTTTGTTCAGCCCTTAGCAGATAAAACTTTGCAGCTTTGACTGTAGCAATGCCCTCATTGCTTGATTTCAATGGTTTAAACTGTTGCACAAGCCCAGAGAATTTCCCTCACTTCAACTGTTTTATTTTACACAATTAGCTGATACAAGATTGTCTGGTCTTTTCCTTCCTTCTTTAGTTTTAGCTTTTCTTCATTTTTCAGACTCATGCAAACTGAGGCTGTTTTGCACTTGCATCTTAGCAGTACTCCTCCAGATTCAGCTGTATGCTCTTTATTGGTGCCAGTTGATAACGCAGCCCACAGCATTCAAATCTAATTTTGCACTGCCCCAGTTCTGGGAGCTTGACCCAAAGGGCTGCCCCAAGAGCTCTGCAGCACCTCAGAACCACTGTATTCCTATACCTCAAAGCAGCCCTGGATCTGCACCCATGCCCTCATTCTAGTCTGCCCTCTGCAAAGAGGGAGGGCAGCAAAAGGCTAAGTCAAAGCTGTTTTTACGTCTTCATATTGAGAAACTTCAGAGAACTTTGAATCAAACCCTCAACCGAAAAATATTTCTGATTATTCATTACCAATTTACATTCTTCCTTCATGTGCTCATTTTTTAGATATTCTCTGGCAAAGAATCAGTATCTCTGATCTGTTGATTCATAAAGTTCATTTTAGCCTTCATATTTCAAATCTGGTTCAGGTCTACAGAGGTTTATCCAGAAACAAAACAGCACTCTAAAGAGGACCTAAAAAATCTGCAAATGGATGAGTAGCTTGTCTGAGCCCCATGAACAGCCATTATCCTTGTGAAAAACAAAACAGGAGGGAAACTGCTCTTGAAGTTTGATCCTAATCATCCAACTGTTCCATGATCTGCCTTTAACAAGTCCAGAACTAGTTTCTGCAAATGCAAGGGGAATAACCCAGCAGTAGACAGATGGAGGCATGATCTACTCCTTATGAGAGGTCTCATTCCAGTCCATAATTGTTAGCAGAAATAATAAATAAGATGCTATTTATTACATCATGTAGCATTTTGTCAACCTAGAGCTTTTTTCTTTTCTTTTTCTGCTTCTTCTTAATTAGTACCTGGCCTTTACCATCTGCTGAAGAGAGATATGGTAGCAAACACCAGATTATCTTCACAAGTATCTGATACAGCTAACTGTTTCATGTCAGAATTGCCTAAAACGTTTTTCTCTGAAGTAACTGGTAAATCACAGCCCTCATTTTTCAGTGCATGTTCTAAAGCAATGGTTTCCAAACTGTTTTGGACCTTTCTCCCCTGTCAACTCTCAGCATTACTTACATGGCATCAATCACCATTACTGTCAAACATTTAACTGAACTCCTAGGAAAGCGTGGCTGTGTGTGCCAGCTGTACACCATGCCCTCACAGGCCACCATTTGGGCCACTCTCCTGCTAAGATACAGTCAGAACAAAGTCTCTGCTTACCACATAAGAGGGAGATCTGAGACACAAGAAAATTTCTATCTTCCTGTAAGTCCCAAATGAAGGTCAGTGATAAATGACAGCCCAGCATTCACAGAATCATAGAATGGTTTGGGTTGGAACGGACTTTAAAGATCATCTCGTTCCAACTCCCCTGCCATGGGCAGGGACACCTTCAACTAGACCAGGTTGCTCAGAGCTCTGTCCAACCTGGTCTTGAACACTTCCAGGGAGGGGACAGCCACAGCTTCTCTGGGCAACCTGTTCCAGTGTCTCACCACCCTCACAGTAAAGAATTTCTTCCTTACATCTAATCTAAATCTACCCTCTTTCAGCTTAAGATGATTACCCCTCATCCTATCCCTACACTCCCCGATAAAGAGTCCCTCCCCATCTTTCCTGTAGCCCCCTTTTAGTACTGGAAGGCCACTATAGGGTCTCCCCAGAGCCTTCTCTTCTCCAGGCTGAACAACCCCCAACTCTCTCAGCCTGTCCTCATAAGGGAGGTGCTCCAGCACCCTGATCATTTTTTTTGTGGCTTCCTCTGGACCTGCTCAACAGGTCCATGTCCTTCTTATGTTGAGGGCCCCAGAGCTGGACACAGTACTCCAGGTAGGGTCTAATGAGCTCAATGATCCTCTTTTTCTCTGCACGCTGAAAGATTAATGACAAAATACTTTTGTTTCTGCAGAGCATGGTACAGAATACTGGAAAGCATCTGGCAGCAAAACAAGGGTTGTGGTGCAGGGAAGACATGAAGGGCACATGTTTATATACCTTCTTCATATCTCCCCGTGTGCACGCAGAAGAGCTCATGCAGCATGTGTACTTGTGTTCCTCAGCAGGAAGCTCCTGAAGGTGCTGGTTTCTCCCAGACACCCTGCCAGTTTTACAAAGCATTGTCCCCATCACAGTGCTGGCCCTAACTAGCTCTGTGAGTCTGCCTCCCACTCTGGCACCCTCTCCCTTGCAGGGCTGTTCTTTCCCCACATGTGGTGGTGCCAGCAGCTCCAAGTAGCTGAAGAACAAGGCCTTTGATTCACTTGATTCAGTGATTGTGAGGCTCCTGGTCCCCCTCAAACACCTGGGCCAGACCCTGCTGTCACTGAAGTCCAGATTTTTGTGTTTGAATTCTGTGAAAGCAACACTGAAGCCTTCTGCCTGCTTGAGGGACGTAAACCCACCTGACCAGACTGGTAGAAGGAGAGAGGGCTTGCATTATGTACCTGCTTCATCACTGAAACCTCAAATTTTGATGCTTCCAAGCTTTCCCCAACAGGCCATTCTCCAAACTTGAAAATTATGCAAATGTCCAAAGAGAGGAGATGCAAAGAGTTTCTTTCCAGCTGACTGGCTGAGGATTTTAACTTTCTGGCCTACAGTCAGCAGAGCATCTACCAGTTCATGTGAAGCTGTAAGTGTGTCATCAGGATACCACATGCTTTGATAATTACCCTAGCGGGTATTAATGTTAATCCTGTGCTGTATAGATCACTTACAAAACACAATAACTGAACCAGAAATCCTTATGTGAGACAGTCATAAAATCAGCGGCTGAAAGTGCCAGCATGTCTCTGACATGTCCGGCGTAAACTGGAACCCAAAATTCCTGTCTAGTGCAGCCAGTCAGGAATCCAACTGTCCTGTGATTATGAAATCTGAGGCATGGCAGAGCAGCTTATGTCAGATCTACTGCATATCCATGAGTCTTAAACCAAGACTTGTGAATATAACCCATGCTCTTCCTGGCTTGTGAGAAGTGTCATGAGCAGCTGGTGAAATTTCAGACTGAAATAGCCAATGCATCATTCAGAGGACCCAACTCTTCTTCCTTTAAAGACCAGACAGCCATTCCAGATGCACTGGTACTACCCAGCTATATTCCCAGCATGAAATCTCCTGTTCTGCAGAAAGTCTAGAGAAAAAACATTCTAGGCTTTCTCAACCTGGGCTCAAGGCAGGACATAGAGCTAAAGTCACCTTTACAAGCATGATGGAGAGGGAAAGATATCCATCCTCCTTACCCTTCTGCCCTTCTTTGCTACCTCCCTGCAGCATCTGACATGTTACTGTGTTTTCACAACAATTTTGCGCAATACTTTCTCCATACAAGTGCTGAAAGTCCCAAGAACTATGCTAAGATAGTTTCAGTCTTTCCCAATAGAAGAAATTCACTCAACTTAATAGTAATGGCAAATAGCATGTCCTCATAACACCTCCCTTGAATCAGTATTTTCTCTGTTTTCCTATGTCTTTGTATCATACTGCAGTGAATAATAAGTTTGATACAGAAGCTGGACTCTTACACTGGATAACAGTCAGCACCGAGTATCAATACCAAATGTCACCACCTGCTGCCACCACAGCTGTCTAGTGATTGGACAATACTGGCTTAAAAGTGAAGAATGGCTATAACGTGGTAACAACGCTTGAAGGTAGTTTTATCCATCCTGAATCATCCACAGCTGCCACCACTGTGCTAGATTCACCATGTGCTCTGAAAACAGTATTCATGAATAAGCCTTTCTGTATCCCTGGTTAGGTACAAGAAGCTTCCCATACTTTCAGATGGCAACTTCAGCTTTTAAGAGACATCAAACAGTCCAAACACCAAAGTAGCATAAGATATTAGGAGGATATCAAGTTTATCTGTGCTATAAATTGGCTCAAATCAACACCAAAGTCTTGATCAATATCTTTGAGACATTCTTTTTGCCTAAAGCCAGGATATATAAAAAGCTATGAGCTAAGGGTAGGAGAAATTTCCTCAAAGACCAGGAGTAAAACCCTGGGTACCTCAATACTCACTACTCTACACATCAGGTTCTTTCTCTGGTCTTACTCACCCCTTTCTTAAACACACAGAAATAGCCACAGTTTTTAAAAAAAAAAAAAAATCCTTGCTAAAATAAGATATTTTACAGAAATTGTTTCTTATCAAGCAAAGAATGAAGAAAACATAACAGAACCTAAGAGTTCAGACACATTATGAGATTCATTGGGTCCCACAAAATGGAATAGATTTCACCTTAATAAGCTGTCCTTGAGCCACAGGAGGCAAAAGCCAAGCCCAGACTGGAGAAGGCAAGGAGATGGAGAGGACACAGCTGGACTGGCAGTAGCTGGGGTAGCTGAAGGATGCAGTGGCCTTTGGGAGCAGACAGAGGAGGTGCATCATCCCACTGGTGCAGCCTGCCTTGAAGTGGGTTAAGCTAGCCTTCTGACAAACACCAGTGCTCATGTAGGAGCTAGTAAGGAATTACACTTATAATTTCCATCCTGGATTATATACAATGGCTCCTTGTGTACACCCTGCCTTACCTAGGAAGGAAGAGAGTGTCCTTCCAAAAGAGATCCATGCAGTATGGTCCCAAGGAGGTAGACCTCTGTTCTTAATATCACAAAAGGGATGCAATTCCCCATTTCATATATGGCTTTAACAGTTTAGAGGATTTTTTTTTTCTTCTATTTTATACACAAAAAGTGGTTGGAACAGGGCTATAATTTTCTATCAACCTGTTTTTGCCTAGCAGCCTTTCTAATCATGTTCCCTACCAGTGCCATTTCTACTAGCCTTAATTATTTTAATCAGGCTCATTATCCTATTCATTAGACTTGAAGTAGAGGTAATTCTCAGTAAGCTCTGAGTTACAGTGCCATTTAGATTAAATAGCTATTAATATTATTGGTCTAATTGAGCCCTAAAAACCAGTCAAACTGAGGTTAAAACCACAGAAAATAGACAAATTAGCGGGAACATTGAAATTAAATGGCCATTTTAGGTTGTCAGACTGAGATGGCAGGGAATAAATCTTCATAAATCCTTAAACAGGAAGTTAAGAGGTAGTTATGTAGGTAGTTACAAATCATGAATAAATTTTTGCCTGCAGCAGTAAAATCAAATTTCAGCTGGGTGTACATTTTAGTGCTGGAACCAAATTACTGTTTATGTCTAGATCACAATCTCAAGGCCAGCAAAGGCTTCCTCCCTACGTTTGTGTTGTATGAAGGCTAATCTGTTTCCTTCTACCTCCCCACAGAACTTACAGACTTCAACAGGGCAATCTTTGAGGGAAATGTCTAGCAGCTTGCTCTCCCAGATGTATGTGTATATGTAGCGAGGGAGATAGAGAGAGAGATATATATACATATATATATATATATATATATATATATATATATATATATATATAACTGACAGCTTAATTTCTCTGGAACCCTTCACAAAATGGGGCACAAAGATTTCAGTCTGAGATTTAGGCTATAGAAATTTAACAAATTAACTTTGGCCCCCTGGTAAGGTTTTTACAGGAATGCATAGGCACAAGGCAGCATTAAGCCAGTTAGCTTTATCAACCTTCCCAAGACAATTTGCAGTCCTGAAAGATCAGGCGTTCACACCACCCTTTGGCCCTCAGCTGGCCTCCCCACAGCATCTCTGCTGGAGGCTCCAGGCAGTGTGAAGCATGCCTTGGATTTGGATAAGAAGTGTACAATCCTGGCAGTTCGGTATATGCTGCTGAGCCAGAAGTTTCCTTAAAATAGAACCTGTGATTACAATATATATGATTATAGTGATAGAAAGGAATGTGTGAGGCTGTCTCTGAACTGTCCTCTCTGGAACAGGTGATTAGAGTATACCTTTGGTATTACCAACATCTGGTAGAATTTCTGAAAAGCATAAAGAGACCTCTGAAGGTGAGCAGAGCACAGAGGTACGGCAGCGAGAATGGATCAGAACAACTCTGGGTCCTTGCAATCTGGCACTGCCCTCCTGGGCCTTCTACCTCCCTAGCACAGAGCAACTAGGAACAGACAATTGTTCCTATTCCCTGTTCTGAAGCTTCTCAGAAGGTTTAAAAGATAGGTTCTCGTCCTCAGCATTTTACTGTTTCTACGCCATTGAGGGGATCTGGAAAACTAGCTGTATAATCATCAGGAGGCATTATATGTGAAGGTGTACAAAACATCTTCATATCCAACCTCACATTTAATTCTTTTCTTATTCCTAACGTGTATGAAAAATTTGTCCCAGAAAAAAGTTAACGCCCAGGAAGGAAGATGAGAAAGGAGCCAGGGGAGTTTTCAGTTATAAAAGCTCCTTGGTGGAGCTTTTGGGTTGGAAGGGACCTTTGATGATCATCTAGTCCAATCTGCCTGATGTGGGCAGGGACACCTTCCACTAAATCAGGTTTCTGAGAGTCCTGTCCAACCTGACCTTGAATACTTCCAGGGATGCAGCATCTACAATTTCTCTGGGCAGTCTGTTCCAGTGACACCCTCATGGTAAAAAAATTTCTTCTTTACATCCAATCTAAATCTACTCTCTTTCATTTTAAAACTCTCAGCACTTGTCCTGTCACTACAGACGTGCTGGCTGAAGAGGCACTCTCAGCCACTCCAGTTTTGCCCCTGCCTATATAGCCCTTAGATTATATTGAGGAAATTATTATTCCCTTCCTAGCCACAACTCCTCTCCTGCGTAGATGTGACTACATATGTCCTGTCACAATCACGCACCATCCCAAAAGCCATCCAAGCTGTGATTCATATCCTTTCCCAGGGGCTCCTTTAAAAATTCCTGGCCATGCTTGCCATGGAAGCCTGTTTGTCTTCAGGCCATGAAAAAAAGTTCTGCTACCCTGTGTTTTTAAATGGTATCCCTGCCTGATTTTCAGAAACAATAGCAATTATGGAAGAGCTTTTAATGACATTCACTTCATTAGGGCTGCTTCATAAGAAAAATAGTTTGGCAAAAATAAGCACCAAGTGGAAAACAGATGCTAAAATTTGTTGGTCAGTTCTTCCACCATCTGCAGCTTCATTAAAAGGTGAGCGCAGCCATTATGGTCAGCTGCCTGCCTTGTAACACTGGGTTTCTGTATCAGTCCCACATAGCCAGCTGTACCAGTATTTTCTATCACTTGTCAAATCAGACAGCAAATCTATCATTCTCACAGCAAAACAGACACTATCCTGAATTAGTCACGCAGCAAATCCACTGGTGACTGAGACCTCTTTCTTCATCTTGTTGTAAAATTTCAAGTTGTAGAACTTCAATAATCTTTACTCATTTAAAATTAACTGCTCTCCACACACATATTTCAACAGGCCACTGTGTCTTTTAGGGGGATTTTTGAGTAGGCCTAGAATTTCATTACTGTATGCAGATTATTTCAGAAAAGTGAAATCACTCTTAAAAGGTAGTACAGCCTGCTAGTGTCCCTCTTCTCCAACTTTTCTTCCATTCTGTTGAGTTTTGTGTAGAGAAGGAAGTGATTCAGAAAAGAATCATTTTCTGTGGTAACTGGTGCTGGAAAAGCATCAATGAAATTACCACCACATCAATCAATGCTCACTTACAACCTCCCCAAAGCAGATGCAGGCAGAGGCAAAGCACTCTGCTCTGGAGGAGTTCCTGCTATAGAACTTCACAGGAGAGCTATAGTACTGATCCCACAGCGTGAAGCCATCTACTGTGGCCAGCTTTAGTTTTACCCTCTCTCTTTTTTGAGAGAAAGGAAAATACCCAGCTGACCTGTCAGTAAACTAGAGAGAGGCACCTCTTTACCCATGCAGAAAGGACTCTTTCATGAAGCAATGTAGCATGTACCTTCTTAGAAACACTGTTTCACTTACATGCTTTTGCATAAATTAAATAAAATGCTACGCAAATACTTCCCACACTACAACATATATAACCAAAATATAACTTACTATTTGAAGATGTAATTTTAGACCTTGTACTGAGCATATATTAGAACATACAGTTCTTTTCTTGATTCACAGATGAGTGACAAACTTCAGAAATGTTATTTTTAGTGAAAAGAGAAGCAGACAGACAATTTTATATTGATCTGTAGAAGACAACACGACTTTCAGGACTTCAAGAATTATCAAAGAATTACATTTGCCATATGCCCATAGTTAAGAGTTTAGGGGCAGAACTGCAGTTGCCACTGGCTGCCCAGTAACTGGGGCGACTGCGCTGTTTGTACCAGCAGAAGATCTTACATTTCTTTAAGGCCAGATATAAGGAAGGAGTGGATGCAGACCCTGGCAGATCTTTGTAGTCATCTAGTCCTAAAAAATGACACAACAGTCAGCAGCTAGAGCGGATGAGGTAATAAAGTCTTCAGTAGTGCCGTACTTGCAAACACAGGGTGCCCAGACTGGGGACACCATGAGAGGAGGACTCACTCAGCTCGGTCTTATCTATATCTTTGCTTCCCAAGCTATACTTGGCTGTGGTCTTAAGGAATTTGTTTATGTCATTGTAGATTTCATGGAGTGGTCTTTTGTCTCCCAGCTTGGTTCTTTCATTAGTCTTGTTCATTATCTACCAAATGTCTCTTCTTTTTCTTCCTGAGCTGACTGATGTGGTTATAACTAGAAAACTTCTTCATTCGGTGATGGGAATTTGCACAATTGTCCACATTATTTACTTAGGGAGTTCCAGTAGCCCAAAATAAAAGGATCAGACTCTGATATTGTCTAAGCTCATGTAAGCTTGGAATAACTCCACTGAGTTGGGGAGAATTTGCCTGGATTTACATTGGTATGAGTAAGATAAAAATCTGGCCCAGAGTTTCTATTTCTTTACTCCCTTTTGACTTCACTAGTCACACAACCCTGGGTGCTAGTAGCTTGACTAAAACTGGAGACAGTCTTTTTTTACATAGGCTGACACTCCATGGTCTTCTCCAGCTATGGAACATCAGCTGTCTGTCCCAGGAAACTTCTGCTGACTGAAGCAATTTAAACCTCCAGCCTAAATTCCAATTATTAATTTAAAGCTTCTACTAAAGGGTTGTCAATTTTTTGACAAGTTCTAACTGCATGAGAAACTTAAAAATCTTAAAAACTTAAAAAAGATTACTACTTGTTTGGTCTCCAATTCTCATTTGTAAACTAACACAGCTATACACTGGCTGTAAATTATTGCAGTATCCTTTCCACTGAGGACCACTTACACAGTCCAGAGGGATATAAAGTGGCTTTGCTGTAAATAAGAATTGGGCACTTGATGTTTAGTATTTCTTTTGCTGTTTATTGTCAGTAATTCTCTGCAGCACAGTGATTTCATCTTGTGGATAAGTTGCATATGGTGGTTGATTGACTTCTGCTATTGAGACTTTTGTCCTCTGTTGACTCTGCCTGTCTCAGGGCATGCTACTCTGGCAGCAGCACCAGGGGTATGCACCACCAGCCTTGCCTTGTGGTTCACTGTCACACACAACTTCCTCCAGGGCAGCAGCAATTTTCCTGCAGCAATGACCACAGACATCAAGTGCTTTCATGTTGCAGATCACTATCCGTAGCAGATTTGGTAACACTGCACAGTCAAATGTCACTGAAGTCAGCAGGAACACCATCAGGCTTTAGGTCAGCAGAGTCTGGGTAGCATCTCATTCATCCCACTGCATTACATAAGGCATCGTGGCTGCACATTACTGGTGCGCAGTGTGATAGTCCCTGTAAGAAAACTATTTTTCTCCCTGCTGATTTATTCAAAGCACTTCGAAATCAGAGGAAAACCAGTGACACTCTGCAATTTTTACTTTAGCTGACTCTGATCTTCAGAGTTTAAATCAAGAAACTTACTGTAGCTGAAACTACCTAAACCCAGATCCATCAACAGGGTAACAGCATTTTTAGCTTGCTGCCTGAGGGCACATAACTGACATTTTGTATATATAAAGTATTGGCGTTCCTCATATGCCAAAGTTTAAACCACAGAAAGAATCTTCTGGCAGATTATAACAGAAGCTCCCCAGAGGCAGCTGAAACGGTCTATTATCTGTGTGTGCCTGTGTTGACTAAAAGTTACACATAGGCTACACTCCACCATCCAGCAAGTGAAGGCACAATGCTGGCCTTATCCCTGCAATGCTTCGGAACAGGAGCTCCCACCAGCATCAGGGCCACTTTCCCACATGGTCAAGAGTAGAGCTGCCCTCGGCAAAACCCAGCAGGAGCTGCACAGGAAGCGCCCCATATCCCTCACCGCAGCTCTGGAGGGCCACCCCACTGCTTTGGCCACTCAGTAAAAGTTACTAGGAGTGTACAGAGATGGGAGTATCATGTTGGGTTCACGTAGGAAATTATTTTAAAGGGTTACGGACTAGCAAAGGGTGGAAAGTACATGAAGCAGCTTGCACAGAAAATACCAAGAAGCTTGTTCCTAACCTCTTAAACTGGATTTTTTTTCATCCCAATTCAGCCCAAGGCCTAGGAAGAAGGAAATTTCTAATTTATACTGATTTCTTAGGGCTTCTTTGTGATGGTTTTTATAGAAAGAGCTTGAACGTCTGTCCTGGTTCAGCTAGGATAGGGTTAAGTTTCCCCAGCAGTGGGGGGAAGCTCTAGCCGGGTTATTCAATACCATGCTGACATCACCTCCTGGCGCCCAAGCGAGGGAGAATCGGTGAGCCCATGTGTTTGTGCAGCCGTTCCTCTCACTGCTGTATCGGTACATACCTTGCTCTGTTCATTGTTATTACTGTTACTCTTATTGTTATTGTTGTTGTTTGTTGTGTTGCTGTTGCACTGTTGTATTAAACCTCTCCTTATCTCAGCCCTGGGGCTTTGTATTTCACTCCCTTTGTGGGGGAGGAGCAGCAGCCACATGGTCTCAGACCCCGGCAGGGACTAAACCACCACAATGTCTATTTGCAGTAGTAAGTTTTGTGATTTTATTTATGAGAAAGCTAGTCAGTGTAGTCATTTTGGCTCTTCCATTTAAAATCTCAGGAGATTAAAAGGAACAGAAATTGTTTGTTTAACTGAGACTTTTCCCCCAAGTTAAAATGGCCACATTTTAGAACAAATGGATTTGTGTTATTGAGTCAAGAATTTATATTGTTTTATTCTGTACGACTTAGTAAGTCATACCAAAGCTCTCATTACTGTTCTTGTGGCATAAAATGTTATAAATTCAGGGTAATTGTAATTTAGGTCCATTGTAAGTTTTATTTGCATTTTCAGTCAGGCTTATTGTCAAGAAAAGTTTGCCACCACATAATTCAACTCTTCTGTCCCTGGCTCATGATCACAATTAGCCACTGCAGGTAAAGCAGTTAAGCATGTGCAAAGCTAAACCATATTCAGTGGGCCAAAAATAATATATATTTATGGCTGTGCTTTGCTCCCTTTCTTTAGTATTTACTAGATTCGTGCTTCTTTGTAGAGATTTTTTTTCCAATTTTATGAGAAATTGACACTGAGAAATTCCTGTCTCACCTACCAGATTTCCATATTCTGGTCAAACACTGCGAGAGAACTTTTTCTGTAGGTGTATGTATCACATGCAATAATATACCTAGTTAAGACAGCCAGCGTTTTTACTATTGTTCAAAGCTATGATTCTGTTTTCTGCCTATTCCAGTACTACATAGCTGCTGCCCTTCATCTGCAAACATTAAGTTCATCTTGAGGGTAGGCTTAAGTGGTTGACCTATAACAAAGTAAACACATGTAGCTCAATCACATGAGCTCAACGCATGCTTGTGTGAGGTTGCTTGACAGTCTGGGGTCTGTGAAAGCAAATGTGTAGCTGCAGCAGTGCAGGCTGCTCCAGAGGGGAATAGTTTACATGAAGGCAAAGCAGAGTTTAGATTAATATGCTCTGGTACAAGATGTTGCAACCTTGGCCAAGATCACTCACCTCACAGAGCTTCATTTCACAGCCTCCAGGGTGGTGAAAACCACACTGTCAGCTTCGCCAGAGCACTGCCCTCTGCCCATCACCAGTCTGTCCTGACACTTTCCTCAGAGGAACTGTCCTGGGCCATTTTCTCTAGCCAGGCTCTCAGCAGCACCAAGGTTGGGCACATCAGAGAAGGAAGAAAGACTGGTTCAAGTGGGTGATCGGAGCATGACCCCCCTTCTCCCACAGTGATGGAGGGGATATGTCCCAGGGTCCAGTAGGAAACATGCAAGTATAGTTTTACCTTTCCCTTCAAATATATTGATTCAGGAGCAAAACCATTCACAAATATCAGAAACTGTAGTAGAAAGGATCCATGAGCCCCAGCAAGATTTCTCTAACTGAACTGGACATCCTCTGCCCAGTGCAGCTTGGTCCTGTGCTCCAGCCCCACCGTACACCCATTCCAGCTACACTGCCCACGTGTCCCTTCACCCCTGCACTGCACACCCCCTCTCAGCCATCTCCCTTCTTCCCTTCCAGCCAAGCTGCTCACACCCTGCCCTTCCCCACCCAAAGGGGACTGAAACAGAATGAACATGGTATTTGCAGCCATGGTGCAGTTCTCTTTGCCTGCTCATCAGTTTATCCATTTTCTCGCTGCCTGAGTCCATCCACAGCATCTAGGCCATGTTTCAAAACTCAGCAGTTATCTTTCATAATTTTTGGTGCTTTTAACCTCTGAAAGTGAAAAAATATCTCTCCCTCCACCATGGGAATAGTCTGAAAAGACAAAATTCAAATTATGCCTGCATTTAATTAAGAGACAAATTTTCAGGCACCAACTCCTCCTATCATGGAGAGCAAACCAAGCATACAAGTCACTGTGTGCACAATCAGCATGGTGTATAAGACACCAACTTTTGGCTGCAGATAAGGATTTACTCCAAGTTGAAGGCACAAATTACTCACTGCAAAGCTAACTCCAAATTTCTGTGTAGCAGAAATGCCATACCTAATCAAGTTAGGCTAAAAGTTTGGCCCCAGTAATTCAACATCTTCATATACCAAGTGATGACTGGACCTTTGGTAAACTTGGAATAGGAAAAGGTTAATCATTTTTATGAAATAATTATTCTCTGCATGCAGAAAACAGCTCTTTTCAGCATCTAGAGTCATTAATACATGTCATTGTTTGTCTGCAGAAGGGTTCTTTCTAGTATGTGGATTTGATCAAAATGCAGATGTGAACATTGCTCATATCTAAACATAGCTTCTTTTTACTTTGCATTTGTCCTTCCCTTCTCATTTTCACCACAATGCAAAATGATTGATTACAATATTATGATTGCTAGTGGTGTAATATTTCAAACCCACCAGAACTTAAGTTTTCTGCTCATAGAAGAATCTTAGCTAATGCATTTTTAAAATAGTTTTTCTGGCAGAACTGGATGTGAAGCAATGGTTAACCACTACAGCCAATATCAAGAACTCCAACTTCTCCAGCACTATTTCTAGGGCCAGCATTCAAGGTCTGACTGGTAGATCCTAAAAACCAATAGGTCCTCTCTTAAAATACACGAAAAATATTTTAATGCTAAGTATATACAAGTAGACAACATCCTAAGAGCAGCTAGATTGTCTAGTTCACCTTTTTCCTCTCTCTTCATATAGTGCCTAGTAGAAGGGAAGCCTGGGCCATGAGATTTGTGCACATCCTGCATAGGGAATAGAGGTGATCCTGTCTTCCACAGCAGTGGGGCATGGCAGCCTATCTTATGCCCTTCAGGTGGTATTTATTCCTGCTGTCAACAGCAGCAGTGGCGTGCTGACAGTGTTTCTAAAACTGTTTTGATCTTGTTGCAGAATTAATAAACTCACTGGATTAGGACCAGCCCTTTGCCTTTCCTCTTAACAAAATTCATCCTGCATCTCCCATGGCATTAGCCAGGCTCCCATTTGCACTCCTGTGTATTTTTGGGGGTGGGGGACGCATGCGTGTGAGTGTGTGTGCTATTAAATATGTGTGCACTTAAATATGGAAAATTCAGCAATATGTCACTGGAAACATAACTGTTGAGTTTCTAATAGTTTGGACTCAATTGAGAGCTAAAGGTCAGTTTGCATCAGGTTTTGTATTTAATGAGTAAAACTTAAGTGCTCAAAAATATGTCTTGTCCAAATGAATGTACTTAATGCAGTAGGTTTACTTCAGAGTAGTGATGCTTTGAAAGCCTATAAGCATAATAGTTACAGCCCTGTAATCAAGAAAACCAAAACCCAAGTGCTATCCTGAGAGGTTTTCAGGATTTTATCA
This sequence comes from Strix aluco, assembly GCF_031877795.1. NCBI lineage: Eukaryota > Metazoa > Chordata > Aves > Strigiformes > Strigidae > Strix > Strix aluco. The sequence goes on from NC_133971.1 coordinate 78,342,941, forward strand.
CCCACACAAAAGAAGCCAAACATTCTTTTAAAGGAATTGCCCTTAAAAATAGAAAAGCTATTTTAATCAAGCTGCTGGACTGCTTTATCTTGTCACCTGTGCCCAGCAATGGAACTCTTTTTTTCCTTTAATAGATATGTTTCTTAAAACATTCTGATCATAAGTGACCTTTGGTTTTTAAGTACAACACAATGGAACAGCTTAGTCCTGCTCCTCTTCAGGTCACTGGGAAACCTGCCACCCTTTCCAGCACAGAGCGCCTCAGCCTGCAATGTGCACAGGGTTCTAGCCTGCAAACCCACTTCACTGCCCAGCACAGTACATGGACAAGGGGGGCTCTCAGCCCCTGAGGATCATGGCTAAGAGATGCTTTCCAAATGATCCACAACAGAAAAGCCTGGCATGCAGCAGCCAGCTGACAGATGAGAGCACTGTGGGAAAGAAGCTTTCAGTTTTGATTTAAAGAGTGAAAGGGCAGCAGCATCTCTGGCATCTTTGGGCAAGGACTTTCATGGGTGAAGTAGCAGCTGCCCAGTCTGCATAAATTTATGAACTGGTGAGACAAGCAGGCTGCTATCTGCTGGCCCTGTGGAGGGTGAAAAGTGTGACCAGGTCACACAGAGAAAGAGCTCAGGGTCAAACCCTGAAGGGCTTCATAGAGCCATTGGAAAGCAAATTACCTCAAAGGAAATGCTGAAACTGAATGTAAGCAAAGTAGGATAGTATTCACTAGCAGCTGGTGGAGCCCTAGAAGCATGTGCAAAACAAATTATGGCAATTTTTTTGTATGCAGGAAACCAGCATGAGAGGCATCACAGGTAAAAGTGGCTAGAAACAGTTTGTTGTCAGAGAAAGGTGCACTGGCAAAATAAACAGTTTTTCATTAAGTCTCAGGAGAATCCCCATTAAAAATCTATAACATACTTTTTGTCACCAACTGTGAGAACCCTTTTGATTTGTTTTCAATTTTATTTTACTTGCTTTGATATTTACATTTTACCATGATGCTTTCGTGCACAAACTACTACTGCTTAAATCTCTTAATGGAATAGCTAGGAGATGCAATGCTTACTTAACGTTTAAAAATTTTCAGATACTGAATATAAATTAAAGACACCTAAATCAAAGAAGTTACTATTATTTTGTAAGGAAGGAGCTTCGGCCAGCTTCATTTATTACATGTCCAGACAAGACAAATACAAAGTATCAAATGGGAGAGCTGCAGGTCCAGGAGACATATCAGGAGAGATGATATTTCTAAACAGGTTAAAGTCAGAGTTCACCCCAGGAAAAACCAATGACTCAAACATCAAATCTTCCTCCTGCAACTATGGTTCTCTGATAAAGGTCCTTAAGAAACAGCACCAAACAGACAGGACAGGGTGAAAAGGAGTGCAGGTCCCTGGGCAATTGCTGGAGATGTAACCAAGGGTAAGTAGATTATTCCATGATACAGCATAAAGAAAGAATAAGAACTGTAAAACAGAGCGATGACACAAAGGCATATGAATAACATCTAATACCACATTGAAACACAAAGTTTTCCTGGGTGAAGAATGTACAGATCTAAGAGCAGAAGTCAAGAAGACAACATAATAGCCTGAGCAGTGACCCTAAAGGAGACCCCCTGAGAGCCATCAGGGGGGATAAAGGGGCTCAGGTGAGCCAGGACCATCAGTCAAGAGGTTGCAAGCCTCTGGGGATCCCCACAGGTAGGGCAGCAAACAACAACCTTCCCAACACACAGGAAGCCCTAGACCACAGGGAAATAAATACAACACTCACAGTAAATAGCAGCCAGCTCCTCTGAACACTGTCCCAGGCTCCTCAGGCTGTCAGTCTAAAATCAGCCCTTAGAGACTCTCCAGTTTTCCACATCTCAGGGGCTTCATTACAGAGTTATTCCCCAATGCAGAAGTTTGGGGTTAGGTCTCTTCTTGAGTGAAACACCAGGAATACAGCTGCTTACCATGTTTTACACTAGGATTTAATATTATCATTAGTGACCACAGATGACAGTAAAAACTGGTCTATTAACCAACCTTTCAGATCATTTCCAAAAGCTAATCAGCCATTTCAGGCAGATCATTACCTTTGCAGTCATCCTCTCTCTTCACAGACTGGTAGCAACACAAAAACTCTTGTATGGATTGTATTGAAGTTTGATAAAATTGCTTGTGCCAAGTTAACTCCAAGTCTTACAGGAAAACTGATACAGCTGTGATGAAGCCAAGGGGGCGGGCTACTCCCATGTGTTTTCCATTTCCTAGTCAGCATAAGCTGCAGCAGATACACAGAGAGCAGACAGAGAAATTATGCAGAGCTTGTTTCAGCTTTGATGGTTGTACAGACAGTTATTGGGACTACAGCTGTTGAAAGCTGAAGGCACTTCACTTCCCATTGCCTGTCAGACAGGCACTGACATCCCAGGGAATCTCTACCTGAGAGATTGCACACTCAAAACACCACTGTTAGCATTTGTCTTCTCAGGTATCATCAGCTTAGGAAGAATTCATTAAACTTGGTGATTCTTAAATATTTCCCACTGTGCCCAGTGCCTATGCCCTTGCATTTTCCCATGCACCTGTGCTGCATTTCCCCTGGTGCCAGGGAACAAGCCAAGAACCATCTTTTTCCTTAGGCTACATCTTCTGTGAGAATCTGCCTGCAAACTTTCTGCCAAGAAAACCTGGCAGAATCAAGGCCAGAAGAAGCGCGACTAAGCCCCCTCTGGCCGTTGTGCTCTGGGGACTATGGAGGAAAGAGTATCTGTATGTTGCATATGCACGTGCAGGGTATGCACACAGCAAGGGCTGGACAAGAGGAGCACTCACCCCAGGGCACTATTCAGAGAGAATGAAGGGGAAAAATTACACCAGAAATACCTCGGAAGTTAGGTGGGCAAGCGACTCTGGCAGCAGTGGCTTCAGGGAGGGAGTCAGGGGCAGGAAGGTTTTTCAGGACCGGCGGGCACTGCAGGTCAAGTGTGTGAGTTTCTGTACAGATGCAACTGTTCATCAGCCAGCCCAGCACACAGAACAAATGCTCTGTGTGAAAAATACACCTCTGAGTGCTGCTGACAACACATATCCAAGCACCAGAAAACAAGTCCTCTCTCTCCCCTGGTCCCATCCTATAGACCTCATCCAAGCTCGTTTCGCAGAGGTGCCTCTTTTACAAGACTGGTCACCTCTGGTTTCTTCTAACACCACGGAAGAGACACAGAGCTGCTGCTCATCTCTTAGGTGGGCTGAATTGCCCTCTCGAGAGGCTGTACCCTCCATGCACTACTGGAAACAACTGTGATAAATTAACTTCTCACTTGGGTATCCAAGCTGCCTGCCAGAAGTTAGGTGGAGGGGGGGATAACCCACAGCACCTTTCTCTCTCAACCTCTTTCAGCTTTTCCCAAAATAAGGCAATGTCAAAGGGGCAGTAGATGGTCCAAGAGCATCAATATCAAGGGTCTGTGTGTATCTGCTCGACTTCCATTCCCCTGGTCTGTCCCTCCCTCAAAACAAACACAGGAAAAAAATCATTAAAAGCTGTAGCCACCTTGGTACAAAGTGGAGAATGTGGTAAGGACTGTTGGATTCCAATAAAGAGAACAGAGATGAAATGACGTGTTCAGAGGATTCAGTACCAAACAGTTCTGTTGGTTTGGGGCTTCTTTTTATTTGTTTTGTTTTGGGGGAAGGGGTCAGAGTTTTTATGAGGGTTTTTTGTTTGTTTTTTTGGGGGGTTGGGTTTTTTGTTGGTTTGGTTTTGGGTTTTTTTAAAAAATTGTTTCCTCTTATATTGTCAGAAGAGAGATAAGTGCTGGAGCCATGAGCACAGAGGACCGGTGCCTGGTAGCTGCACCCCCATGATCTGAGGTGTGGGTGCCCCCAGCTGCACCCCTGATGGCTGACAGCACCCAGACACAAGCCCTTCGTGGCCCTGGTGAGAGCATCATCGAAGACTAAAGACTAGGTGGCAGAAGAGGAGATAGCAGGTTTTAGGCACAGAAGAGAACCTCTAAAGGGAGGCCTGAGAAGGGTCACTAATAGTGGGCGGGAGGTACTGCTTGCCGCACCTGGAGAGAGTGAAGCGGGGAAGGTTGCAGTATGGAAAGGAGAGAGCTGCTGTGGCCATCCTGACATGAACTGTCAGACAAGTGTGAAGGAGCATCAAATGAGCCAAAAGTCAGTGAAATTTTGACTAAGACCAGGGCCAGAACTGGGCTTGTGTCCTGGGTTGTCAGAAAGTGAAGACTCCTTGATTTCTGGAACAGATAGTTTACCATCTTGGAAATGTCTCTGAATTAAGGAATCTGTTGATGTTTTGAGGTAACCTGACTTCACATTAAAATTTACCTTGATTAAAACCTCTCTGGATTTTTCCTCACATGTTGTACTGTTCTGATATCTGGCCCCCATTCCTATACCAAAGGACTGGTGTTTTTTTCCTGAACAGACAAAGGAAGTGTCTTGCAATATAGGTTCATCCCCCCTCTAAAAATGCAAGTTTGGCTTTAAACACACCAAGCAAAAAATAATTGATTCCTTGAACCAACAACCTTTAACAGCTCCCACCATGATATCACATGCTCTTCCTGAGGAGACCTGCCAGTTTTTCCCTGGCTCCTTTCTAAATGTCCCAGAAGAAAAGCTCAAAGGGAAACATAATGAAGGAAGGCTGTGGGGAAACTCCACTTTTACCGATTTCCAGAAAAGTGAATTCCTTGGGATCTTAGCTAATAATGATACAATCTTAACTCCTGCGCGAGTGAATTTCTTCTTGCAAAAATAATGTCTTCTTGTTTCTATTTCTCATTTCCATTCCCCCAACAAAACCAGAAGTTCTCAAAAACCTGATACAGTAGCTCAGAGAGTACAGGTGAGATTTTATGGAAGGAGTGATGTTGGCAAAGGACCTGAAAAGAGAGGGAGTAAGAATAAGGGCATGACTTGACCCAAGGCAACAATAATTCTTCATGGGAAATAGCTTTTGCACAAGCATGCTGGAACTATCCCTCATCCAGCAGCACCACACTGACTCTGGAAGAAACCAGTCACTCAGGAAATCATCACAATGAAGCCAATGGAAACATTGCTGGAGTAAGAACAGCAGAGCCAATTCCCAATATTGATTTTGTGTTGACTTTCATGGATGTAAGACAGCAGATACTTGGAAACCTTTGTAGCAAATTTACCAACAGTTATCCATGAAGCCTTGTAGCATCCTACAATATGATTTATTTTTTTTAAGAAGCTGTGTTGTAAATTATAACATTTCTGACATTTCTTTCCAGCCTAAAAATGACTGATTGTATCTTTCCCGTAAATTTCAAATTCTTTCACACCTTCCCTCACTTACCTTTACATTCCTAAATGGTTGCACGCTATTTCAGTTTGCTGATTAATACTGTCTACTTTTTTCCACTTCGCCTGCACAAAAGCAGTGTAAATATAACTCCAGGCTGAGACATTTAAAGATCCAGGAACCAATTCAGCAAGAAGCTTGCATATGTCCAAGTATGCTAATCATCCCTGACTCAAAGTCAATGTTTCACTGCTTTGCTGAATTAAAATGCTAAACGTAATCTTCAGAGGAACTTCCGTGAAGATCACATACATCATCGCACTTCAGTCTTACTAACTATGGAGAGCTCAGAGACGTAGGCAAGGGCATGGTACAGTACCCCACGCTTTTCCTTGCTAAAGGAGATAGAGGTCTATGCATGATCCACACAAAGACTTCACAAAAATCAAAGCAAAAGTGACTGGCTCCTACTGAGTGACTTTGAAAGGAGCCTGGTATAAATAAAATGTGTCAGTTTGCATTTTTGTCCCAGATTACAGCCTCAAGTTTTCAGAACTTTTTTCCTAACTGCTGAAGAAGATTTTCAGATGGGTAAATTTACAGCTCTATTAATCATTGTTATACCTATTTTGCATATGAGCTATTTCCTCTGAATCTGTTAAAAGTCCCAAGTCTTCCGCTCTGTGAAAGTATATTCATAAATGCCTCTTTCTGAGCACAGAAGCTGAATAAATGTTTCTAGTTTCAGTAATAGTGAAGTTTTCCCAGTGTAAACCAGCATGTTGAAGCATTACAAGCTGATGGTCAGCACATATTATAACTGTTCTATGTAAAAAAATTTTAAACAAACACTCATATTTCCACATTCACAAGGAAAGAAAAAGTACTATTTAATTGTCTCTACATGACGAAGCACACATAAGCAAGGAGCAGAAGATTTATAGCCCAGTTGTTCTCATAACCAACCCCAATTACAGTGTGTCTCTGCTCACCCTAACAGAAACATCTGCCTAACAGCCCAGGCTAGGGATAACCACTGCTATCTGACATTCCAGTGGTTTGCAAGGACAATGCAGTTACAGCTGCAAGTCTGCCATAAGCAAACAGCTGAATAGTCTGCTGAATGTATCACAGTCATTGAGACTGCTGAGAAACTTCTTCCTATCCTTAACAACAGGCTAAGAGGGATTTTCATCCAAAAGAACCAAGCTTCTGCAACATATCTTGTAAAACTTGATGGGGTTGTGTTTTGGTTTGGTTTTTTTCTCCCAGAATTAAAAACTGGCAGAAGTTTAACAAGTGAATGAATACTTCTGAATGACCTTCCTTATGTCTTACACTGACATCTGACAGCAGAATACAAATTCAGAAATATGGAAAAAAAAACGTTGGGAGAGAGAATCCAAATAGAAAAGCTCACCACTTTTGCAAAATGTCACTGCTTGTTTCAGTTGTCCATCTGCATGGCTTGCTCCTCTTGGCTGCTTTCAGCACAGATTAATGACCTTCAACCCTGACAAATATGTTGCCCTCATGTTTTTATGATCTCCTAATCTCTCAGAAGGTGACACATTCTGAGATTAGTGTAAATACACCAGGATCCCAGTGGCAGCATAATACAGATGCAGCTGTGATGAATGCCAATTAAAACAGTAGCAGCATGTGACAGCGGTTTACAATTACTTTTAATTAGCAAGTTTTAAACACTCTGTTATCAGGCACATCTTTGAAGTATGTAACTAGAATAGGTCCCGAGTTCATGATTTTGAGTAGCTTTCTGCTAGAGAACTACTTCATGAAAGGCTGTAACAGAAAAAATCTGCTAGTATTTCCCTGAAAAATGCCTCCTAAAGGATAAAGGAACTTAAGCTATGGGGGGAATTTGAGCACAGGACACTGCCCAGATGAACTGTTAAACAGTTTGCCTACAGTGTTTCCCATCACATGTTAAACTTTACCTATAAATATACAAGTTAAACAATAACAACCAGGTATCTACAATAAAGTTCTGCAGATGTCTACCCAAAGAGAAGAAAAGTTAAGATTGCTTTTAAGCCCCATTTGCCACATCTCAGATCAATTTTAGAAACAGGGTGCCTTCTGTCCTTCTTGCACCCCAGCAAGAGAAGAGCCCCTGCTTAGGACTTGTTTCCATTGCGCAGGGAGGACTGCCTGAAGCACGTGGAGACACGCTGGCTGCACTTATCCCAGGAAAATAAACACTGCCAGGGATGCTGCCAGGCCCAACTATTGATACTATCCTGCTGGGAGAACAGTCGCTGGCATGCTGGGGCCCATGCCGTCCCAGGTAACCCCATCCCCACATGGGTGCAGGAGTCCAAAGGCACCAGGAGTCACCCCCAAGGCTATGTGCGTGCAGCCACCCTCTCTGGGAGGGAGTGGGAAGGATGTGGTCAAACAGCAGCAGTTGGCCTCCAGGCTAAAGAACAGACCTTGGCACTGGCTCACAACAATTCTAATAAACACAGCAATTAGGGCCAACTAGATTGTTTGAGCAATGCAGGTAGTCTGGGCTCCAGCACAGGCAGTGCACCTGAGCAAATCCTCATGGGCTCCAACAGACCATCTCCCCTCTCAGGGGGATATCTATGCTGTCACATTTTCTCTCTGGTTCTTACCTAAATTAAGGTCTCACCTGTTGCCCACCAGTTAAGTCACCATGATACACGTACCACGGGATGCAGGAATGGCACATCCAGCGCTGGATGCCAGTACAGAGCAGAATGGATGCCCATGTCCCCAAAACACATGAATTCATACAAACCTTAATCATCTTAAATCAAAGAAAGGAAATGAATGATCAAAACATGCAGTGGCCCAATCCTGCAGGGACCTCCTGTAGGTCCAAGGATGACCAAGGGCGTTCGACATCATGCAGGATCAGGCGGCTGCAGCCCAAAACACAACTGCTTCCCCAGGTGTGCAGCCACTCAGTGCATTTCCCTGGTACTCAGATGACTTTCAAGGGCACTCGCTTCAACCACAGCGCAATCTCCTCTGTTACTAAAGAAACAACTGCTTGTTGCCTGAACAGTCATACTGCGACTAGGAAATCATGTTTCATATTTCAAAGGTAACTTAGAAATGACAATATGGAGCGCTTGACATCTTAAGAGATCTATACATCATGTTGACACATATAAACAAAAAATGAGACCATACTGCATAATGTCAAGCAGCTTTTCAGCTTGTTTTAAAAGAGGCAACCTTTACAATGTAAAGACACACTTTATTTAGGTCTGAATGGGTCATTTTTCTCTTTCTGTTTTTTTTCATGACAGAAGTTCCTTTTTTTCTTCACCAAAAAAAGTTTTATCTCAAGCAGCTCCGAAACACTTGTGCTTAAAACTTTATGATCTCTAGAGAAAAATATAATCAATTCTTAAGTTTTTGTAGCTTTTGTTAGCTTTTAATAGAACTATGGAAATTTTCCAGCAGCTACTTTAATTTCCATGAAGCAAGAGCAGCAGGTCTCTCAGTAAACCCTCCTTTCCAAGAGACCTGCAACAGTGGTGCAGGGAGAGGCAGATACATTATTTTTGTGATTAAGAACTAGCAGGTTTATTCTCCATTTATTTCGACCATCCTATTAGTGCAGCTAAGACATCTGCATAACATTTCCTTTCTCTATGGTTCACGTGAGCTAAATAATGCGTATGTTAAAAACCGGGCTTTCAACGGCTTTTAATAGCAAGGAAAAATAAACTCCTGCAGTATTACAGATACACAATCTCTGTCTTGGCTTCATTGCCTGATGTTATTTAAAGAAAATTAGTGGCTTTGCACTGACAAAACCCATGCAAAGGAATAATGCATTGAGCTCACTTTATCCGATACGTGCAGTAAAGATTTAGTTAATAGTCTTTTAGTTAAAATACTAGGACTCCATCTCACTGCACATTAACGGGCTGACCAAGACATTCACTTCAACATGTCTCAGTCCCTGACCCCTAATAGAGGCACCACGTTGTACCTGTTCCTCTAACCTTTGTGCCTGCTCTGTTCAGGCTGGGAGCCAGGAATGACGTTTTGTGCCTATGGCACTTGATGTACGCAGCACCTAGTGCACACAGCATTTGGTGTATGCAGCACTTGCTGCATACAGCGCTTGCATCCATCACCCATCTCACAACTACACCTAAGTAACTTTGTGGCAGAGGCAGCACAACCTGAAGGGTATGGCTGACCCAAACCAACCACTGCTTTCATAGTGCTTTCTCCTGTCCCCTTCTGGTATGCACATGTATATAAACAGATGCATTTATTGGATGCCCATGTTTTTATTGCACAGATACCATATGCCCTCTTTCTTTTTGATTGTTCTGTCATTGTTCCACCCATTTGTTGTTGTCTGTAGAGGCTGCACTTCAGAAACTTTTATTCCAGGTGCCTGTGACTGGATTATCTGTACTGAAAAAAAAGTTAAGATGTCTTTTAAGTGACTACTAATATATAATACTGTTTCAAATTTGTAACAGGAGATAACTTTGGGGAGTTTTTTATTCTGCTGTTCTTACAAGAAATCTCTTGTGCAAATTAGTCCTTCCCCAAATGGCACAGTTACAAAAATAAATCGCCTGAAATTTTTAAAAAATCTAATCAAGTAATTCATTCAGATGTTATTTCTGAGTTGCAAATATGTTGCTCCTGTAGAGAAGGGGACATGTTCCCAAGGAAGGCTGCCCCCTTCATCACAAATGTCCCATGTAGAGGAATATAGTTGTGCAATTTCCCCTCAGCAGGTGGATGACTGCAGCGATGGAAATGCCATGCTGTCCAACGGGCTTCGTGAGGAGGTTCATGTTCGTCTCTCCATCTTGTCATCTGATGGAAATTTAGAAGATGCCTCCTGAGGAAATTTTTGTCCTGGCAGCCCATCTAGATGACATTAGCAGACCCCTCCAAATTTCCAATAAACACATCTTTAAAACCTTCACTGCGCTGGCTGTAGAAGATACAGGGATTGCACCTCGTTCCCATTACACCCAGTGAGGTGACCATGACCTCCTCTACAGACCTGCAGCCCCTGGCCTGAGATCTCCTCTCGAACTGGGTGCTTGGAGGATTCTGCATGTTTCACATCAATGAAGAAGTGCAAACAAGCATTGTTGGCATGCACACACCTGGCTCTGGAGTCTGCGCGTGGGGTCCTCATCCTGCTTCCTAGCCAAGGGGTGCACAGAGGGTGGCGAGGGGCACAGCAAGGTCTGTGCAGAAAGCCCAGGACAGTCAGCGGGAGCTGGTCCCACCTGCATCCTCTCCTTGTGGGGCCTGGGCTGGCTGGGATGTACACAGAGGAATGGGGCAGAGGGGAGGAGATGGGAGAGGGAGAGGTGAAAGAGAGAAGGAAAGGGAAAAGGAAAGGGGAAGAAGGGAGAAGAAGGGAGAGGGAAAGGAAGAGGGAAAGGGAGATGGAGAGGGAAAGGGGTGTACAGCAGACAAGGTGGCCCAAGGAGGCAGAGTCGGGGACGGCAGCCCACGGTGCCGCTGGCAGTGGCGGTGCCCGGCCGGGACGAGGCTCGGCGCGGCCCCCCACCCCCACCCCGCCCTACCGGACCCCCCGGCAGCAGCCATGGCCGCCCCCCGCCGCAGCAGCAGCCGCGCCCGCGGGGGGCCGGGACCGGGCAGCGGTCCCCGGCGGGGCCGTCCGGACACAGCTCGCCTTCCTCGGGGAAGAGGGACGAGCCGGTACGCACACGTGTGAATGCACCACCATAACCACACGCATACAGACACCCGGGGGTGGTGGTATGGAAACAAACCCACAGCCAGGGTACAACTCTTGGGGGCAGCTCTGCCGCCGGCCCGGCCCCGCCGTGCCCAGTGCGGATCCCTCCGTCCCCGCAGCTCCGGTGCTCGGCGCTGTACCGGCGCGGCGCGCGCCGGCAGCGAGCTGGTCTCCTGGGGGTTTCGCTGCTCCATCCCAAGCCCCAGCGCCTCACCCCCCAAATATCCAAAAGTAGAAAACATTTTTTTTTTAAAAAAAAGCAGCAACGCAGGGCGGACGGAACGCTCGCAGAAGCCCTGCGCGCTGCCCCACCGCCCGCCCGGGCTGCGCCGCGTTGAATGCATAGCGCCGGCGACATGGGGACCTCATACCTCCGGACAACTGGGTGAGTCATAAATACACGGCGCAGGGCTGAAAACCGAGACTGTTTACAGACACTTTGCAGCGGCCTCCGGCGAGTCAAACCACCGCACACCGCCGAGGGGTTTCGCTGGGCTGCGCGGAGGGGCCCCGCCGCACTGCGCGGATGGGACCGCGCCGGCGGCACCTGCGGCCGGCGAGGGGCGAGGAGGGGGCGGCCTCCCCGCCGCCGCCCGTCCGTCCGTCCGTCCGTCCGTCCCTCTGTCTGCCCGGCGGGCGGCGGGAGCGCGGCGGAGCGGCGGTGGGGAGGGACGCGGTGTTGGGTTACCCCGGCCCGGCCCGGCCCGGCCCGGCCCGGCCCCGCCGCCGCGGGGCCAGCGGGTGCCGCGGAGCTGCGCCGGCGGCCGCGCAGCCCGCGGTATGTCGGGCCGGTGACTTCAGCCGGGAGATATTTGGAGGCTCCGCGGGGTCCGGTGCGGGGGGCCAGCGTGTGTTTGGGTCTGAAAGCGAATCAGCGGAGGGCGCGTCACTGCCAAAGGGCCCTATAAATCCATCTGCGGCGCCGAGTCGCCCTGGCAAAGCCCCCGCGTCCGCGCGTCCGGCTCCGCGCTCCCCTCTGCCCGCGGGTGCGGCGCCCCCCGCGCCTCGCCCAGCCCCGCGACCCCGCCCGCCCAGCCCCGCCGGCGCCCGGGGAGCCGGGCAGGCCCAGCCGGGGCAGCCGGAGCGGGCGCTCCCCGGCACCGGCCCGGCCTCCCGCTACGCTCCCGGCTTGGATCTAAGCTTTCGCCGCGACGGGACCCCCCGATCTGGAGGAGGAAGCCTCGCTGCTGCTGCCGCCACCAGCTCTACAAATCCCAGCGCCGACCTCTTGATTCCCCTAGCAGGCTGAGGGGGGTGGTTTGATTTTTCTTTTTTTTTTAAATTTTTATTTTTCCCTCCCCTCCTCAGCTGTGGTGGTTTTTTTTCTTTTTTTTTTTTTTTTCTTTTTTTTTTTTTTTCTCTTCCCGCCGTTGCGTGCGTGTCCGAGCGGTGCGCGGCTCCCCGCGGTGCTGGACCAGCTGGCGTTACAGGAGCCCTGATGTCTTCATCTGACTCCCCGCAGTTGTTGATGGAGTGTCTTTCTCAGGTTTCCAGGCAGGGTCCCAAGAGCAGCACCCAGCGCCAGCTCCCGCTGCCAGGCGGCGCTCCCCGCGGCTCGGGCCGCTCCCGCCGCTGCTGAGCGGCTCCGGGGCCGGAGCGGGCAGAGACCCCCGCGGCGCCGCTCCAGCCGCGGCCACAGCACCTGCGGCGGCGGCGGGGGAGGCCGCCGGCGCTTCTGCTGGCGGCTGCCCTCGGCCTCCATCCAGACTTGCGACCTTGCCCCCCCCCCCCTCCCCGCGCACAGAGGGTCCTGGCGGTCGGACCCCGACCCGGCCCACATGCAGCGCCCGTCCGGCCGCTCGGCTCCCCGGCGTTGATGTCCGTCTCGGGTCCGGCGAGACCAGCTCCGAGGTGAGGGCGAGGCGGGGGCCGGGGCGGGCACCCTCCCCTCCGCGGGGGCACAGGGCCGGGCACGGAGCCGACCGGGGCCCTCCGCCTTCGCACCTCGCCGGGGCCGGGTCCCCCCGGGCCGGACCGAGCCCTGTGCCGGCGGCCGGGCCGGGCCGAAGCGGTCTGGGGGCAGCTGTCATCGCCGGGCGGCGGGCATCGGGTGCGTGCCGTGTCTGGCTCCGACCGGGGAGCGAGGAGGCGAGGAGGAACGGGGAGAGGGAAGGGCGAGGGGGAAGAGAAGGGACAGGGGAGAAGAGAAGGGAAAGGAGAAGGGGGACGAGGAATAGGAAGAGAAAGAAAAGGAAAAACGGAGGAGGAGAGGGAAACAGGAAGGAGAAAAACGAGAAGGAAAGGGGAGGGAAAGGGAGAGGAACGTGAAGGGGAGGTGAAAACAGAGGAAAGGGGAAAGAAAAAAGGGAAGGAGAAAGGAAATATTGAAACAAGGGGAAAGGGAGATGGGAAGAGAGGTGGAAAAGGAAAAGAGAAAGGGAAAGGGGAAAGGAAGGCAGAAAGGAAGATGGTGGGAAAAGGAAAGGTGGGAAGTGAAGAGGAAAGGAAAGAGAAAAGGGGCGAAAAATGAAAAAGAGGAAAAGAGAGGACAGGAAAGGGGAAGGAGGGAGAAAAAAGAAGAAACGGAAAAGGAAAGAGAAGAAGGGAAAGAGAAGAGGAGAGGGGAAGGAGAAGAGAGGGAAAGGGAAAGGAAGGTTTGCCTGTAGCACAACAAATCTGTTCAGCCCTGCACCCCAGATCAGCCCGGTCTGCCCTGGCCCATCCCAGGGACAGGTGCCCTGTCACCACCCGGGTGCTGGAGGAGGAGAAGCACAAGGTGACCTGGCTGCCAGCACAGGGACACGGTCACACTCCCACATCCCTGGGTGCAGGCTCCTGGGACCTGCCTGCCTGCATCCCCCAGAGCAGCTCACTTGGGCGTAGAGGGGCTGGAGACCATCGTGCACCGCCCTCTCCCACACCTCTTGCTGGGGAGAGCCCCCTTCCCTCACTCTGGTAGGCAATGGGGGTGAGAGGCTGATCGGGGGTGTGAGGCTGCTCAGCTTTGTCTCAGGGGTGGCAGGGAGGTGGCAGGACTGGGGGAGCGCAGCTGCTGGGGGCTAACCCTGCCTCTCCTCTCTGCCAGGGGCCCGTGTTGGAAGGAGATCTAAGATGAAGTTATGGGATGTTGTGGCTGTCTGTGTGGTGCTGCTCAACACGGTCTCCACCTCGCCCCTGCCCACCGGTAAGACGCCTCCCGAGGGGCCCCCTTCAGTGGTAGAGGGGCCTGAAGATGATCTCTCCCCCATCAGCCTGCTGCCTCCCTATGCTGTGCACAGTGACTGTAAGAAACATTCCCCTTTGTAGCCACTGCTGTCTGTCTTGCTAATGCGTTCCCCTTTGCTCAGGCATCAGGGTGAGGAAAGGACCCCCCCACTCTCTGCCCTCACTTCTCCCCCAGGCATGGTCGCTGGCTCTGGTCTGGCTCTAGCAGCTCCCAGCCAAGTCACCCTCCAAAGCTTGGGGTTGGCAATTGCAGCGGCAATGCCCCCCCTTCCCCCCACCACCAGCCGTACCTTCCTGGCAGTCGTAAGGTCCCTTTGGTTGAAGAACCAGGGGAGATGGGAAAGGTAGTTGTATGCAGAGGAGCCAGGAGGTGTGTCAGGTACATACACCTCCCAGTGCAGGCACTGAAACTACTTCCCCACCACTTCAACCTCCTCTCCCTGCTCAGACCTGCCAATGCAATTATTCGCTGTCTGTAGTGGGCGCAAGTCCTGATGGAGATGGGACTTCATGTGGGAGGCACTGTACACATCCTGGAGTGCTGCTGAGTTTCATTAAATCCTCCTTTGGATCCTGATCCCAAAATTAGTGTGTCTGCATGGAAATTTACAGAAGAGTAGCGGTGGCAGGGTTAGGAGCTTGATGCAGAGCAATCCACATGAACCAGCTCACAGTAAGACAGCTTACAATCCAATGACAGATAATAATAATGCCTCGCTAATAATAGGTCTTCTACAATAGCAGATACAAGATTTTCACAGTGGTATGTGAATGTTACACTAACTCTGGTGGCTTTTTAAAGTCAGAGTTAATATGACTCAGTAAGAAGTCGCAAAATACTCACATGAACTGTGAGATGTTCACTTAGCAAAGGCACAGACACAGCTTGGAGGTTGCTCCATTTGCCCTTGCCTAGCCCTCTCTGTTTAGCTCATTGCAGGATGCAGACAGTATCCAGTAATTGGGATTCATTTTTATCTCCATATGTGGAGGCATGTCCTTTCCCTGCGCCTGCCGCAGCTCCAGCCATGGGCAGCCCCGCTCTGGTTTCTCTGGGACCAGCCGGGCTAACGCAGCGTGGAGGTGCAAAGCAGGGAATCGTGTGCCGTGACTCCACTTTCGTCCCCTCCCCAACACCCATCTCCTCTTCCGCACACACATCTGTGCCCTTTCCCATTTAGTCTTCTCTCTTTCCTTTTCTTGCTTGTATTTCCCCCCTGCTGGAATCTTGCCTAGGCTGCCTCCTCTGCCCATCCCAGCCCAGGCTCCTGCTGCTCGCAGACCAGCAGCCCCTCTGATGTCCTTTCAGCTCCTCCATGCAGGAGGTTGGCCAGAAGTGCTTCGTCACAGGGCTCCAGCCTGCCATCGCATGCGGTGATCTTCTCCATGACAAGCCATGTGGCAGGATAGGTACTGTCCTATGAAAGGCAGTGATCGGCTTTTCAGGCCACTGTGCTGGTCCCCTCTGCACAGGCTTGCTGCAGTGCCAGTGGCAAGAAGAGCATTAGGGTAAAGCAGCACCAGTCAGTTTGTAGCTCTAGCAGGAGCTACAGAGTGGGAGAACATCAGTGCTCCATCTTCCCAGGGTGATAGTATTTGTATGATGCCTGCTTTTATCTTGAAACTTACTTCTGGGAATACGGTTCGGGTGAGCTGTTTCCTCCACAGAAGCTTGAGGGGACAGGCAGCAGCAGCGGTCTTGTCTGTTCCTAGTGTCCAAAACTTCTCATTGTTGCCTCTGTTTTTCCTGTGGATTGGGTGAACAAGAAGTGAGAAGAAAGACAACCTGTGTTTTACCTGAGCTGTGGTAGTATCAAGAGACAGCCTGTTCCAGATGTCTTTATTTCCAGGGTACAAATGTAGGCTTTGCCAAGCAGAGCTGGGTCCCTGGTTATTGCCCAGGATAGTCGTTTGAGAAAAGGCTGATAGTTTGATCTCAATCTCTGAACCCTGCAGATCACAAGTAGATGGGCCTCGCTGCAAGGGGAAAGTAAGCAGTGCTGTTCTTCACAACAGAAATAGGGGAAAAGCCTTGGAGTTCCTGTGGTCTTTGTATGGCAGCAGTTTATGTAGCACCCATGCCCAAAAGTCAGAAACTCCACTCCGCTACAAGTCAGATGAGTCAGGGGAGACCTGCAGAAGGATGGCTGTAAGAAAGCAGTGAAATACTTTGATCCACGTTTTTAGTTGATTTAAACATGTGTGCTGTCTGGAGAACAGTCTGCAAACACAGAGCCCATAAGGCTGATCCTGCCCAGGCACATTGCTGCCTTCCCACCGCAGCAGCACTTTGTCCGATTTACCGCTGTCAGTGTCTTTGACATACTTGTTACTCTCTGCTTGCCATTTGGTGGCACACACCCTTCAGCACAAAGATACACAGCGATTTACACAGGAGTCGTCACATCTACACCATGTAGACTTCCTTCTCCTCTTCGAGGTTTCTCTTACAAGCAGAAGGCAATGTGCCATGAGCATGCAGGCGTGCTTGCAGCTCCCCAGCTCACCTGCTGGTGGACCCGCTGTGTATTAATATCTCTGTGGATACCGTTGGTCAGCTGCTTAGCTGAGGGCCTTTGCAGGGCGCAGCTCACAAAGCAGTGGGAGCACTGTCATTGCCCACGTTGACTTATCTGTGTAGGGAGTGTGTGGGTGCTGAGCAGGACTGGGTGCTGTGTGCATTCAAAGAGGGGTGCACTGCTCTCCTCCAGAGTGATCCCCCCATGCAGGCTGGGCTGGGGAGTAGCAGTTGCGCTCCAGGGTTCTTACTCCGGAGAGTTTGGGTCTCCTACAGTGCCTGCAGCAGGGGTTAGGAGAGTTGCGAGATCAAGTCCTGCTCCTAAAGGCAGGCCAAACACCTTGCTGGAGCACAAATCTGTTTTCCCAGGCCCTTGAAACCTTTTTGTATTCTCATTGCTTGGGATTGCTTTCTCTGCAAAGAGTGCTCTGAGGTCACCTGATGTTACCCCATCCCTTTCAGACTGGCTCGAAACCTTCCTTCGTTCCAGCCTACAGACAAGGTCCTAACCTCCTGGGCTGATCAGGTGTAATGTGCTGACCTTTGCTGTTCAGGGCAGTAATTAGAGATGGCAGAGAGTGTTGGCAATTGCAGTCTTCTGCATTTTTTAGTGGACTGGAGGCTGGAGTGAGAGTAGCCCCCATAAATGCAGTGCATTTGAGATGAATCCGGTGTTCATAGGTGTTTTAGGCATCAGTGTCCATGGGATAGCTTATTCCACACAAGAGTAGCTGTAGAGTTTGTAAGGTTAGAAAACCCTTTCTTTGTTTCCTTCATGCTACAGTCTGCTGGGAGAAGGACACAATTAGCTTAAACAGCAACTTCGAACAGAGCAAATACAAACTGAATTATTATAAACTAAATACTAAGTCAGCAACTTCAGAAGCGTGACAGTGCAGAGGGAGCCAAACACGTGGTTTGACTTACATGCATTTCCCAGTGAATACATTTTGTAACTGCTTGCTGCTGTATGGCCATAATCAACATGTATGTGAGGACTGGAGTATCCTAAGATCCAGGATATGATATATCGTGTCTTCATCAAGTCAGCATCTTTAGTAAGAACTAGTGGTAAGCATGTAGAATTAAATGAAAAATTTCACCATGGACTTTTCCCTCCTAATAGGAGGAAAAGGTGGGTTTTTGCGTTAAAATGTCTGAGTTGCTCTGCGGCCACTGGATGGTCATTTGTTAGTGGAGTTCCTTTGGTATGTTTGTTGTGCTGTAACACACCGTGGTATGTGTAAGTTATACCTCTGTTAAAAATTCTTCATACCCCTGCTAAGGGGTATTTCATGTTAAGTTACTGTATTTAGCTGCAACATTACCAACCAATACGGAAAGTATCTAGAATAAACAGTGATATTATAGGTCTCTTTAAGGCAAAACCAGTATTAAATTATATTTCAAACTGAATGCATTTCCTTCTGTACAATATTAGGCACGTTCAGTGTTAGGAACCAGAACTCTCATGTTTTTGTCCAGGATTTCCTGTTCAGCATACCTACAGTGTGGCATAGGCGCTTTAGTCTAAGACTCCCAGAAGCTACAGAGGTAACCTGCCCATGCACAGTAAATCCAAAGCGTGGGAGAGGTGTCTGCCGCACTGAGCAGGTGCCACACTGCGTCATTTGATCTGTGTGTATCCAGTATAGCCACTGCATCCAGACAGTGTCAGACCAAGTGTGCCTGTGTCCCTGGGCCAGCATATATAACGGCACACCCAGGTTATTTAGGCGTTTAGAAATTCAAAGCATTTGAGTTTGCCCATTCACGGGCACAATTCTAGAAAAAGACCAGGACAGTTCTTGTTAAATGCAGATGCATGTAGCCCTAGAAGCTGATTTTTCTGCAGTCTCAGGTGTAAATACTGAATATACTCCTGTGAAGGGTATTCTGGGGCTTAAGGAGGAAGGGACCAAAATGCAAGAGAATACGGTTTTATTCTCATTAGCCTTTGTTTAAAGTTTTATGTTTTTGCTGCTTTTCGATTTAGGGACCTCAGCAATTTCCCAGTGGAAATGTGGATCCTTTTAGATGTTTTGCAGGTGTGGGTTGTTAGATAACATATCTGACCATGCTTTTCTTGGTCACCTTTCATACGCCTCTTCAAATTATTTTAGAAATCCTTGTGTTCAGGGTCTGCAGATGACAGACTGCAAAACCCTTCTTGAAAGGCTGAAGAGTTCAGCTGTGTAGTCACTGTTGAATTGATAGGGGAGGCATTATTTGTCCACTAGAGGAGGATCCTCAGATTGATAGGTTGTAATGTCTTTGGAAATTGCACTGTTCCTGATTAGGACTCCATAAAGCAGGTTTAAAATACTTGAAGTTACAGAGGCTGAGAGAAGCCATTGGGGTCATCGGGTTCCATCCCCCACAACTGCAGATGATCAGGGATCAACATCTAGTGCAAATATGCAGTCTTCATTCCCCAAGCACACTATCAAGCAACTGCAACTTAAAACTTACAGTGCACAGGCCAAACCCCACATAACTACACTTGTTGTGGATTCTTATGCTTCTGAGATAATAAGTTAATCACAAGCAATAAATGAGGAATACTAAATATTGCAGCATAACCATGTTCAGGATCATCAGACATCTAAGTAGGCCACTGCCACATTAGTGCTGGTAGAGTGGTTGACACTGCAGAATGGTCATTTTTGACAAAACCAGCTGTAGTTTTTGATGAAGTAATATTTGGTAAGGGGAACCAAAGGAAAGATTTCAATGTTTCTTGGAAATCCAGGCCTGATTACAGTGAAAAAAGGAAATAGAATCAAGAAGATTTATTTGAGACAGGTACAAACAAAGCATTAAGACATAAAATATACATTAGAGTACGTCTGTTTTTAAAATCAAGGACGGAAATTTAATTATGTGAGGCATTTCAAACATCAACATTCTTTTTAAGGGATAAAGCCACATTGTATGACTTAGCAGATATTTAGGCTGTATGTATTGGTACAGCACTTAAACTGAAACCTGCAGGTGCATTTCTTTGAAGTCAGTGAGACTTGTACAAATGCTTTAATGATTATTGAATAGGAATAGTCTTCAAAAGAAGGAAACACTGAAATCAAAATACTTGTTTTCCTGCATCGGGGCCAGACATTGTTACAGCAGTATGCCAAAACTTCTCAGGTGGCCACATTTTTAGCAATAAGCTGGTCATATCCTCTTTAACTAACAAGATACTTACAAACATCTGGACTACCTCTGCTCCCATCCTAAGCATGCAAGATTTCTTTGGCAAAAACAGCTATTACTCAATTTCTGACAGGGAGGTGTAGATCCAGCGTAGTGGCTGGGAAGGAGTTCGCTCTTCTGAGCACACACCAGTGCTGTCTGGCAGCCCATGGCCCATGCATCCCACATGAGACCTGCAGCAGAGTAGGTAGCACCTCCCTACAGCCAGGGACTGACTATTACAATAATGTTTTCCAAATGGTAATATTAAAACTTTTCATATAATTCCTATTGTAAGCACATTGAAATACAAGTAGTGAAAGGCAACAGTGGAAGAACACGTATTATTTATAGGTCAGATCAAAATCTGATAGCAGCAGAGATTGCCACCCGAGGAGCATCAGCCATGGTTTTGCCTGGCTGGCTCTGCTTTACTGCCCCCAGGGAAGAGACTGGGGTAGGGTCCCTTCCTGCTGCTTTGCTGCCTGTGTTTGTTCCTTGGGAACACCCCTAAAACCCAACAGGAGCTGCAGTGTAAGAGCACAGGGGGCCCAGGAACAGTTGCTGTTACATATTTAGGAATGCTGTTCCTATTCAGTGAGCTGGCACTAAAGTGGGGCTGGGTGACCTATGTCGAGTTTTACTGATGTCGTATGAGGGCTGAGCTGGATCACTTCTGCACCAGGGATACTAAAGATAATTTCTTTTTATTACCAACATTGTATTTCCTCCACTGTATCTGTATTGCGTCCATTAAAGTCTCAGTGCTGTGCCTGTTAGCTGGCTGCACGCATTCTTGCTAATACTGGTCACAGGTTTTGGGTCCCACTCATACATTCTCATTTGAGGCTCTCAGAGGGTTGGGACAGAACAAAATATTAAGCATAAACCCAGGTTTTTACTGGGAAGCTGGATAGTTACTTAGCATTGTATGGATTTGGATGGGTACGAGGCCTTAGTGAAGAGACAACAGGCCAGTATGTGCCTTGCACAGGTTTGGCTCCTGCTCCAGCTCTGGCTTCAGGCAGGGCACTGCCACTTCTTCTTTTTTCCCCTTTTACACTCTTTATATCGTAACTTCTTCAGATGCAGAGTCTGCCTCGTGGGTGCTCGAGTGCCCACACAGCCCTGTACAATAAGGCCCTAGTGCAGATGGGCTCCTCGCAGCTGCTGCAGGAACTGTCGCAACACCTCAAGAGCAACCGCTGAAAAGCTGTCTGCTCCTCAGTGCCTCAAAGATGGATTTTCAAAGCTCTGTATCAGAGGCAAGGCCACATCCTCCTGCTGCTCCTTTGCTGCTTGACTGCCAGGTGAGACACTCCTTTGCCCACCCCAGAGAGGCCAGAAGAGGGGCCCAGCCCCAGGTGCCTGCCCAGAGTTGGACAGGATCTTGTGAACAACCCCGCCCGGACCAGATGAAGAACCAAGAAATTGTCATGGACAGGTCAGCTTGCAAGGCAGCTTCCTTTACTTCACCCAGTTCATCTGACCTTGCTGTTTCCCCCTGCTCTCAGGGAGTTCCCCCAGCTGGCAGAAATTATCATGGTCCTGTTGTTTCTCCCCTTCCTTCTTCTGGTGGGAACCAGCATTTCATACCTGTGAGAAAGAATGCAGAGGATGTGAGGGGAGGCACTGCCAAGCGTGGCAGTGTGAAAATACAAAGTCCTCTGCAGATTTGCCGTTCTGACCAACACATGGGAAGCAGCAAGGTTAGCTAGTGAGCTACAAACACAAACTTGGCTGCCCCATCAGGAGTAAACACACCAGAAAGGTGAACCCTGTGCCTTTCTCCAGTGCTGTCTTATCATACCTGACTGGTATGCGTGGCCCTAGAGTCATCCTCCAGGTTACTGAGCACTTTACTTTGATGAGAGACAAGTGACACTGATGAGAGGCTCCATTTCTAAGGGCTGTCTGAGTCGGGGGCAAGGACACAGCATGTCCTGGGAGCTGGTGAGGCAGGGAGTGAGGTAGTGAACCAGAACTGTGTTAAACATTTAAAGATGAGCTGACCCTGGTGTGTTTGATGCTCTATTTCCTAATGGACACAACGGATGGGTTTCCATTTCACTTTTAGCCCCATGAATTTTCATGCAAGGCATGAAAGCAAAGTTATACCTCAGAGAGGTGATATTTTAATTGTTTAAATCCTGAAAACCTTTCAGCATAACTGGTTTTAACACCTGCCTTTGCTTTGATGCCTGCACGATAGGCTTTGTTTTTCATGAAAAATAGTTCATTTTCAATAAAATAAATACTTTATCCCCACCACAGTTGGTGCTTTTTTACAAAGCATAATGATCACCACATTAGTAATTTTAACCTCACCAAGGTCACGCTTCCACAAACAGGTTACTCCGAGGGTCTACTAAAGTACATCTTTGTGGTGTGAGATGGAGGGATTCTGTGTTTGGTCGGGGCATGTCCACTGTAATAAGTACCTCAAAACACTACTGCAAAGGAGCTAAATACAAAAATAATTAATGAATAAATGGTATACCAGAGTAATCTTCATAAGCAACAACAAAAACGAGGATGATTTGTTGCAGTCACTGTTAGAGGCATATTAATTGGCTATTTCCCACTAGCAAATGATCTAAGAAGAAACATTTTTATGTGTATAACTTCAGAGGAAACTTAAAAAATAACGAGGTAAGAAAGGAAATTAAAATATTTTAGTTATGTAGGGCCCAGATTAAAGTACCAGACCTGTTTTTTAAAAGGGCTATTTGATCCTAACACAGATCTGGATCTTAATTTTCTAAATAATGCTTACCATTGTAATGAGCTGGATTAACTCCCTTGAATTTAAAACATACTTTAATCTAAAGTCTGAATGCTGCTGTTTGAACTTCTCTAATTGAAAGATAGCTGTGCTTAAGTGAAATATCCTGGTAATTTTATCAAATGTTTGGCCTGACATTTTGATGTAGCAGCTATACACTGCCACAAATGCATGCATAAAACCTCTACAGTGTGAAACAAAAGCCTAATTTTAGCATTTTTGGTATACCTTATGTGACTCCTATTACATCACAGTAACTCAGGATATGCAAAAATACCAAATGACGCTACAGTGATGTGATTACATTTTCCTGAGATGCGTATGAGACACTATTCAATAAAGTACAAAAAGTTTCAGTTTCAAGGAAAACCCCACTAATATAAATTAGTATTTTGCAATTAATAGAATGTAAGCTTTTCTTGTAAACCATTATAGACAGCATGGTCAGAAGAGACTGTAGTTAAATCCATAACCAGGCACCACAATGAGTAACTGGATTTTTTTCTCAAAAGCTGAAGATCCATCTGTTCCCACTGAAATCAATTTGTGGTCAGGTACAAACTGAGGGTTTCTTGTTCTACCATGCTGGGTTACTGCCGCTGCGGGGGACTATTTGGCTTTAAGATAGGTCTGTTGCTAGTGAAATCAAAGGAGTAGTTTTACAAAATGTAATTGTGATCACTTTTGAACAGACAGAAATAAATCGTCCATTTTTCTTTAGTGGAGGCTGTTTTCTTGAGAATGTGATGAGTTTGATTTGGATAGTCATTTAGACCTATTTTATGTAGAAGTCTGTCTGAACACTGTATAATTTATTCTTCTAAAAAGTGCAGGGATCAGATCCTGGTCCTGCTGGCACACGGTGTCTCTAATTAACTGGAAATGCAAAGGCAGGCTTGGTGCAGGGGGTTGCAGTGGGGAAGATGCCTGGAGGAAGGCATGTTTCCCTGCATGCCCAAAGCAGAGCTCCAGGGTGGCTTTCTGAGGAGGCCGGTGGGGAGCACCATGGGTATTCGGCTGCAGGATCCTGCACCCATACGCGCTGCCAGCTCTTGTAGTGCCCAGGAGACAGGGACTATGCTCAGGGGCGGGCAGGTCAAAACTTCAGGTTCCAGAGAGCAGCAGTGAGGCAAGAATTTCAGTTTGCATTCAAGAGAGACATTCCTAACTGAGCGATTGGATCAAAACTATGATCTGAGGGTGCCCTAAGGTTCAGAAAGCAAGCGAACAGCTTGCAAACAGCAAGCAGAAGATGTGGATATTCTTGATTTTTTAATTAGTATTTTAAATGAGTCTCATTTCTTGTTTGACTCCTGGAGTTCTGGACATTTGGTGTTCACCAACTCTGCCCCCAGCCTGGTCACTCTTATAGATTCCCATGTGCACCAGTCCTGTGGTGTCTCATTCTTTCCTTCTTGCTTTTTTATTAATTTTCTGGTCATGTGAAAAACTCCTGACAGAT
This sequence comes from Strix aluco, assembly GCF_031877795.1. Classification (NCBI taxonomy): domain Eukaryota; kingdom Metazoa; phylum Chordata; class Aves; order Strigiformes; family Strigidae; genus Strix; species Strix aluco. The sequence continues at coordinate 78,367,116 of NC_133971.1, forward strand.
CAAGAGCCCTGGTTCAGCAGGACATGGGAGACAGAAGGTGCCCAGAGGCAGACGGGCACATGGGCTGCCATCCATTCCCCCCGCTGTTGATACTCCAGCACTAGAAAGCAGACTCATGCTCTGGTTGCCACAAGAGGAAAAGTCTCTGCTTGTTTCTGCCTGGGTGTTCACATTCTTGGCATGGCACTGAAAGAGGGCACATGGAAGGGAGCTGCAGGAGCACAAGGTGAGCGGGAGCAGGACACACATGCTGGCCACAGCTCCCGCAGGCAGCACTGCCTGCTCCACGCTCCTGCCGGCGGGGTGCTGCGGAGGCGGCGCAAAAACGCGCGCACGTGCCCACATGCAGACTGCCTTCAAGGCGTTTCCCCAGGGAGTTGGATGGTCAGAAGACAGCTTTCAGAAACATGACATAAAACCCAAACGAAACCTCATGACTTTGTGCCAGTCTTGTGACTGTTCATGGCACAATAGTCTAGATGGTGGGGCTCAGCCTGTCACACTGCCCCAGTGGGGTCTCTCAGCCTTTTTCCCACACTGTGAATGAGATACATAGAGGGCCCAGGATGAGGGAGGATTTTACATTTCCAGGACTTACAGTCCTTTCCCTCAGGAAACATCTGCTTTGAGGTGCATCACATGTGTGAGCCAACATTTGCAAACCTATTTTGAGCACATGCTGTTGTGGGCTATCACATCCTGTCCTATCCTGTCTTGTCCCATCCCGTGCCATCCCATCCCATCCCGTGCCATCCCATCCTGTGCCATCGCATCCCATCCCATCCCACCTCATCCCATCCTGTCCTATCCTAGGTGGCTTTGGATTTTTAAATTCTAATTCCTTCACACCCTGGAGCCTGGGACCAGAGACGACTGCTCAGAGCTCTTTACTGCTTTTATTGCCATAGTATCTGAGCATTTTCTGCTGGCAGTTTGTACAGTATGACAGGCATCTGTCATGTGTTTGTTCTCTCAGCTTTTCCACCAGAAGGCAAGTGTTGTCAGTAAACCAGTTTGTTTTGAAAAAAGTATGTGTGTATAATTAGATACATTTGTATGTGTGTATGTGTAAATACAGCACACATATACACACATGCAAACTCTGTATGTTACAGGAAGGGATAATAATATGTGCTTCTCCCAGGGTGTGAAATCTCCACAGAAAGCTCTGTCAAATCAGTGCAGTCCATGCAGTATTAGAGAAGCAAGCTGCTGGGCTGTTGATGTTTATTCTGAGACTATAAACATTTTCTAAACAGTGTTGGAGACAGAGGGATAACTAAGTACCACTCAATCAAGTGACTTTTTTCAGGTTACAAACCAGCACTCTATGCCAAGGCAGCCCTTTGTGAGTCTGGTGGTATTCCTTGGCCATGCAGCTCAGCTCAGCACCCACTTCGCCCCCAGCAGCACTTACCACAGTGCGGAGACCAAAAAACTGCTTGGGACATGCTGGCTGTGGTGCAGAGAGGTCTTGGCATCCCTGCAGCACATCCACCAAGTGCCCATCAGGATGGGGTGGTCCTGCTGTCATTCTTCCCCACCTTCCCTTCTGTCCATTCATCTTTTGCAGTCTTTAGTCCTTGATCAATGGTTATTGCTTATTCATGTATGATGTCTGGTGGTAGCTTCCTTAGCACTTACCTCTAGTGCCTTGTTTCAGCCCGTCACACCTGGTGTTAATGCTGGCATTTCCACTTGGTTGCTCAGGGTCCTATTTCAGCAGCTTTCTACAGCATTTTGTTTCGGGCTCTCAGGCTTTGCACCCATGCATTGGACAGAGAATATCACTACTGAGTCATGACTGGCACCTTGGCATAGGCTGCTAAGTCAGCTCTCACTTTACTCCTGGCTGTCAAGGTTTCCTTCAAACCCCTATGAGCCACTCCTAGTGACTGTAGTCATGCTGATGACTATGCTTCATTAAGCAGCAGAAGAATAGCACCAAGCCACATCACAGAATCACAGATTCACATCGGATCGGTATGAGCCCCATTGCTTGGGCCCATGGTTCAGTGGTTGCTGGGTCCAGCTGCACTTGATGCAGTACTGAGCGCACACGCCCATGCCACCGAGTGTGTTGAAATGTGGCTTTGTGGGATGGTATAATATTCAGGGTTGTACCAGCGAGAGGCTGGCTGATGGGGGGGACTGGAGGTGTGCCTTGAACAGTGCTAGTTATGGAAGCAAACTTGGGATACATTTGCAGTTCAGTCGGAAGGTGCCAAAAAGAGCATCATTGCATTGATCATGACTAGTTTCGGGCTCCACAGTCAGAGGCTGTTGTTGTTTACAGCAACTTACAAGGACTCACTGAGTAGCCCAATAATGCAGCTGCCATTGTGTTAATGTGGTGTACCCACATAGCCACATAACAGCGTGTGTGTTTGTAGGTGGACAGACACAGACCAGGGTCACTAGGTCCAGTACATTTTTTCAAGGGGGACTCTGTGCCCACTGTTCCCACAGGTTTCATAATATCACCCATGTGCCTAGTCTCTTCCAGTGATGTAATCTCCGAATAGTGGAGATTACTACAAGGGTCCTCTCGATAGATTTGGATATCTGCTTGGTATATTTTCCAATCCCCTGGGCTGAAGGGAAAGTCCACCCTGGAAAGAGAAAATTGGCATTCATCATACTCATAGTGCTGGCATCCCTCCCAGCGGGTCTCCCGAATGGCCTGATGTTGCAATAGGGAATGAGCTGAGCAGGGATCCCTGCTCCATTAGACATATCGGCCACACATACCTCATCCCAGGTTACAGCTTGGAGTGCTTCACGCATGGTTAGTGTTAGAGACCCAGTGAGATCAGCAGGATCAGTCATGCTGCTAATACCCCATTTTCTGGTTGTAGCAAGTCCATGTGTGTAGGTAGGGCTCCTCTAGTTGGATACACTGTTGGTTTGATTACTTGATCTACTTTTTGCCCTACTGCTTCTACCTTCTGCAGTGTTGACACCCCATACCTGTGTTAGGAGTGTTGCATAGGGCTCTTCTATTGTGTCTTTCCTCCACCTTAAGTATCATAGGCCACTCACAGCACAGAAGGCTCTCAGCAACATTAGCTCCCTTGGTGCAGTTGGGGTAGTGATCACGCATGAACCAGGATAAATGTCAGCATGGGCTCCAAGCAGGGACACAGTCCACAACATGGACCTTTCCTCCTCTGACCTCGGTGCCAGGGAAGGTCATGGAGCAGGTCATCTTGAGGGCCATTAAAAGTCATATAATAGACAACCAGGGGATCAGGCCTAGTCAGCATGGGTTTATGAAAGGCAGGTCCTGCCTGACAAACCTGATCTCCTTCTATGACAAAATGACCCAACTATTGGACGAGGGAAAAGCTGTCGATATTATCTACCTGGATTTTTGAAAAGCATTCGACACAGTTCCCCATAGAATTCTCATAGAAAGACTGGCTGCTCATGGCCTGGATGAGCGAACGGTCTGCTGGGTCAAGCACTGGCTGGATGGACGGTCCCAGAGAGTGGTGGTCAATGGAGCTAAATCAAGCTGGCGACTGGTCACAAGTGGTGTTCCTCAGGGCTCGGTGTTGGGACCATTTCTGTTCAACATCTTTATTGATGATCTTGGTAAGGACATAGAGTGTATCATCAGTAAGTTTGCAGATGACACCAAGTTAAGCGGGAGTGTCGATCTGCATGAAGATAGGGAGGCACTACAGAGAGACTTGGATAGATTGGATCGGTGGGCCAACGTTAACGGGATGAGCTTCCACAAGGCCAAGTGCCAGGTCCTGCACTTGGGCCACAACAACCCCTTGCATCGCTACAGGCTTGGGGAGGTGTGGCTGGAGAGCTGTGTGGAAGAGAAGGATCTGGGGGTTCTAATTGACAAGCAGCTGAACATGAGCCAGCAGTGTGCACAGGTGGCCAAGAAAGCCAATGGCATCCTGGCTTGTATTAGAAATAGTGTGACCAGCAGAAGTAGGGAGGTGATAGTCCCCCTGTACTCTGCACTGGTGAGGCCACACCTGGAGTGTTGTGTCCAGTTTTGGGCACCTCAATACGAGAGAGATATTGAGGTGCTGGAACGAGTGCAGAGGAGGGCAACGAAGCTGGTGAAGGGCCTGGAGAATAAATCCTATGAGGAGCGATTGAAGGAGCTGGGACTGTTTAGTTTGAGGAAGAGAAGGCTGAGGGGAGACCTCATCACTCTCTACAGCTACCTGAAAGGACATTGTAGAGAGGTTTGTGCTGGTCTCTTCTCACAGGTGATTAGTGACAGAAAAAGAGGGAATGGCTTTAAACTCCAACAGGGGAGGTTCAGACTGGACATTAGGAAAAAATTTTTCACAGAAAGGGTGGTCAGACAGTGGAATAGGCTGCCCAGGGAGGTGGTGGAGTCACCATCCCTGGATGTGTTTAAGGGGTGTTTAGATGAGATGTTGGAGGATATGGTGTAGGGGAGAACTTTGTGGAGTAGGGCTGATGGTTGGACTCAGTGATCCTAAGGGTCTTTTCCAACCTGAATGATTCTATGATTCAATGATTCTATGATTCCTCTTTATCTACCCTCCAGGGCATACATGGATTGGCTTGTGCAGCACAGTGCTTGAATCCTATAACTGTTGATTAATATTTAACCACAGTAGACTCCTGCGTATAGCACTGTCACAGGGGTAGGTGATACTTTTGCACCTGAATTGCCAGCAGTTTAAAAATTGTGTGCCTACTTGGGTAGTTATCTCTTCAGGTAATACACAGTTTTGTTTCTCCCTTCTTAAGTGGGGGACACTTACTCCCCTGGCTGCACTGGCAGTGTACCAGGCTTGGGATAAGTATGAGGCTGAAGGTTGCAGACAAGAATGTCCATGTATAGGTTGGGTTTCCTTGTAACAGTCTTCTGTCCACTTCATGATAATTGACCATTGCATGAATTTCATTAAGCCCTAGTATGCTTCCCTGATGGTTGTATTTCACTGTCCATAGCCAACATCTCATTGTGTCATACTGTTGCTACAAGGGTTGAGCCAGGAGTGTGTGACAGATGTGCGAGCTGGGGTATTCACAGTAGAATGAGAGGGGTAATTTGAAGGTGAGAATGGAGAATGGCACAGCTAGAACCATTGCCTCAGGGCCACATCCCTTACTGGGTTATAAGCTAAGAAACATAGTTTCTGTGCAAGAAACCTAGAAACCACCTAATCCCACCGCAATGAATGCCTCCTGCCAAACCCCTCTCCATCTGTATCCATGACAGAGCCAAACTTTACTTCACGTGAGTTATCTTGCTTGACTGAGTCTATAGCAAGGTGTCTACCCCTTCTTGCTTTTAAGGAATGCAGTCCACCCATCACCTTGACCTGGACCTTGCTCAGTAGGGCAGTATTCATATGGGTAGGCAGACCAGCCTGCCCTGCAACAGAGCTGGGTGGTGCATCCAATGGACACCTATCCAAGCTACCCCTCTCCAGTAGGTATGGCTCATAGTGGGTATTTGGGTACCTGCTACAGAGGTAATGATGGAGGAGTGCAAGAAGGGTGAACTTACCATTGGTGTCACAGGAATATGGGGCTTGGTGCAGGGTCCTGCCTTGTTCGGGTCCCATATAGCTGTATAGATAGCAGCCATCCCTCCTTCATGTCTTTTGATAGTCAATGGTCTGTGAGATTGTTGCCTTTAGCATGCATATTTGTAAAAAAAAGTGTAATTCACTTTTCCCAGTCCCAAACTCTGCAGTTTATAGGATCCTGCTTCCCATGTGCCACTCTCATTATGAGAAGGTACAAGATTGCCTGCCTTCATTACTCTTTTCCCAGTCTATACTGTTTTACTGGAGCTATCGATGAAAAACCGTATGCTTCTGATCCATCACTGTTTTGTCATGGAGGCGAGCCTCTAGGATGTGGCTGCTTTGGGGAGGGGTCCGTGTCCCTGCTTACATGCAGATGCACTGTGTTTCAACAGGTTTTTGCACTAATAGAGTAAAGATCCTTCTGCCTGCATCTCCTTTGTATTTGGTGCTTCTGCTGAGGATGTGAAGGTGCACCTTTGCTAGGCAATGTTTTCCTCTCCTCTGTTAACAGAGTCCATGCCACCATGTGTGGGCTGGGTACATGTGCTGCCTGGTCTCCCACCAGGGTTCCTGGCTGTTGCAGTGCTCATTAGGGAAATGTGGCGCTGAGCCTTTGCCTAAGGAGCTGTTCCTATCTCAGCACCTGACCGGCTGAGAGCCTTTATGGCTCAGTGGATGTACCAACCCCCTGGCCAGGTGCAATGCTTTGGGTATTGCCTTTCCCAATATTTGCAGTTCCTGGGAGATTTGTAGGAGTCCTTCTGGAGATGGAGCTCCCATACATGCAGGGCCAGGTGCGCAACACTGGTCTGTTATGTGGGTGGGCACTTAGAAGTTAAGTACAGAAAGAATCATCCTCTTAGGTCTTACTGCAAAGGAAGTGAGTTCTCAAGTCTTGGTTTTTGGCACAATGAATGAGGGAAAAAAAAAAGTCAATACTGCAATGTAGTTTATGTGTTTAAGAGACAATCATTAATAATACAACATAAGGACACCACACAGGCTTCTGACAGCCTGACCCTCCATTAAATCATTGAATTCACTAAAGCAGATCACACTGAGGGATTTAGTCCATGGGAAGTTTAAAGATTTCAAAATATTTTTTTTTTCCAAATCATGCTGAAAAGCTGAAATCTGAGAACATTTCAGAACACATTCAATTTCACCATTATTGTAGAGGTTCATTCTGCTAGTATCAAAACATTTCATTGACTTCAACATTTGATTTACTTGAATAGTTCATCACTGGTAGAGCATATATCAAGTGAAAAACGAAATAGGTATTTGAACTTCATAAAAAATGTGTTAATATTTCCCTTGAAAATTAACATAATACTTCTGACCTATTTCTATTCTGTCTAATCAGCATCTTGTGATACAAAATACTTCCATGAGAAATTTTTCAAAAGCTCTGATAATACTAATTATCCCTTAGAAGCAGTAAAAAGGCGGGCATTCAGCCAGGAAGGATAGCTCATCCTGGTACCCCAGGAAATTCGTCTTTCTGTCATGCCCAAAAACCTTATCGATAGGTGGCTTTGGCAGTACTAACCGTTGTTGGTGTGAAAAGACAACAATTAATAATTATAATCACAAAACTGCTTTAAAGAAGCCTCATCCTTTTGCTGCTTTGCTGGGAGGAACTGGTGTAACCTTTCTATAGTAGCTTCCTCCACCCATTAACTAATATTTGTATCATGACATGCTTTTCCTTTCCTTGATTTTGACAGGGTTTATGCAATATTGAAAGATGTGCTGGAGTGCTACCAGGCATCAGCAGACACCTACAGAGATACATATATATCTCATTTATTTTTCCCCAAATCAGTTTCCATGATGATCTAAACCATTTCAAATTCTCCCTGATTTCTGAGGGTCCTGGGCACATGCACTGAAGTGATGGGCAGAGCAGCTTGCATGTGTCTAATGCTTTTGAGCCATGAATGGACAAACTTAATGACACCTGATGTGTGACAAAGCTTTTTTCTATCTTTCCCAAACAGCTAATATGCCAGAGGATTACCCAGATCAGTTTGATGAGGTAGTGGACTTTATTCAAGCCACCATTAAAAGACTGAGGAGGTCACCAGATAAACAGACTCCGATTTTTTCTAGGCGGGAGAGAAACCGACAAAATGCAGCCACAAACATAGAGAATTCCAGCAAAAAGGGAAGGAGGAGTCAAAAGGGCAAAAATCGAGGATGCGTCTTAACAGAAATACATTTAAATGTGACTGACTTGGATTTGGGATACGAAACCAAAGAAGAGCTAATTTTCCGGTATTGCAGTGGATCTTGTGATGCAGCTGAGACCACCTATGACAAAATTTTAAAAAACTTAACCAGAAAGAAAAAACTAGTCACTGACAAAGTGAGGCAAGCTTGTTGCAGACCCACAGCCTTTGATGATGATCTATCCTTTTTGGATGATAACCTGGTTTACCACATACTGAAAAAACATTCCGCAAAAAGGTGTGGATGTGTCTGACAGCTGCACGCCAGAGGCAGCGCCAGTTTTGCATTCCTGCCACGATGCAAAGAGAGGGACCAAGGTTCCTGGGGAAGCGTCTGCTCAGAACGGAGAAGAGAGGACCAAGAATGCAGAACAAGGGGTCATGAGAGCCCAGGGGCTGGGAGAAAGGCGGCATAGGAGGATGGAGGCTTTTGACATCCTATGGGAAAGTAGATAAAAGCTCAGGTGGAGATGCCGATGACTGGACGGTGTGCACGCTCTCTTTCCCATCTGACACAGTCCACCGTCAGTGAGACTCAGATCCATGAGGAATGTGCTTAAAAACACAACCCTGCCATACCATGCTGTGTTGTAGTTATACCATCTGTGCCAGGAACCCTAGATGAGAAGTAGCTTAGGAGTACCTTACTCATCCCATGTGCCCTCAGCTTTACTGAAAGACATTGTGTTACTGCTCATTGAAGGGCGGTTGCTAAACACTTAGGACAACTTCTAAGCTATAATAAGATTAACCTCATAGTTAAGATGATATCGGGCAAATATTAGAATTCCCAGGCTCAAGTTCTCTAGGGCCAGTATTAACATGAAGCAAACCAGTTCCACTTCCTGTTTAAGTTTGGTTATCTCCAGCTCATGTTTCTTCAAAACAAGTGTAGGATTTCATTCTTCTGCTACCTGTGAAAACAAGTTGAGTTTTTAAGCACTTCTTCCTAGTATAGTAGGAGAAATAACAAGCCCGGTTCTACACAAAACGTGTGTTTCTTTAGGTTTACAGAGGACTAACATCACTTGCGTAACTACATTTCTATTTGGTCATTGTGAGTGAGCAGAGACTACTTGATGCAATGCATCCGTTCAGAGACATAAGTATACAGAAGATATTTATTGAGATTAAGTTATTGTTATTTATTATAGTTCAGTAATGAGTCTCCTTTCCTTATTTATTAAAGTTTCTTTTTGAAGGTGCCAAAGTAGATGGTGCTTGGAAGATACAGAGAGACAATGAAGTTGGGAACAACGGTCCATACTTTTGATTGAAAGTGTTAACTTGAATGCAAAAAATCACTTACTTTACCTTTTTTTTTCTTTTAAACAAAATCCTGATTACATCACAAAATGTAGTGCCGAAGCCTGCAGCCCTTCCTCCTGTTCACCACTACTTTTGAAAATTACTGCACTCATACATGTGCAGGAACAGCAATGGCTCTGAATGAGTGAGGGTCACAGGACTTGGCTCAACATCAGTGATTTGTTAGAAAAACTAATTCTAGTTATATTTTAAGTGTAGCCACATATTTTTCTCACACTTTTTGCCAACTGACCTCATATAACTATTGACAAATGGAAAATAATCACATTTAGCCTTATAATTTCTTGTTATATTTATTTAAGCTTCTCCTTCAGTATTTCCATATAGAAGAGGTTAAACCCCTCTTAATAGTTAGCCCTGGATTTAATATAGCCTGCAGGTAAACAACTGTGTTAAATAACCAAAGTGTTATGTATAATTTGCTGAAACCTTACAGGATTGTACCCATGCAGCAGAACAGTCTGAGTTTCCTTAGGATGAGGGAGGTTGTAAAGCAAAGGCGTTCATACCTGACCATTAATGCAAGCTGTCGTTCTGGAGACTTTTCTCCCGAAGGAGCAGCAGTGCAGGTCACTAGACATACCTGACAACCAGTGAAGCATCAACTCCCACAAAAACAACAGGAAGAAAAAAAATCTCTACCAAAACCCAAAACACAATGGTCCAGCCTTTTATCTCATGCATGCAATGGCTCTTCATTCTCATTTTGCTCTGAGTCCCTTGGGGTGCCACAGAAGAAGGGTGTAGAAGTCAAAAAAGTCCAGAACAGGCATAGAAAGATGTACCAGGTGTATGAAATATTATTCAGCCCCAACCTCTGTTGCTTTCCCATGCGGATGAAGGGCAGTCCCAGAGCCCACCCACAGGGTCCATTCTTACCCTCCACACGGGGCAGGGGTGGTACAGCTGATACCACCACCAGCAAAAATGCAAAAACCCTGCATTTTTGGGGCAGTAAAAGCCTGCTAAGCTGAGGGTCAGCTGTGCTTCTGGGTAGTTGACCAGCGGCAGCGCTCAGCGGTATGCTTTCACTTGCCCCAGTTGCTGAAAACTTGCCCCAAAGCATTTTCTGTGCAGCTTAAAGGGGATATAACTGAACAAATCACTTTGTTCAGAATACAAAAGGGTAAAGTTTGTGATTTTTTTTTTATTTTTTAGACCTTACTGAAGACAGGAGCATGCTTCTCTGGAGTTTTTTACTTCACCTGCGATTTATGTCTCAGTCATTTATGTTAAACAACCAAAGTTCTCTACAGACTTTATTTTTGTACAATATTCATTTTATAACTTTTTACAAAATAAAACTCATTTCTATTGTTACCTGGTTGTTGCTTGTGCTTCTTTCCCACTGTACCACTTCCAATTTACAGTATTGCCAGGTTCTCAACCCACATGGGACAATGCTGAAGAGCCAGCAAGTCCTCTATGCAATGGAGCTTTCCTCCCCTATTTTACCAGTGTCTTTAATGTGGATCAGAGATGTCTGCAGCTTCTTAGCAGAACATAGTATTAATGGGCCATTGCAATAAATGACTTGAAAATGCATGGTAATCAGTGACACAGTAATCAACCCAGTGGCAGGCTTGAAGTTTTGTTGCCCAAATAGTCCCTTGCACATCCGGGTCTGCAGTGGCTTCTTGATGGCCTTGGCTATACATGGCCACAATTCCACTTGGAGGGGATTTGCATTTTGCTTTGTTAACCCAGGCATTAAATCAGTTGGACTAGATTCCATCTCCTTTGGCAGTCCTTTTCCCTTCGACTTCAAATAGGAAAATACAACTTGAGGAATTTTCTTTTCCACCACCATCATGGAAAACATGAGGGCAGGTTTTGTGGCTGTGGCCAACAACTTTTTCTCAACTGTTTTGTGTTAAGTGCTGCAGTTACCATCACAGAGCCTATAAATGCATGCAGACTTATAGGTTTTGACACCAGGCTCTGTACTCCTCGAAACTGCTACAGAGAGGAAGAGGGAGCATCTGAGCAGTGAGCAGAAGATCAAACACTCTTTCTCGTAATGTACAGCATATGGATGCCTTGGCTTCATTTGTGCCGAGCGAGGCCATGCACACAGCTCTAGGCCAGCCCCTGGAACACAAAGCAAAGCTTGCAAGCACTGCCTTTGAAGCACACGGTATTGAAGGCATTCCTTCTCGCATGCCACCGCCTCTGCTCCTTGCATCAGAAGCCCATCCACCATGCACAAAGGCTGCTGACTGCAGTCTGGTTGAATATGGCACATATTAAGTGTTTGGCATGAAAATGACCTGCAGCTTCACGTTCAGCAGAGCACTTTCCCGAGAGCTGGAGGGGGGTGTCTTATGTAAAACACAACCGTGAGATGCTCTGAAGATCAATCTCTGATCTTATAGCCCAAACCTTCTGTCTCCTCTTTATGTGGATGGGGAAGCACAAGGCCATTGCTGAAGTCTTGCTTGGCCTTATCAAAGGCTTTCAGTGGGCCACATAATAGCTGACAGGAGCAGTTCTGCTTGCAAGGAGCTGTTTCCTTCCCCAACCTTCCTGGTGAGGATAATACTGGAGAGAGCAGATGGGGTTTTGCCATTGCAACACCAGGCTCACCACATCTGGGCTGGCACCTTCAGCTTCATTTTCTGGTTAAAGCAAGACTGGCACTATTTCTCTGGCATCCTGCATGCGTTAAAGCAACTTGAAACCTTCAGCTGGCAGGTTGCATAAAAGATTTCAAAAAGGGCTTAAACCTTCGTTTTTCACTAGGTAGTGCCAACACTGGGACAGGCATTAGGTTTCTGCTTGAGAAGCAGGGACAGCACTACCCTGGGCCCCTTCTGGAAGATGTGTCCCAAGTTAGGTAAATTATTTGTAAGGGAGAGGATGGACCAAATCCTGTAATTATTCACACTTACTCAATTCTAAAATCAGCAGGATGTTAAGTTTTATTACTTGACATCTTGACAAAGATTTTTTGTTTTTTATATATAACATTGGGTTTTGTTTCATCAGTTAGCATTATGCTGTCGGACAAGAAGGGCTGATTAGAGACTTGGGACAAATTATGAATGTCTAAGGAAAAAGCAGGTATTTTGCAGGAGGGCATATTTAGTGATGCAACTTGGAAATCTGGCCCTCAGAGGGTCTCTTCCAGCAGAAGACACTGCAGCTGTGTCCATCCCACAGGCAGTATCACCCACAGGCAGGGCATCAAGAGAGAAACTGTAATACTACTAGGTCCTTCTGCAAGCTCTCCATGTGCTCCACCCCACAGCTGTCTGGTGGTGGTGGTCTCAGCACAGAGAGGGTGAAGTAGGCAAAACTGTGTTTGATCTTGAGTCGTTTCACCTCTGCCCGCAAAAGGGGAGAAAGGCCAAAGGCAGCCAGTGCCTCTGTCTAGAACAGTGCAGGAGGAAATCAGCAGCAGTCTTGCTCCTTGCAATCTGGATAGTTAACCAAAAATACAGAGGAAAATATCAGGATGAAGAAAACAAATGGAGCTGACACATTGTATAAATAGGTCTTCAAATGTCATGCATGGCTGGAACAAAGATGTTTTGTTCCAAAGCAAGAGACAGCTTGAAACGGCTCAGTAATACACATTGAGAAGTTTGCTTATTTGGACCAGAGCTCTTCTAATGAAAAGGTTAATTGTGTTGCAATGGAAAAGAAAAAAGGCAAAGCAGAGGCCAGGCCTGCACTCCTCACCCTACCAAAATGTCCCACTGGCTTAAAGTGAAAATTTTCTATAGCAAACATCACAGGACTGAGCTACTAACATTACAATAAATTATTCCGTAGGTATATTCATGGGTCAATAAAAATAGGTAAACGAACCATATATTCTAGCAGTATTAATCCCAGTGGCTTTCAGACAAGCCACAGCAGCAGCCAGTGAGAGGAACATGGTGCTCAGCTCAGTCTGATGCCCAGTTTTCTTGGGCAGGCACCAAGTGCCAGTACTCAAGATTAGCACCAAGATGTCTTCACTCACGGTTGGCTTTTTCACTTCAAAACTGCCACATTTTGTTCACTTTTCCCAAAGCATATCACTCACAAGTGTGGAAACATTTCCACTTTGCAGCTGAAGAAATGGCAAAAAACACAATGGGCTTTTGAAGGCTTCGGAGGACTGCTGTAATTACCCACAGCACTGAACTGTTGTGGGCAACTTCTCTAGCTTTTTGACAGCAATCCCAGCCCTGGGCTGCAGGTATAGGTTTCTTCCCACTGTTCCAACCTTTGGTTTCCTGTCTGCCAGCACACTGGATGAGGAACTCTTTCTCTCTGTCGCCCCAGGGAAGATACAAAGCCTGGCCCAGAGCTGCACACTTTATCCCCAAACGGTCCTAGCAGGTCAAAAGCCACCAACATCCTCACCAGAGCTGCTCCCTTGACTGTCATGGAGTTACTTCAGTTTCACAGGAATGTAAACAAGTATATCAAAACTGTAGATTTTCTTGTACAATCCCCCTAGTCCTTCTGTTTCTGTTTCAAGTTTCTCTTACCTTATTTCATGTGCCCTGTGATTTCCAGAGCTTCAAGACATTTCACTGTGCTCATACCATGTTGACAGTTCCCCCTTCTTTTCTCCCTCACTTGTTGCTGCTCTCCCACAGCTTTCTCCTCCTTGACTGTCTCATCACTCTCATATTAATCTCTGGCATCACAGATACTGTAAACATGTCCAAATATACTCTTATTTCAGATTAAAATCATTCCCCTCTGAGATACAAACAGAGGTCAACAGGCACTTCTTGTTAGCATTTGGTATTATTTTTAATAGCAGTTTTAATCTGGAGATGAAAAATTTCCTTAAAAAAACCCCCACAGTTTAGAGATCGACTTTGGATAACTCTGAATTTCGAAAGATGCAGAGACTCCTTTCCCACAGGACTAGGCAGATCCTCTGGGGCTGAGACTGGCTTCACAGCCAGGGCAAGGATGAAGATCTCCCAACACCACGTTTCTGGTATGGCCCTCAGCTGGGAAAGGAAAGAGTAGAATAAAAATGCAAATTGGGAGTGGTATTTTCCCTGGAAACCCCACCCCTGCTCCAACAATTTGGAGTTCAGGAACTTTCTGAGCCAAATGTTTTATCAGTGTCCAACAGCCCTTGGCAGGTCTTTTTCCCTGGGAAGGCACCCAACATCCTCCTCTGTGAATTTATTCTTTTGGGCTCCCCTGTGCTCTGGGGCAATTTAATTCTGTGCAGTGCAAGCAAGCGCTTCTCTGCTGGCACTGAACGTCCATTTCATCAATTGCCCACTCATTCCTATGCCTTAATGAGTTGCCAGTCCTCCTCCACCTTCATAGTCCACATGGGTCTATCCAATCTGAGGAGCCCTCATATCTCTCACCATCCATGTCTTCTCTCTCTCTTCCAGTAGGACCATGTTCCTCCTGAGGGGAAGGTGTCTCCATCAGGATGCTAGATGGGAGCAAATCCTGGATTTCCACAGAGGCACATTGATATTTTCGGTTCTGTTTTCCATTCTGTTTCCAATAATTCCTTTCAGGTGCTGGATGGGGAACTCATCAGAGTCATAACTTCAGAGGTAACATGTTGCATCCTTTTGGGAATCCCTTTCATTTAACACCCAACTTTTTTGACAGATATCAGGTCTGAACTCAACTAAGTCCAACTGTGTCAATCTATACAATGTATTATGTGGCAGCCAAAATAAGATTTTCTTTTATTGATGTGAAATCATTGTGTGCAGTTGCTGTGGAGCTAGAAGGCATTGCCCCAGGGCTGGGTCACTGTGCGGTACCAACAGATACCCACCTACCAGATCTGTCAATGCATGGAGACCCCAAGTCTCCAGGTTTGAGGCACCCGTCTGACTTAGGAACAAATCTTGGGTCTCATTGTTCACAGAAAGTTAATTAAAGGGATCTTGTCTTCTGGGAGCTACCCAGAGGGCTGCCTTATATCAAAAATGACCATAGACAGTAACATGGCCCTTCCTGAAAACAGTAGTTACTGGAGGAAGTGATATGACAGTAGCCTAAAGACAAGAAACTGTGACCAAGTGCTGCTGCAAACAGGGGGTTCAGGGAGAACCCGAAATGTGGCACAGGCCACCCCACCAAGCTGTGATGATCAGTGGAAAAGGGCTTCTGTCAGGCCAGGAAACTGGGTAAATGCAAAAACATATCCAAAAGAGAAATTTTCTGTGGCGTTCACATGGACTGGGTGTCTACCACGATGAAAAAATGAAGATGACCTAAGAGGCAGACGTTTGGGAGGAGCTGAAGAAAGTTCTGCAGCAGTTTTTTTCTGGTGTTTAACTAGGAGGTTAAATTCTGCTAACAGCAAATCTTTTCCTATCAAGGATATCTGGTTTCATTTCAGCTACAAGTGGGAATCTCATTTAAAATCTCAGACCAAACCAGTGATAACAAGGCATTTTTGCAAGGAGCATGGAAATCTCCCTTTCTGATTGTCAACTAGTTGAGCAAAATTTGGAACAGATAAAAAAAGGTCTCCAAAACCTTGGAATTTGTTCCATTAATCTATTAAGAGAGACTTGGTAATCCCTTAGGCTGATTTCTTAGTGTCAGTAATATATGACCATTATAGGACAATGCAAGTAAGTCTCAGTAGTATACTGCAGTTTATATTTCGCTGAGTGAGTCTATATATTATGTGCTAGTACGAACCAATGAAGCACCTTTGTGTCATGATATCTCTTTGGCTAGCTGCTCTGGGGAGGTGGTTTTAAATCCCTTTAAATCTTTGTCCAGCCTTTTAGAATAGATGTTATATTGGCCTTATTTAATGTAAACTAATCTCATAGATTTTTCCTACGTGACATCAGTGACATGACATGACATTTCCCTACATGACACACTTTTTTTGCATAAGGTGAAATAATGCACAGCCTAACATTATTTCCCCATCCCCACCATCTGAAGGATAAATGGAAAACAGGAGTACACAGAATCAGAGGCCACAAAGATGCTGTTGTATTTAGGACAAGAAAATTAATTTAAAGTTTCATGTATTGGTTTAATTTACCCACCTCATGATAAACCATAGAACTCCTCCATCTTCTTTGACATTAGCTACAAACTCAAAGTGTACTTTAAATTACACTGTGTGAAGATTTTTGAGCAAATATGGTAAAGCCTCTCTTAAAAACAAAGGTAATCCCTCTGAGCTCACATGGTCTCAGTCATGTTTATTCACCTCTTCCAGTGTTATAACTCAATAAATACTGCTATGGCTTAGCTAGCACAGCCACTAAATGTATAGTTTTATGGCTGAGTCTGCTCTCTGGTGCTCATTTAATCATGTGTTTTATTGTCAGCTCTTCTCAAACTGTCAAGACATTGTTCCTTATGAGAGAGAGACCTGCTTTCTGTAACACGCATCCCCCCTAGTCCCACGCATCATTTGGTACTATTGCCTTTCTTTTCTCTAGCCTGTTGATGACATTTATGGCTGTTTTTTTCCCAAGAAATAGCATATTTTTAAAACAGGCCTCTTTCACTTTCTAATGCTTCGGCTCAATAATTTCTCAAACACTAGAAATGGCCCAGCTGATGTCTTGATCTTTATAGCTATCCGCTTCCAAGAGCCATAAGCAGCAGTGAAAACTCACTGTGTGTACTGATTTTGCCTTTCTTCAGGAGGCCCCATGGAAAATCCCTTTCCTGCTCTGCTCAGTAACACAAGTGCAGAAGCTGCACATGCTGTGGTTCACGGCACTGGGCTGCTGCTCTCTATGCCCTCCCTGAGCACAGACACTGTGAATGTGGGCAACCAGGCCAATGCAATGGAGAAATGCAAACATTTGCCCACATTCACATCCAACAGCAGCCTACTAGTGGCACAGCAGTGCAGACTGGTGGTATGTAAATGTGTAGTGGCATCCACCGTGCACAGGATTTACCAACGCTGTGTATGTGTCCATAAGAAGTCTCAGAATATAATAGAATAGACTGTTTCTGTTGGAAGGGACCTACAATGATTATCTAGTCCAACTGCCTGACCAGTTCAGGGCTGACCAAGTTAAAGCAAGTCCTCTGAGCCTCATCCAAGGTATAGCACAGAAAGATCAGCAGGGAGGGATGCTGCTTCAGTGGTTACCAGACTCATTTAGACCTACAGGGATTCACACAGACAACTGTTCAGCAAGAGGAACCAAGCAAATAATATGCTTCTTCAACTTTTGTGCATTTCCATGTACAAATATTTTAGGAAGAACAGTAAAGATTGACTGTTTTTCCTATGTTTTTTCAAACTCAGAAGTTTGTTTCTCCATCAGAAGAAGCTGGCTCATCAAAACAGAAACCTTTTGTGATAATTCATCCGTTCAGCCAATGCTTCATATGGCAAGCAATAAAGGGAGCTCAGATCACCTCTCCCATAGATCTCACACAGCACGTCAGGCTATACAGCAAAGCTTAAACAAGACACTGCAGAGATGAAATATCCCACCAGGTTTTGAACAAAATCCTTAGCTACTTGCTTCTGGCACTTCACTTCCAACACTGGTCTGCAAGTAGGTTGTGTCCATCCTGACAAGTCCTGTGATCAGCCAACTGATGGGATGCTAATCAGGGCATACATATTCACACTTTATGGGACATGGTAAAACAAAAAATAAAGAAGAAAAAAGCCACTCCTTTCTGATAACTAACTGCTACAGAACCATCCTACTGAAGACAAAAGAAGATAGCAACAAGTTTCACATCATCAGTTTAAAAGGAGTAGAATCACTTGAGAGTCCTAATACTGTGCTAAATTGCACAGTTTTAATCTCATCACCCATGTGCTTTCTAAGGGTTCCCCAAAAGTCTAACTCTTGTTCTAGGCTGCCTGTGCTGCTGAGAATTGGTGAAACTGCTCAGCAAATGGGACTGATGAGAGTGCAGTGGGAAAGCAGAAAGGTGCTTGGAGTTGGGAGGCTGGACTGCAATATCACTGTTGAAATCCAATGGAAGAAAACCCTCTTTTGGAGATCTTACAGAGAGCAATAAATGTGTGTTTCCTGACCTCAGCAGCAGTCTGGCTGAGAGGAGCCCATTTCAGTTGCAGAAGCCGTGTGCATCAGCTTTGCAGATTTGCCAGCTCCCTCTGCAAGATGGTCTGCAACATGTGTACACATGGTATCTGGCAACAATAATTCTGAGAAAATGAAAAGCACTTCTCATTCATTACAAACAAATGAGTACAGTGCAATCCCCGGCAAACTTTCCCAAAGCAGGCAGCTTTCTGGATTAAAAAAGAAGGGAGTGAAAAGAGACTGTGGGGGCCTGGGGGACCCCTGACAGGAAACGCGTGGGAATGGTTACTTCAAAGAAGGGAGTAGATATCTAGGAAAAGAGTGAGTTTCCAAATGCAGCCTTTGCTTTCTGTTCTGGAGGAGCAGAGCTCTGCCTGTGGCCAGCAAGGGCGCTCACATGTGCACTGCCAGGGCTGCAAACTGTGGCCACCACCAATGCCCTATTCCCAGTGTGGACCCTTGTCACTCATCACCAAATTATCCCCAGAACAATTACTTCTGGCATTTTAAAGCCCTGTGACTCTGCAGGTCTGGGCATCACCTGAGAAGTAAACAGGCTTTCATTTACTTCCAGGTTTCTTCCTTGTAGAGGCTTTGTCTGACAGGGCCTGTGATAGCAGCACTTGAGGCCACTGGAAGAGGAAGGTCATGGAGAAACTTTAGAGGGCAGCCCCAAAGCTCATCTAAACAGGCATGTTCCACATGAAGGTACCAGAGCCATGACAGTGAGTAACTGCTGACACAGCTCAGAGCCACTTAGCCACGCAAAATTTGAGGAAACCAACCTGTCTGTCTCTGCATCAACACCTTTACTTGATGGTCCTTCTCAGTCTTCTCTGATATAAAATTGGCAACCATTCAGAAAAAGGCTCAGCGACTGGGTGGAGAAATGTATGGTGTATACATCACTGCCAAATGTGAAAAAGCTACAGCATTTAACATAGGTGAGCAAATAAACCACTTTTATGAAAATTATGATGGGACATTCCATTTGGATTTGGATTGTATCTGGTGTGAAAGCTAAGGCATATTACTATGTGTGGATAAAACTTAATTCTCACTTTACCTTTGGCATGCGTGTATTTATTTATACACATCAGCAGTGTATACAGTAGAGAGCTCATAAATTGTCTTAGTGATGGGACCTCAATGAAAACATAATCAATTTCATAGCCAGCAACCAAAATACTAAAATCGAAAGCTCATCTGATCTCTCCAAATCAGTGGCTGATATATTGTAATTTATTATTATCAACTGATAGATTTATTGTAGCATTTCTATTATCATGCTTTCCTGAAGGTTTACAAGGAATAACAGCTGGTGGCAACATCACCTGGGCGTTATGATGGGAGACCTTTGGTTGGGAGTTGTTTTGCTTTCCCTTACAAAAGTCTGTTGTGTTTACTTCACTAAAGTTTAACTTGGCTATGATTTCATGACTCCTGAATTCACGCTGCCCCCCGGCCAAGCCATAGAATAGCTAAAGACTCAATAAAGATGAGTGACATCATTAACCCAATACAGTAGCTATTCAGATGTACGCTGTGGTCTCCTTACATAATCACCTAATTTTAGCTACTGAGTGAGCCACATACAGTACCACAGTGTATTATGAGCTCTGAATAACTGTTTAATATCCAGATGCTTTTTCCAAGGTTATTCTCCTGGTTTAAAATTGTTTCTTTAGACAAATCTCAAGGTGTTATTTTCCCTTAAGTGAACCCTCTCTTCAAAACATGTTCAAGGCTTCTGCTGTTCAACTTGACACATCATTAGCTGGTCATCACAGTTTTAATGGTGTTCATGGTACTAATATATGGCACAGGACCTTGGGATTTTATAATGACTGTTGATGAGAACAGTCCTAAAAAAACAGTAAGGTGATACAAGCCTTAATTCAAGCAGCAGACACACACATGCTCAAGTAAAGGCACCTGTTTGCTAAAAGTAGCTGTTTCTTGTAGTTTCACAAAATATCTATGAAAATACTTTTTAAACCAGAAAAATTTTTGGGCAGGGACTTCTATTTGCTACATGCCACAACAACAGCATCTGCAAGCCCTATTCCCCGCAATCAATTAACAGCAGACACGTGCATATTTGACACCATTTATATATACAAGCTCCAGATACCAATTAAATGTTGTAGCTTAGACATGCTAGTGGTCACTTCTGGAAAAGAAGTAAGAAAGCAGGGCTTTCACTGCGCAGTTTGAACCCAGGTGCTGTGCATGCATTCCAGGTAAATTGTATATGATGCACACTGCACGTACAGGCTCCACAGATTGCACCACATACTGAACAACCCAATGATCCTGTTTGATCCCATTCACCTTTCTTCAGCATTTTGCCTGATATTTTTACATAACTATGCCCTAGCAATGAGAATCATAGCTTTAAAAAAACTCCCTCTTTCTATAGTGTTTTTCATCTAAATGACTTAACACACTAAATATCAGTTCTAATTGTTAACTGCTCAGAAGTTCCTGTGCCTATAGAAACTTACTGAAAAGAGGTTGACAGATCTCTTCGCAATTACAGAAAAGCTACAAGGCTATCTACAGTGCTTGTACCAAGACACTTTATGATGGAGCACGCAGAAGGAGATTACATGTAAAAGCCAACTCATATGTTACGATCCCCAAAACCAGTTCTGCTAATCCCCCCCATCCCTGTATTGGACATTTGACTTTCTCTTTCGACACACTCTCCCTCGCTGCTGCCCAGAGCTGTTCTCCAGCCGGGAGAGCTGGCAGCCGATCCCTGTCCCTTGTGTAATCAACTAGCTCACCTCGGAGATATGCTCACATTGTGCTGGCACAGACTCACTTCTTCCACTTTGCAGTGCTATGATACGCAGACAGAACTCTGGCCCAGCTTTCTGTCTAGTTAAAACAAAGCTAGTGTCTTTGTGACAATTTCTGGAAAAACAAACATGCTAAAACCCAAGGCAACATCCTCAGCTGGCTTAAGTAACAGCAGCTCCTTAGGGCTCATTTCCATTAGCAGAGGTGCTGGCACTTGAACTCCAGTTTGCTCTGCACTACTGGCACAATATTTTTGATTGTCGTGTTAGTAGGGGTTAAACAAATCATATTAATGTTGGGAGCTGAATGTTTGTGCTGCAGAGGTCAACTAGCTGTGCACAGCTTCCCCCCTCCAAGCATCTACTCTATGTCTAATGATACTGTGTTAATTAACAATAAAAATTCTCCATATGGTAAAAACTAACTGAAAAATTACCTGTAAAAAAATCACATTTAAATGACAGATTAAAAATTTCTGGCCACACAGGAATGCTGAGTGAAGCAAATGGGAATGTTGATTGTGCCTTGGGACAAGGAAACCATCCAGATGTCCCACTGTGGTCCTCTCCATTTGTCTAGGCATTTATGAACAGCATAAGCAAAATAGCAAGGTCTGATTCTGTCCAGGACTGTCCGATTGCAGCCCCTGCATTCATCCCTGCAGGCAGAGGGCTCTATGGTTGCGATTCCAATAATTTTTAATTAATAAAACTCTGGCTCCTAAGCAGTGCAGTGTGATTCAGCAATAAACATCATCAATACTGAGCCTGGGCTGTGGAGAACGAGCACAGTGCCCTCGCTTCCCAAAGGAAGTGAAATGTTCCTCAGCCGTGCGCAGGGAACGGTGCGCCAGGAGGAGGGCGGTAAGGAGCAGAGTGAAGGCAGACAAGCACAAAGCAGAATTAAGTGATGCGTCAGTCAGGGTATATTTCCAAAGGAGCCACTACAATCTGAATTGCCAGTGTAATATGGCCACAATCTGAAGGATTCAGTTTCTCATGACAACCAAATCGCTGCTGATGCGGTTAAACAGCACTGTTCGTAACTCCGTCACAAGTACAAACCAACAAAAGTTAGATTACAACCACAAGATAAGAATATTTCCCTGGTTCGAAAAGAAAAGATGTCTTACAGACTTCCTCACAGCAGACAGATACTGGTAAGAGCACCAAAGGAAACTGATACAACTGAACTATATTCCTAGATCTGCCACTAATCTGACTTCAATTAACTCTTCTCATCTTGTATTTCTGTTCCTCCAATCCTGCAGTAATAGTTGTTTTTCCCATTTAGATTCTTAGAGCAGATGATACCATCTCTGATCACAAGTTTGAGAAGTACCTAACAGAATAAAAGTCTGAACTCAAGCAAGGATTCTTGTAGAACAGCAAGAAGGAAAGGTGGGAAGCAGGGATACTCTCTAGAATTTCATGAAGTTACTTTTTTCCCCCACTCTCAAAGAAAAACATTTAACAGCTTCTCTTACAGAACTGTTTAAACTCTGTTGTATGCCAGAGCAGGACAGTGCTGGACAGTAAAACAAGTGGTTAAAAGAAACAGAAAGAATATATACCACTGTGATACTTATCTCATTTCCAGAACTAAAGCTTCCCTTTTATTTTTTTTAGTGTAAACGTGAATTAAAAGCTAGTAAAAATTAACAAAAGAATCCTACAAATGGACATTTTATAGACCCTCAACCAAAAAGATTATCACCTTGTAAACAGCTAAATCTCTCACTGCATTTGGGAATGTGACAGCCGTCATCTTCAATGAAACCTTCTTCCCTAATCTTTCTTGCATTATGGGATGATTTTACAATGTCTTTGGAGAACAATAGATACACTAGTAAGCATGGGGGTTCCATTACAATGTTATGGAACCTTTGAAAGTTGACTTATTAATTTTTTTATGACCATGGGCTGTGATGCATGGGTGTGCATCGTCACCTCTCATTTTCATCCTACAACTGGCCTGAGGTGCCCATCTGTGAGGCCCACCACTCCTGGAAAGGTTTCCTAAAAAAGTGTGAGTACAATAGGATCCCACAAGCCTGAACTTCAGAGCTGAGGATAACTGAAAATGGGTGCCTCAACACTGCAGAAAATCTCAGCAAGATGATTTTCAGCACCATGTCAGTCTAACTCTCTCCTCGTTTTTTAAAAAAAAAAAATATGTTTCTTTTTCCATTTTGTGGCTCTCTGGGGTACTCCAGTGCATTGTTCCATTCTGCAAAGGGTTAATATCAGTGTTTTGTCTAAGGATACCCCAACTGGGGTGAGTCTCTCAGGTTAAAAAACTTACTGTGGATTCTTCCACTTGTTACTTCATTGGCTGTGCCTCCCATTGATCACATGGCCAGCTTCAGTTTCTCTGGTCCTTTACATTTCACCCAAGATACTGCTTAAGGTAAATATCTCCCAAGATAACTGCTCATTCACACAGTCAGTGGACCACTTGAGATACACAGCATGTTAGCTCTTGAGCATAATTCCCTGCATAGCATGCTCCCATCAAAAAGAAACAAGATATGTACACATGTGTATGTATACAAATGGTTGTCACATTAAAGACAAAGCTGATGTCAGTTACTTTAGCACATGAACCTGTTAATCCACAAGATTATAGTTTGAACCATCAGGTTTTGTCATATATTTTTTTGTCAGTGTAACACAGAACACTCCCTTCAGAATAATTTTCTAAGCAATCCTTAGCATTCAAGGATAATCTGCCTTGTGGTAGTCACCAGCAGTGGTGTCACTGAAGGCTGAAGAGCAGCCTCCTGTGAATCAGGAGACTGTTGTGCTGACATTGTCCAAACACCAAATTTTACAAAGATCATGGATCTGGAGCCTAAGCGTGGGGTGTTTAGTAAGTTAACCAGACAGGAAGTACTCTCCACCTTACTACATACGGACAATTTATAATGGGCTGGCAAATCCAATATTATGGCTTTTTTTTCCATTATCGTATTTCCCTGACATCTCTATATACTGTTTACAAACAGGGGGAGAGGGGGGAGGGGAATGAAATCAAACCCCAAAATGTTCAAAGGTTGTTTTTACAAAGGAAGAATGTCTGTCCCAACTATTCAACATTGATGAGAAACTCTAAAACAAAGCACCTGAAGCACATCTGTATGGATAACAGCATGACTGGGAAGAGATCCGCAGAATCGCTTTCTGAAACGTGAGTTTCCAAACTAAGAAGAGAGAGATAAAAATTCTCCTACCTTCCTGCAACTTCCCTTGAAAACTCTAGGATTTTAAGGATGCAAAGATCTGCAATTACAAGCAGGTGAGAGAAAGATTTTTAAAGCTGTTAGGAGATGAGAATTTGCCTCTCAGAGAGCCAGCTAAATTTGCAAGACTGCTCATAGAGAGGAGCACTTTTAACTTGTGGTACACGACATAAGCATCTGGTGCTCACAAAAGGGGACTCCCCTACGTGGTATTTACCAAGCTGATTTTCAGATGAAAGCCATCCCAACCACTTTGGTACTCCTCAGTGGCTGCAAGACAGAAGGTGCTACATTCCCAATCGGATGTCACTCATGCTGCTCAGTCAGGAGCAATCCTTTTGGCAAAAGCTCCACATGCATTTTTTTGGTCTGCCTTGTCAGAGGAAACACAGAAACACAAACTGCCATCCACCAACTCTGGTGTAGCTGAGAGTCACCCCACCACAGAGGAAAAAATAATCTGTATTTTGAATTATTGTTTTCCAGATGTATTATCTTGCATTTGTCAGGGTGACTCCTCGTTATTTCCTGCTTCTCTTTTTTCAATGGTGTTTGCAGTATTCATCTGCATCATCTGTTAATTTCATTAACATCCTGTTTAATGATCTCGAAGGAGGTAGTTTAAAATGATGTTACATAAAACCGGACATAAACTCCCTATTCCTGCAGCATCCCACTGATCACCTCCCACTCATCTCTGTGCCCTATTATTTATCATGACCTGT
Organism: Strix aluco; assembly: GCF_031877795.1. NCBI lineage: Eukaryota > Metazoa > Chordata > Aves > Strigiformes > Strigidae > Strix > Strix aluco. The sequence goes on from NC_133971.1 coordinate 78,391,989, forward strand.
TTCCTCATCTTCTGCAAGAGCTCATGCTGTGTTGAGATGACATGCCATTTTCAGGTGAAAATTCCTGAGTCACTGGGCCATAGTTTCTTAGTCTGGGATTACTTCTGGTTTTCCTTTGATGACTACATTGTGCCTTTAAGGAGTGAATTAAGTTTCTCTGAATGGCTACAATAACAATACAGTTTTGCCCCAATTCTGTGATGCACTAGTAAGCTATGGGGACATGGCTATAAGCACATTATTGTTACAAATTATAGTGTTATTAACTGAAACAAACTGGAAACTTCATATTCTCCCAAAAATGTTATAATAAATGTAAGCCTTTACTATTAACTCAGCCACTTAATTAAAACATATACCAAGACACATTGAAATTATTCAGTGAATAATCAAGGAGCTCTTACTGGAAAATGCCATAAAAACTTACGAGTCATTCTTGATAACATTGCTTGCAAAGGCTATTTTGAAGATGTTGACCTCTCTATTTGGAATATTCCTGATGTTTGCCTGTGCTTAGTCAGGTAATTTTAAATGAAGACACAACTGCAAACTATATACCAACTTCATCACAGAGCTGCTCATGCCACAACTCAGTGTTAGAAAATCTGTAGTTTGCTATTTGTCTTTTATTAGAATCACATGCAGACTCCTGAATTTCAGAGCCCTTTGCTTGCATAAAACCATTGCAAACTTGGGTTTCACTGTACTAGAGGGTTGCCACCAAGTAACAAGGGAAGTGAATAATACAGAAAAAGGTTAATCCCTAACTGGCATAGAATGGCTGCACTACAACATGTGCAGTTTGTGTGGGATGAAGAAGCATGCCTATATACAATGCCACAAAAATAAATACTACTACTACAGAAAAACTCTGCATAGCAACAGTTAAAATGACTATACACACAATCCCTAGGGGGTACCCCTTCTCACCCATCTGCCATCCCTCTGGGTCCTAAGGTGATGGCTTGAGTCTGAGGGGCAATGGGGGAGATGGCTGTTGTGACAAGTTGGTATGAACACTAGCTCTTTGCTGGGAGACTGATGTTGATAAGGTGGGGGGTTCTTCCTCCTCACTCTAGAATCTGCATGGGATTATTTTTATGCATTTTGCAAGACATACTAACTCCTTGCTTTTTCTTTGTTCTCTGTAGTTCCATGGTGTGTTCAGATTTACTATTTATGGCTTGCTTTGTATTTGTTAGATACTTGATGTTTTTCCTCTTTGCTATCCCTAAACCAGTTTATTCAGCTCTCAAAGTTCCATTCTCTGAATGACCATTAATTACTACTGGCAAATTCCTTTTAGCCCCAGGGCTGCTGGCATAGTCCCCTGTCAACACCTTCAAAGCCTCTGCTATCACCCCATGCCTGTACTCCTCTATGCTGTATTTCTAGGGTCATCAATAGTTCATTCAACATGGAACCACCACATGGAATTATTACCCGTTACAAAGCCATGAATGATAACGTGAGCTTCCCCTCATTGTACAAAGCTAAGCAAAACCTTAAAGAATTGAAGCAATGGTCACCTGGTTGTTAGACAGCAGCTGACGAAGCTCAAAGTTGCAGGCAGCCCAAGACAGGTCCAAACACAGGCAAACCCTGAGGACTCTTAGTATTATACAAAACCTTGGCCTGTTACTAGTAATGGCAACTCCGTATTAAACGGCATCCCAGGCTGCACAACAGATCCACAGAATCAAGCTAAGAAACACAGGACAGGGATGGACCAGAAACACAGGTCTCTCAGTCAGGTGCACACTCTGCAGAAATCAAGGAGAAACCGCAAGAGACGATGTCCAGTCTAGGAACAATGGTGCCCCTGAGGATGTGAGAAACAGATACCAGGTGTTCAGTGGCATACAAGGAATAGAAGTACAGACAGCAGCCAAAGAGAGAGACTTCCAGAGAATATTTCTAACAAGCTCCAAGTTCCTCAGCATTTGAGCACTATGGAAACCTGCACACTGTCACCTAACACCTGCAAGCTAAGTGTCATGTACGCTCCTATGTTCTTAAATCAGCTGCAGTGCAATCCCAGTGATCTTGACAAGCACTAGTAATGGGCTAGAAAAATGCCTAGGTGGTGATTTTCAGTAAAATGTTCCTGAGGCCACTGGAAGAGCAGATGGTGAACAGGAAAGATGTGGAATAAAAAACATTGCTGCTTCCATCATGCTTGGAGTTTCGTAAAGTCAATGTGTGGGCAACACGATCACCACAAGCAAGGCAACCACAAGCATCACAGCTCTTGGCAGGTGTGACTGTACTAATTCAATCCTAGAGTAGATCAGACCAGATGTATGCCTATAGGTGTGTGGCTAGCCCTACTGCTAATTCACAGATTACACAAGATTATAGCAGATTACATTTTTTTATTATAGAAGAATTAAAATAAGTGAATTCAGGACTGAAACACCTCACTGGGACAGGCTGGAAATATATTCACAATGTGGAGTATTGAAATGCTGAACACCAGGAGGTTTTGAGATCTCCCACACCTAACACTGTTAATGTCTGAAGGATTCCGGCTGGACACAAAGGGACAAAGCCATTAAAAAAACCCTGAAATGAAAGGACATGAAGGCAATCCAGCAATTTCTAGGAAAAGCAACTGTTTTTCCAAAAATTTCTGAGTACATTAACTAGAAGTTTATGAACCCTTAAGAAAATTAACACTGTATGAAACACTTCTCTCCCATACATATGGGAAACACTATGGATTTGCCACTAACCACCAACTTCAATAGTGGCTTAGCTGAAGAAACAAAGAAAACATCCATTACATTCCCTGTAAAAAGTTGCAGGCACTTTGGGACCAAGAGAAAATTCAAAATAATCTGAACAAAATGGTGATACATTTTGAGAAAACGCAATATAATTTAGTAAAAATGACAAAATCCAGTATTTAAGAATACTACATAACCCCTAGACAGTGAATTGGCTGGGCAGCAGATTTGCACTGGAGGTTCTGGAGTTTGAGAGGGATTAGGATCTGGACACAAATCTGTAGTGCCAAACTTCAGAGAAAAAAAGTGACTGTAATGAGACATGCAAACATTTTTCCTGTTTACTCATTAGTGCTAAAAAAGCAGCTTCATCTGAAAGACTGAATACAATGTGGGCAGTACACTTCAAGAAATGTGGACAATCAGAACAAGGCAGAGAAAAGCAAATAATGATGATATGTCGGAAAACATAAACCATAAAGGAAAAAGGAAAGAGTAAGAGGAGACAGGAGAAGATAATAAAATTCAAACATAATAAAAAGCTGCTGCAAAGGGGTATGTCATAAACTGACTTTCATAGCTGCTGGGAACAGGATAGGAAACAGTGGGTTTAAATTGTAAGAATGTTTTTCTTAAAGATTATGAAAAACTTTCTACTGCTAAGAATGAAGCATTGGAACAGATTGTTTAGGAAGATCGTGCAGCATCTACCATGGGAGTGTTTAAAGAGATGATCCAATAAACATGCCAGACCTGGTTCAGTTACAGCTGCAACTTGAGTCAAGGATGGACTACAACTTCTTAAGGACCCATCCAGTCCAGCTAATCTACTGCAGGTATTCATCTGTAGCATCTACTATTTCATGATAAGAAGAAAAAGGACAGAGCCTGCAGGCTCTTCTTTGAAAGAGTAAGAAAAATCATAAGTACTAGCCCTGACATACAACAGCCTTGCATGATAGCTAAGGTTAAAAAAAAATAAAAAAAAGACAGACTTACTGGCTATGCTTCCTGAATCAGCCTTCTTTTGAGTCATCTTTCAGAGTACAAGATGAACATACTGTCTGATCACCAGCCATCAAAAAAAAAAAAAAAAATCATCAACTACTGCCAAGGCACTCAAGCAACACATAAGGTTATGGAGATTCCAACAAGCTGATTTGAGTATAAGACAGCGCTGCCAAAGTAGGAGACTGTCAGCATGCTCCAACACATTTGCATGTAAGATAGGAAGCTTTGATAACCAAAGCAAATTTCAACCAGGATGATATGTTACAGAGAAATATCTTGTGTTTCAGAGGTATCCAGACTGCAATGAAGCAATTAGATGCTGGAGTCCCAGAGGACAGATGAAGTGCATACTGTATACAAAATTGTGTTTAAATGGGATTAGCCAAAAATCCTAGCAGATTTAAAAACTGATGTAGTAGGATGCATCTATGCTTCAACACCAGGCAACCATAAAGATATCTCTGCTAGCCAGCTATCCAATTCTTCATTTACATGTATGCATGAAACAGTTCAGCAGTTAAGAAGAGCTCAGAGATCAACAAGGGACAGAACCTCCCAAAATCCTAGCCCACACATGGTAAAAAGTCAGAACAAGCCTGCTGATTTTTAATAAGGGTAACTGTAGGGCTTTCAGTAAGTTCCCACTGCTGAGAGGCAGGCTAGAAGGACATTTACCATGAGAAGGAAACAGAAGAGGGATTTTGCAATACTATTGTGACTAAAAGACCACATCAAAATTCAAATTATCCAGTTTTAAAGGAGGGTGTGAGCTACAAACGTCTCAAGCTGGACACCCCCAAAGGCATTGGAGGTCAAAGAAACTAATGGATAAAGATCTAACCAAGAGGATTGCACTTCGGCTCAGCAATGCCACTCATTGCAAAACACTCCTCAGGGTCCAGCAGAGATTGAACCGATAGCATAAAGATTCATGGTTTCTCTTCCCATAATACGTATTTTTCTATAGCCCAACAGAAAAAAGGCAGGTGTGAGGACATCAAACTAGGCATGTAATTATAATCAAGGAGCCAATGACTGGAGGCCTCTGGGTACAAATCCACAGTTCTTGCTATCAATCACGAAAAACAAGAGGCAAAAGTATCATCTTCAGTAAGTCATAGGTCATAGGAAGTAGACCAGAGAGGAACTTAAAACAATCATGAAGCAGTTGCAAACAGCCAGAGGAAAAGTCAGCCTTAGCAATCTTCTCACCTGTTACAGAAGACTTAAAAAATAAGATAGGACAGAGGAATAAGGATAGGACAACACAAAGGACTACAGAATCAAATTAAGACCTCTATACCAACAGCAGCAACATAAAGAAGAAATGGGAAACCAGGATGACCACCAACTAGTGGACTGCAATGATCTGGCAGGAAAAGCCTTGGTCCTACGGATAGGTATGTAGTACTTAACAGCTGGTCTTAACTTAGTCATTAGCACAAAGGACAAAAGACCATAAATTTCTGTAACAAAACATCTAGAAGCTGCACAGAACATGGAGAGAAAAATCCAGGTTTGGAGAAAACATCATGGCAGCCATTCTGCACGATAAAGTGCTAGTGATGACTGTGGCACCTCTGTAAACAAGTCTTCGCCCACCTTGCTTCAGAAATACGGAAACAAAAGCCCATCTGGACTCTGGCCACATTAACACCAAATATGGACACATGGAGGACCAAGATTACAACTTGGCAATTATTAAAACCTAGGTCCTTCATGAAGTTTAAGAGAAAATTAGGTTAGTGAAAAAATAATACAATATTCCAGTTTGCAAGTAGAGTTCTATCTTTCATACCAAAAATTTAATCATGTTAATAGTTTTAACGTTAAGATTTTTCCCTGGACAATTCAAAGGGTTGAGTCAGAGTTTGCTGTCCCAAGTAGGGTCAAGCAGACTGTTCGTATCTCCTTCCTGACTGGATTAACTCTTACACTGAGCTGTTCCAAGATTAAAAAATGCATTAAGATTTGCCTTGTTGGTGAACATGCCTGAAATTCCAGTGTAAGGACTATAGCAAACAAACCAAGCCAAGAGTTAAAATGTAAGTACAATTTAAGTTGTTTTTAAATCTTTTTAATACGTATCTGCACAGGCACTGTTTTAAATTCTAGCCTGCTAAAACTGTCATTCAAGACAATTAATCACTGTAAGTAATAATGATGAACTCTTATTTTGCAGGGTTCACTTACAGAACCCATTCTTTCAAGAATTAGGAAACCATCTAGCTGATATGAATAAATAACATAAAAGGAGAAGCTCCCCTCAAGCTCAGAGAACAGCTGCAGCATTTTTCCATCTGCCTTTCCCTGCAGCTCTGCTCCCTAAGCCACACTGCCTCAGTGAAAAACTAACAATAGAAATGATAAACTGTTAATATTCAGCCTAAAACCAAGGTCACACTAATCCTTTAAAAATCTTATTCAAGATTTTATAGAAATTTATTTGAAAATACTTTATTTTGTATTTTCAATGAAAAGATGACAAAAAGTAGCCTTAAATGAAACAATACCATTTAATGTTTATTTGTTGAGGGGGACATTGCATAGGGAGGTGTTTAGCAGGTCTTGTTAACAACCACTGCTCTTCATCTGGTACTTTTTCTCCTCCATTTACTGCCCACATTCTACATTCCTTCATTCTACATATTACAGATGCAAATGTAAATTAAGCATTGATTCGCTATTCTACATAAGTTTTACATATTTTTACAAGGGACCAAGTTGTGGACTATTTAGCAAGGTTCCACTCTCATGAAAAGACTACACTGAGTGAAAGCAGTGAAAATATGTTTTTGTGGGAATGTTACGCCAATGCTCACTACACCTTTTGAAGTCAGGCTTACTTTTCCCTAATGTATAAAAATGATTAATTGAAAAAGATAGATAAGCTTGGAGAAGGAAATCATATGATAAAATAGTGATGCAGAACAGTGCTTAAAAAAAAATAAAAATCGAAGCTCTGCCGACTATCAGGACCACACACTTGAAGTTAGGAAGGTGATTAAGTGCTTTGCTAAATATAGCCTTAAAATATGCCTTCAGAATCTATTCATAATTAAGAAAGCTTGATTGTTTAGGCTGTCTATTACTCTCTACTCTTAGTGGAAATGCAGATTTCCTGCTATATTATATATTATTATAATCACAATACTTAGCATATTGTGTATTATTATAATCACAATATAAATGCCTAGAACTAACCTGGGTTCTGTTCTCCTTCTCTAAAGGACATTAGTTTTAAATCTGTCCTTCACTTTATGACATTAAGAATTGCAATTTTGTGTTAAACAATGAAAACTGTCAACATTTAAGCAACAACTTTATAAAGGATAGTATCAGTCTTCAGACAGCGTGAGGCAGAATATACATAATTCAGGCATACAACAAAGTCAGGAGATGCAAAGACCCGATAATAAATACACAGCTCTGCTCTATCCTAACACTTATGAATACAATACTATGAGACACTATACATACTTAACAGGAACACCATTCAAAAAGAATAGACACTAGTAAACATGTTTTCTAAAGTTCACACAAAGTGAGCACTAAATTGGAACTTTTGTGAGCACACAGATGAACTAAACTGGATTATTCCATATTAATCTAAAGAAAAGTGTAAACTTTGTTTTACTTGTAACCAAGGAGTCAATTAGTGAAATCTTAACTAGAAAAAAATTAAAAGGAGGCTCAGAAACTGTATTATTTTATTTATATACTTAAAATCGTTGAACACTCATGACAAAGCATTTGTAAAGTCAGCAGTAATTAAAAAAACATTTGGCAATATAATGAATTCACTGGAGTTCTATTTATAAAGAATTATTTTTCACTTAAAACACAAAGCTAAAAACAGACATAGAGAGTTCTTTTTGCACAATATAATTAATTCCTTATTACAAAATTCAGATGTGTGATTACAATCCAGTGTAACGCAACAAATCCTTTTTACACCGAGTGTCAGGAGCACCATGCCCCAGCTTTTAACACAGCAGCCGCCGGCTCTCTCGCACCCTCACCCTCACGCCTCTGCCAGCACACCGTGGTTGCTGTCATGTACGTGCCCTGTACACACCCTGGACGGGTGCACAGCAGCACGCACCATTCCCCCAACTCCCTGCAGCAGGAAAGGGGAGGTGGGACCCCTGGTCAACAGACAAGGTCCTCAGCCAGCAAAATGCCTCGGTTGAGAGAATTTTCTAGAACGCTGACCATATATCACCACAGCTCAGATATGACCAGGCTACAAAATGGGGCCCCTGCTAGAGACCCCCTTTGAGTGGTTCTCCTCAGAGCAGCGGGTCTGTGATCAGAAGCCCTCCCCTTGGGATTGGGATGCCACCCAACAAAACTTCCCAGGATTGAGTGCCCTCCCTTACCCCCCCAGTGAGTGAATACTACTTCTGGGTATCCTTGAATGAGCCCTCGCCCCCTTGGGTGAGGGATTACACAGAATCATCTAGGCTGGAAAAGACCTCGAAGACGATCTTCTGGGTACCCTTGGGTGAGAGGTTTCCCTTCCAGTGAGTGCGTGCACACTTTGGAGTCATCATTCTTATGGGCCGTCATTCTTCTGTGTCATTGTGTAATAGTAACTTCCCCAAGGGGTACACCGAACCTAGAGTTTGTTAAATGTCACTGGAGCATTGTTTTGGTGAGCCCCATAGTCTTGTTGGTTTCAGATGTTTGGATTTGGTTATGGATTTGGTTTCTTCATCATCTGTGTGAAGCTGCTTTGGTATAGCTCCATAAAACACTGCAATAAGTTTTACAAACTGAAGTAATTTTTGTTTTCAAATTTTGATTCACTACCAAAAACTAAAGAAATAAATGCTGCACTTTTGTTTCAAATGCTCTAAAATTACTCTTTAAACCAAATTTTTTAAATTTTACGTTTTTTCCACTCTGGCTTGTCTGTTTCATCATCTTCTGGTTCCACTTCTGCAAAAACTGTTTTGGGCTGTGTTCTAGAAAACATTAAAAAGATTAAAGTCATGGTTAGACAACAATTTTTTAATCAGAAACTATATTAGACACGCATAGACACAAATGACATCCTTTCCATATGTAAAAAAGGAGCATCCTAGACTTGACAATTTTTCATTTTCAACACAAACCTATCAACTAACCTTCTGAGAACTGAAGAAACTTGAAGCTCTCAAGCAAAGAACAAGCATAACAAACACACATCTTTTGCAAGTATTATTTCCTCATCAGCTTGCAATCATTATCTGTGTATTCCATGAATAAAATTAAGATAGAAGGGAAGAACAAATCAATTTAATACAATGCTAGAAAAATGGAGCCACAGGTCTTGCCGTTCCACGATTTTAAAAAAAGAAACCTCCATTTTGTTACACTGTTGTATGACAGCAGCCAGTAAGTGAAAACATAACAGCTAAACCAGGTTTCTGGATTAGCCTACGCATAAAAAAACCCAGCCTCTCCTCCAGAGACTTTATCCAGTGCTACCGTAACATAAAAAACCTCATGATCTTCATACGAGAACACAGTGTATCCTGCAGTCAAGCTTGATAGTATCTATTCCTCCACTGTTTACTTGTATTTTAAATAACACTTAAACTTTATAAAAATAATTATTGATTACTTTTTAAACGAACACAGTATCAAGTAGCATTTCAATAAACTGTTTGTACATTCAGTTCCCCTGTTTTACACTTTAATCACTGCATGGTCCCCTTTTCCAACTGAATTCGCAGCACAATCACTGTGGAGCTTGAAACTACCAGGTTTCTGATGCTGGCTGTACTCAACTTCTGATTACAACAGACACAACAAAGTATAAAATGCAGCCAAGGCAGTCTTCATCTCAACGTATTAACTAATGCTTTTACAGCAGTTTAAGGATGTGAAGCACTATTATAACAACTGTTACCTGACAAACTCTACAAAATGCATAAACCTTAACAAAATTGTGTCTGCCTTACCTAACACAATAGGCATAATTTGGTGTTGCCACTGACTTTGAAAAGTAATAGCAAGCCATCAGCTATTAAAGAGCAGGATTGTTCACTTGTTAAATATGAGGCACAAAATAGATTTAAAGTCACCAAAACTAGTCAAAGACAACTCCCCTTATCTATAGGATCTTTCTAGCACCCGCCTTCTCCTCCATCCTCCAAGTTTGCCATGGAGGTAAGGAGTATATGAAGATGTTCCGGAGATGGTCCTACTGCAGGACTCTATTGGCACACAGTCTCTGAATGCAGGCTGTGCATCTCATTACACCTAAGCAGATCTTGTACCCAGATGAGGACCTACACTACTGGAAGTTCGGTGAGTCATTCTGTTCTCCGTGGAACACAGAACTAAGATTAAAACAAATTTTCCGATTTAAAAATTTAATTTGAAAATAGTTACATAAACTCTACTCAACCAATCACTGAAGGAGGATTAAAAAAAAAAAAATCAACATTCAATCCAAAATGGACACCAGGACTGTAGTCTTTATTGGCCAAAATACTGGATTTTGTTAACTGTTGAAGAGGTGGAATGTTTAGAACCTTCTCTTTTTCAAAACATACTGATGGAAGTTTATTTAGCCCATTTTAACAGCATACCTTCCTTTTATCACAGAAGATGCAAGACATCTAGATGCCATATAGGATCACATCAGGTTAGTACTGAGATGCTTGTCAATAAAGTGCAACGAATCAAGTGTAAACCTGTCATCTGTGACCACAAAACCTGCAACTGTCATAATCGTGGTTAGAAACTTCCAACCAAGAAGAATGACTTAATTTGTGAAACAAGCAGCAGAACCTACGTATTTTCCAGGATAGGAGTGGCACAGAGAAAAGTTACAGACACCTAGGAAGTATGCTACTGAGTCCAGCAAAGCTGGGGGTGGGGGGAGAAAACAAAAAACTGTAGCATAATCTAGCAGTAACCAGCTAAAGCAAAAACATAAGGAGGAAATCAGGTCTGCTTGCTATCTTGGTTTTTAAAATTACCATGAAATGGCTGTAGCCTCAGCTCAGCTGAAATGTAAACTGTTCCACCTCCACAAGCTACACAGCAGTAACTGGGACACCTAGGGTGATTCATATGTCTGACCATTTTAAAGACATAAGCATAGAAAACACTGTTCCTGTTATAGCATTCTCAACAGTGATCATTTAATTTAAACGCAAATTGTTCTGCTTAGTAACTGCATTAGAGATTGCTAGTGTAGTAGGAGTTTGCTGCATGATTAATATTTATTAAAAAATATCAAAACAGGTTTACTACTTCAAAATATTTTTCTTTCTGAGGGCTAAATAATACATGTGGAAAACTGTATTCTTCTTCTCCATCAACTTTCTCAATTTTATTTATCCTTGACTTTTGGGGTTGATTTCAGTTTGTTAGGGATCTGCTTGGCAGGTCCCATGAGAGACTGCCATGGAGGGCAAAGGGACCCAGGAGAGCTGGTTGATCTTTGAAGACAATCTCCTCAAAACACATTCCATCCCATGAGCAGAAAGTGAAGTCTGACAGAAGCCTACTATGGATGCACAAGGATGTCCTGACAGAGATAAACCCCAAACAGGAAGAACACAGATTGGAAGTAGGGAGAGCCTTAGTCAAAAGGAACAGAAGCATTACGTGAACATGGAGGAACGGAGTCAGGAAAGCCAAAGCCCAGCTGGAATTGAAACTGGAAAGAAACGTGAAAGGCAACAAAAACAGTAAGGGCTTCTACAGCTACACTGACAACCAAAGGAATGCTACGGAAAATGTGCTCAATGGGGCAGGTAACCCACTAACGTAGGGTACAGAAAAGGTCAAGGTATTCAGTGCTTTTTTTTCTGTCTTCCCTGAGAAGGTCTGTCCTCAGGTCTCCGAGGACCCCTACACTAACAGCAGAGTCTTTGGGAGGGAGTGACACATTACCAACGGAAGAGGAAGACAGAGACAGGGAATTATGTAGCTCATTGGACATACACAAATCCATGAGATCAGATGAGATGGATCCAAAGGTACTGAGGGTGCTGGCCACTCTAATCTTTGAGAGGCCATGGTGCCTGGAAGAGGTTCTTGATGACTAGAAAAGGAAAGCATCATCATCTTTATGAAGGGCAAATGGAGGACTGGGGGAACTACAGGGTTGTATATCTAACCTCAGTCCCTGGGAAAGCTATGGAACAAATCCCTATGGAAGGCATTTCTAGGCACATGGCGGACAAAAAGGTGACAGGAACAGCCAGCGTGGATTTAACAAGGGCATACCATGCCTGCCAACCAGACTGCTGGAACAGGCTGCCCAGAGGTGTTGTGGAATCTCCGTCCTTGAGGATATTCAAATGTGACTGGGCAAGTCCCTGAACAACATGAATCTAATTGGACCTGAGCAACCTGATCTAAGTGAACATGCTTTAAGCAGGAGGTTGGACTAGACGACCTCCAGAGGTCCCTGCCTACCTAAATTATTCTATGATCCTCTGCTTCCACGTGACTGACTGTCAGCTGAAACCAGTATCTCATACACTCACAAATGCATTCTTACTGTGGGTTACACTAACAGGCTGCAAACATAAACAGAAAAACAAACTAACATGATTTATTCACAACGCATGCTTCTCTATTTCAGTGGTTTTCAACATATTTAGATACGCAGACCCCCTAAAAAACTTCCAGGGGCCATGCAGACTGCTTTAGAGCCACCATAATCCCTCTGGTTATGGGTTGTTTTTCTTAATTACCTTTCAGGGATCCAATAAAAGTAGCTCATGGACATCTGAGGTTCACAGACTAGCGGCTAAAAAAAATACCGCTACAGCTAAACCAGCTGGAGATAACAACTGCGTATCACAGCATCTGACTCATGTTGCAATAACTTTTGAAATTTGTGTTTATATTGCACTGAAACAAAGAAAAAAAGACTTTCAAGCACGCTCGGAAACCAGAATAATGTAATAAAGGCTATTTCCAGACTGAAAAGTGAAGGTTTACACCATCGGGCTCCTTTGTATTCCTTACCAGACCAATCAGCCTGACTCTTCTCTGAATCTCAGAGGCTTCCCTCTCAAAATTGCCTATTTCCAAAAAAAATATTTAGCTTAAATATAGCAACATGTGACAACAAAATCACTGTTACAAAACATTCTGTTCAGTCCTGCTTCTTCAACTGAAGATACTTGAGCCACTTCACGCACTGTACCACCATTGAGAAAAAGTTCTGTGATACAGCACAGCTACAGGCTTCAAGTCATTGCCTTTTTCCTGTGATAAGCAGCAATGACAAAGTCAGCAAAACAGGGGCAACATCACTGAACTGAAAGGTGTTTTTTAAGAACTCTGGTCTATCTTGGTGGGGAGGGAAATTTCACCCTCACCTTTCTTCTGGGAGAGAAGAGAGCTACATGTGGGCCTGATTAGATCCTCAGCTACAAATCTTAGTAATTCCTGCTGATTCTTCAGAGGGACATATGAAGTCATTATAGTATCTCTGTACAGCTGTGTTAAAGCAAACAGCTCACAAAGAATGCAATTTTCAAACATTTACAACTGATGCCTCAAGTTCCTTTCCTGTAGTTCTTTACTTGAAATCTTCAATCTGTCCTGCTTTTCCTTTCACTCCACTGGAATGGCTGTTGCCAAGGTCTCCAACAAGCTTTTTCCTGAAAAATCTCAAGATCTTTTCTTTATCCTCATTCATTATGATTTTTCTACTGTACTGATCACATCTTTTTTGACACTTTATTCACACTGAGCTTCTGTGACATGTCATCCCCTGATTCAGCATGTACATCTTATCATCCCCACTATCCTTTTTAGCAGCATCTGTTTTTTCACTGATCTTTTCACCTCTTATGTACTTTCCCCTCCTTTTCTGGCTCAAATTTTAGGAGAAACAGAAAGGTCAGGCTAATGATAACAAGCTTGAAAAAATTTTCAAGTGATAAATAATAAAAATGACTATTTGGCCTCAAGAATAAATTAGGCACCTTTAACTCCAACAAAAAGGAAATATTTTTACATAGTATAAACTAACAGCAAAAGTCATGTTGCAGGTATTTCTTATAAGAATTACTGAAGTGAAACTACAATTAAAAAAGCATGAAGTCAGTTATCTGATTTAGAATGACCTTATCAGTATGAATCAGGACCAGACGAACCCCTAATCCAGTCATCACAGAGTTATGAAAATTCTGCCTAATGAGAAAAAGGGCAGTTTTTCAGTCTTCTCAGTCTAAAATTATTTAAAAACCATCACTGAAGAAAATGAAGTAACTGTAGTTTCCTTAGACTTTTTCTTAAGAAGGAGAATGAAAACCTCTAAGTGAATAATCACCCATTAGACAACAAAAGCCTTGTCAAACAAGAGATATATTAAGCGTTTAGTTTTATACCATATTTAAGTGAAAACTCACCACAAGAAATGTGGAAAGACTGACAGCAGAGAAATAAGTAGTAAAAAGAATAAACACTATTTAAAAAAATGAAACATACTGGATGTATGTTTTCTAGGTGTCAAGACAGTATGTAATTTTAAGTATGTATCAGAATATCACCTTTTGTAACTCTATAGTATATCTTATGCTATAGCTAAAGAACCAGTTTCCCTAGGTATGTATACTGCTCATTATTATGAACTCCTGATTTTACCATGGCCACCAGGGACACTCTTACAATCGAGTATTATTTGTACTTTGCATATTTTATTAAATATGCACCCATAAGAACATCTGTAAGATGCTTTACGTACAGGGTTAACATACATGTCCCGTAAAGTCAGATATAGGATATAATTAACACAGCTTTCTGCATTATCCGTCTGTGCAGGCAAGCAGCTAACAAATCCTATGACTGCCATTGGTCTGCAGCTGTTAACACTGACCTTCATTTCTGAAAATTAAGAATATAACACAATTATAAAGAAAGTTTTTGCATCTTAATGTCTTAGATAATAATAATAATAACAACAACAACCACCATAATAATAAATAATCCTCTTTGCATAGAGTACGTCTGAAAGACAAGCTTTTGAAGCAAGGATAACAGCAGTTTCAGTGGCATGAGTATTACCAGCTGACAAAACCATCAAGGCAGCATGATGTTGGCTGTAGTCCAGCTCCCCCACATACATATCACCGTCTGGTGTGTAAGTTAATAGCAGTCTGGACTTGCATCCTCCCCACTTCTCAGCCAGCTCTCTTCTTCCCCTGCAGCTACATCTTTAAGAAGAAACTGTAATGAGATCTGCCCACCTGACACAGTAAGCCTGCTGTAATACAGCTATGTTTTAAAACTTTCATGTCTACTACATTGTAGGTGTCAGGGATGAAATTTAATATACAATCAATGAAGTTACTGAGCCAAAAATATACTGAGGTATCTATCTACCTGATGGAATGTGTGATTGTATTTACTTTTGAGAATGGATAGTTGCATATCTGAAATAAAACCAGGTGCCTACATTCAAAGTAAACTTCACCTCTGGCAAACATGAAGTCCCAAACAATGAAAAATCAGTATTTAGCATATTCATTACAACTGTTACAGAATCAGAATTTCAAATATTCCTTCTTTGGTATCAAGGGTGATCCTGTATAATGCACCAATTTGATGTACAACACCAAATGCCATACTCATGAATTAGCAGGATGCTATACTTAATAATTAACCAGTCAAAGCCAGGCTGGGTCACTGACCTTCTCAAAATGGTTTGGAACAGCTATTCAGTTATCTTTTGCGAACATGTGGGTCAAGTCAGAAAACAAGTGTCACCACTAGAAGCAGCTATGATTCTTAATATATTTTGGGTTTCTGGAAAGAGGTGGTGATTGTTTCACTAAAGAGCTAAACATTAATAAAGAAAGTACAGTCAGTAAAGTACTAATGAATGTAAAGCTTAGGAGATAAAACACTGGGCTGGAAACAAAAAACCAGTTTGTTACTGGCAGACTGTTCTGTGCAGATTATTTCATCTCTTCAAAACCTCTTCCTTACGCATTTTGAAAATACTACTTATACTAGATAAATTATTTTGTGGAACAAAACCATCAATGGTAACAACAAAATGTGAAAATTTTAGTAAGTTTTAGAGTGGTAGTTTCTGTTCATTACTATGAAATGCATTTATTCAGTATTTATTTTAGTACTACTGTGAATGTATTCATTTAATGGTTTGAATTGTATTTATTTTTTGAAAAAAAAATCTTTAGTAAAAAGCATTCTAGAAGTATATTGCACAGTTTTCATTGTAACACATGCACGCAAATACCATACTCATACACAGAATTTAAACTGAGTAAATTACCATCTGTGGGATTACCAAGATTTTACTACCATAATCTTGATGAGGCTTTGTAATTTATGTAACAACAACTGAAAACTCATTTTGTTATGTTGAATTTTTGGTAGGAGATTTTATCAGTGCAATTTTTAGTATTGCTATACCTTTAACACCAAGTTAATTCAAGCAGGTACTCAGGTCCTTATGTAGGAAAAATTCAAACAAAAACTTGCAACATTTGAGAAATCTTCTAAAATATACTGTCTTAAAACCAAGTGAATATTTTGAAGGTTTAACCTAAAACTGAGTCAGAACCAGAGGGCATATTGGAAAACTTATCATCCCAGTCTATCAATGGAACAGTACCTTATTAAAAGGTATACTGCAATTTCAGGCATTGATTTGGAGAAGATTCTAAATTCTAACCAACTTAGAAAGCTTTAAAATAATTTTCTAGCACTGACAAGTACATTTTTAAAATGGCAACATCAAATTTCAACAATTTAGCCTCCTGGAAACTTCTCTTCATAGAAGAGTATAGGCTATTCTTGGTTTACATATTTGTGGCAGCAATCCAGAAAAGGCAAAGTATACCATTAAAAATGTGTGTCTTCTATTTTTACCAAACTCCCACTAGCCTCCAGAAATATTACTTGTATTTTTCATTGTTTCCTTACTTAGCATATGCCGGAGCAACCCAGTATGGATTCTCCTCCGCTTCCTTTGCATGACGTAAAATAGCCTCTCGAGGGTTGCTATCATCTGTCTTATCCAGTGCAATATTCTTGACTATGTATGATGACAAGGTGCCTCCATGAGTTCCAACACGCCCACCACGACCTGTGGCAAAAAAAAGAAAGAGTATTTTAGAGAAAAATATTTAAGAAATAAACTAAGAAATGTTGTATTGTGTCTGTAACTGTGATCTGACACAAAGAAGTTATTTAATACTATAGGAACAGTCTTAATTTAGAGCTGCATTCACACAGTTGTTTTACTGATTATGTAACTTGGAGTAAGTCATTGTGATTATTAACTTATTCCAGGCAAGCACTCCAATCAAAGACCAATGTCTTATAGTGCTGGACACTGTCCATACATATATAGTAGAGTCACCACCCAAAACAGTTTGAATGCAAATCTGAACGAGTGTAGAACCCAAGTATGACAGTCCCTTTGGCATGTGACAGTCTGAAATGATTATGTCTAGGTTACCTGGTCCTGCTACTGGAGGTTCAGGTTTGTGAGACTTCATGGGGTCCAGCCTATCCTTCTCCAGCTGTTTCCTGGTGCTTCGCTGCCGCGGCTCACGGAACATTGGAAGCGCGTGGGCTGAAGGGTCACAGTTTGGAGGAAAAGAAATGTTAGAAATTCCATATTCTTTTTAAGGTTTTAATTACAAAGACTGGGATTCTTCCTTGCAATGGAAAAGGTGGCAGAAGCAGCCTCCTAGTACTTCTTTTTCCAAGCAGTGGTTTGCTGAGGTGTATTTTAGAGGGCTGCTTTCTGCTGAATTTTTCAAAGATGAAAGCAGCCAGATTTCCAGGGTTCCTTCAGGCAGGAGCCTTTAATCCACAATACTGTTTGCACAGTTTATGCATATTTAATTTAGTCCTCTCTCATTCAGTTCTCAACATTAGCACTGTGACCAACCCACTGCTCTTTTCTTAGCTTTCCATGTATCTACAGCTTTCTATATACTCTAATAGCTTGACAAAACCCTAGATGCATTCTTGGATCTGAAACAGAGAGAGGCAGAATCCCCTCAATGATCCAAAACATAATGTTTCTGCATACGAAGTCACAATGATGTTTCTTCTTAAATTATGAGATGAATCAAGGTTGGAAGAATACATGTAACTGAGTCAATCTGGCTAAATTCTCAGGATTTAAAACGTGTTATCTTCAGTCACACTAATGGTTTTGGTCTGCTCAGACAAAAGACATTTGTCAGCAACAAAGAAACACCATGTTAAGGGACATGGTTTTCTTGTGGTGAGTTTAGCTCTTACATTCAGGTATTCTGATTACTGCTGTTTCTAAAAACATGGAAAATTGTGTTGTGGTCAAAAGACCCAACAAAGACAAAACCCAACCAAACAAATCTTAAATCTGGGGGCACTGGCCCTATATTGAATAAAAAATGGAAAGCAGCATCCGGGGACATAGCAGTTTGATTTTTCAGCTTATTTCTGGAAGCCTGCTAAGTTTATTAGCCTGAGTGAAGTCACAACCAGGTGGCAGAGCAGTAGATTTTTGGAAATAAATGTTTAGGTTTTATTTTTGCATATTGCCTGGGACAATTTGCTGGCAAGCACTAAGCTTGATCGGTTTGAGTAGAGCATCTGAGGGGACTAATGCACAGATCCAAGCTTTTGCCATTTGTGGAGTCAAGGTTGGCTAAGAGAAACCCAAACTGGGTATTCCTGTGTTTTAAAAAGTAACACATAATCCCTCAGAATAACATTCCTGCATTTTAAATAGCTATTAAAGACAATCCTGAGATTAAAGAGCAGCTAGAAGTCCAAAGGAAGAGGGGAAAAAAAAAAGAGGAGAAAGAGGAAAAAGGAGTCAGTTCATTTTGCAGAAGACTTCTGAGATCTTCAGTTCTCTCAAGTTCTACCTATAAGCTTAAAAGACAGACATCTAACCTCTGAAAAGTTTCCAAAATATGCCAAAATATGCAACAAACTTTAAAACTTGCAAAGCAAACCCTTACAACATTTTTTTGCATTGCTTTATATGGAAGGATCCTTATTGAGTTTCAAAATGATTCAAAAGAAACAGTTAAAGAGCTAAAACTCAGTGATAGAATTCCAAAGCTTTGCATAATTGGGATCTAAATCTTTGAACGGCATTTATAAATGCCAATGAATACACAAGTTTCATTGGATTTTAAGCAGAAAATTTTTAAAAAAAAAATCACAAAAGCTCTTTACAGTATAAACACTAACAACAGTGCACACAAAGTATTTAGATAAGAGATCACATGCTGATATAGTCAAGGCTAGATTGACAAGAGCACCCAAAGGAGATAAATTCCCCTGATCTTTGTCAGCTGCTACTTTACACACTACTACCCAAAACCTGGAGTTGGACGTCTGCTGCAGTGAGGTAAGCTGGAGACAGCTGTGGGTTAGAAAGTACCTGAGGTGGGAACTCAGAACCAAAGTGACTTGATAAGGGCCTGGTGGCCAAGACTGCTCAGATTTTCTCATTCTAAACTTATTTATTATGCTGCCAAACAACTACTTGTTCTACAGAAATGGTTCAACTGTTTCTAAGAACAAGACTACAGGAAAACGGAGCTGAATCCAGACCCTGTGGAATTGGAAGAGCATGAAGAGAAGCAGGACAGCACAACTATGTGACTGTTCTCATTTCACATGAGGAAATACTACATGGGGCAATGCTAATGGGGAGGGCCAAAATCTCTCAGTTGATCCCCTCATCCCCTTGTAAGATTTACCCTTGGGAAAAGGCAGATCACTAAACATTTTATAGTAACAATGGTAACTATTTCTTATGCATCAGTGAGCCTTAATATGAACATAAGGTCATATACAAGTATAACCCTAAGGCTAGCTAGATATTTAAGACATTTAAAGCCCCATATAACTCTGGGCAAGTTCTAAATTTTGGAATTCACTTGGAATTAGTTCAAGTTCTATCTCTAATGTCTCTGATTTTGCCACTGGCAGTGTTGATGTTCCCAAGTGGCAAAACATTTCCTAAACCCACCTACACTCACCAATTTAGGTATGCAAAACTGAAGATCTAAGAAAGCTCCAGATTTTTGAGGTTTTTTTTTTTGTTTGTTTGTTTTTGTTGCTTTTTTTTTTAAGGCAGCCGCCCTTTCAGGATTTCAAGTACATCAGAATCTAGAAACCAACCACTATTTAACAACCTTACAGAGCATACCTTTCTGGTTGTGCAAGTCTACAAAAAAATCTGTATGAAGCACTAACATCTCACTCCAATGATCAACACTTAATGAAAGACTGCTACTTTTTAGAGGGAAAAATACAAAGCTAAATGATCTGCAAATAATTCCAAACCTGGGAAAGCGCTAAGGATGCTGCTATAAAGATACGTTTAAATTCCTTACGTGTTATAATGTAATCCTGTGTAAGAGTCTCTGCTTGTCTCTCTTTTCGTTTTGTTTTGACCACGCATAATTTTGCTCCCCTAGGAGGAAACATACAGCAGTTCAGTTGGTCTGTTTATATCAAACAGAAACCATTTTTTACTCAAGACACAGCCTCAACAAAATTATATAGCACTTTAAATATTCATGAATGTGTGTATCTTTGTCTGTCCGTGCACATGTGAAGTAGGGTACAGAGATCAGTGTTTCTGTTGTAGAGCGGTTTATATAACATGCGGAAATAAGGGTGGAAGATTCATTTCACACTTCATTTGTCCACAGTACTTGTAGCATGCACATTGAAAGTGCTCCTCTCCAAACATGGGCAATTATTTGCTCCTAGAACTCTTCCTAAGCAGCAGAGGTGGCAGTTATCTAACCAGAGATGCCTGTAACACTACAGCAGAGAAGACTGCATAAGCCTGGCTGCAACAAAACAAGTTTAAACTGGTGGTATTTTTGTCCTCATGAAAAGTACCAGGAAACAAACTGGGCACAAAACCGAGCTAGTGCTCTTGTGGTCTGTGCCTGGGAGACTCATGCTGCCCTCTGGAGATGGGTCCAAACAATGATGACCAACTCTCTTGTTCTCTAAATTGACAAAGACCAGAAAAATAAAATCTTGCAGATTAGAGTTTATCTTCACATCCAAGTGTCCAGGTCACAGTAAGTATCCAGAAACTGTGAACTGTAACACAGTATGTTTTTTTGGATGGCAGTGAAACAAGTACGAGTGCATATAGGGGAAGAACATCTTATTCATACTACTCATTGTAGATGAAGTGTACATTTCCTCCCTGCTGAAGGAAGGAAGCATGTCCCAGTTCTCCAGCCAGTCCAGACACTAAAAGCAAATCAATTGCAAAAGAAGTATTTATAGACTAGTTAAGTCCTCTTCATTCCAGGTTAACAAAGACACCTTCTGATGAATCACTACCACCTTTTCATTAGATGTACACATGTGATAGGTGGGCGGTGGGGGAGAAGGCCAGCAGTAGAAAGATGGGAATGTGCTCCCTCTCAGACTGGGTCTTCAGGTATTACTTCACAGACACTGAAGTTTAAGTTAATGCTTCTAAACAAGATTTTTACTTCAGAAAAAAAAAAAAAAAAAAAAAAGACATCAGACAATGTGACTAAATACAAGAAATATCCTTTCAATAAGACCACATCAGCAACCTCCAAGAGATCAGATCAAAGGCAGATTTCATGCAATTAAAAATGAAAGTGTTTGTAAATTCAGGTAGAACAGCCAGCATACTGCACCATGAAAAGCCCAGAGGAAAATGAGCCACTTTTCAGAAACAAACTAGTTTGTTTGTGTTTTTTTCTTTCTACTGTTACTAAATAAGTAAAACTCTGAAAAACAAATGTTACTAAACCAGGCTTTCTCATTTCTCAGTATAATCACAGAACCACAGAATCAGGCTAAAGTTGAGAAAAAAAATAGTGTTCTTAATCATTAGTCACGATTACATACCTCTGGCTTTTGACAGGATCATAGTACACTTTGGCTAAACCATTTCCTGTACCAACCATGATCTGGTTCAGCTTGGGATGCCAAAGGCAACGCACAACACTCTGAAATAAAGCAACAGGTAGTTGGTAATTCATCTAGGTCTTAGAATTAATATACATATTGTCAAATAGTGGACCAAAGTCACACTGTAGCAGGAACAAGCTTAAGCACATAAATGACTATGTGAATAACGAATAAAAGTTCCTCTCCAGAACACAATACAATGTAAAAGAAGTGATAATACATGGAAGCAGACAGAGAAGGAAATACAAGTTGGTGGCAGTGTGATAACCAGTGGTTTCCACAGGCTAACCACTCCAGGTCTTTGTTGGCATAATGGAAAGTTAAAGGGGGATTTGAGGAAGAACAATGAAGTGCTTCAGATACAGCAACACAGGCCTTCATGACTTCTGCATTCTTAATTTTTAATTCTTTCACCCTGTTGTTTACTTTATCTGTTTTTCCCTTCTTCTCACACAGTGCTGACCTTTCACTCACTGACTGCAAAAACAGAAGAGCAGCTGATTTTCACTCTTGGTTCTTTCTTCCCCAGAACACCCAGAACCACTTGGTATTTGAAGCCAATGTCTCACAGTTCTATCACCCTTCTGGTCAGCAGAGAAACTAATTTTCAGACATTAAGAGCATTGTTTTATACACATAGTGTAGCTCCCTGTGTGACTTTGAATCTCCATGTGATTATTGTACTCAGTCTGATTCAGCAGGCAGCTCTGTAAGACTCGAGCTTCTGACTCGAGAGAGCCAAAGAAGTGGGCACAATCTGCTGAAGGACAACACAACATACAAAACCTGCACGTGCATCTGACTAACTGGGAGAAAAAAGCATCTATTTTGGAGACATAGTAAATCTTCAAGGGATAAAACTGAAGACAGGTCTCAAGTGTTTGTGTTACCTATGTAATAAATGTATCCACAGCTAGCAGGATGCATCATCCTGTCAGTATTTCACTGAACAATGTTCATTTTCCTAGCCCTTTTTTTCCCCCTAAGCTTACTACTTTTCCTTTCAAAAAAGCCAGGAATAAGACTCTTCTCAAAGTGAATGAATAATTCAATAGTCAACCACTATGATCCATTTATCATTAAAGTATCTATATTTGTATTTTTTTTAATTTACATAGTACAGCACATGGAACTCACAAAATGGGAACCACTAATGTCTTAACAAGAGAAATACAGCAAAGCTAAAATATAGTTAGGGGTGTAATACAGCCCTATAACTTGGGAGATGACAACCATTTAATCTGGAAAAGAATGGTTATGTATCAGCTCTAGTGACTCCTGAACCACTTCCCATTTCATGTTCCATACTGTTTCTGGTTTGGTCCAGATCCAATTATTTTGAATGTTATGAGTCCCATAACAAAAAATACTGAAAAAATTCTGAAGCCCATTCAGCCATCATGAATCAGCAATTCATTTTACTACAAGATGATGGATGACTCTTCTGAGCTGTTTTTCTGCTCTGTGTTCTTGTTTAGGAAGAAAAATTGAGTTACACAAATCAACTCACCATTCTTTACAAGGTTACTCTGTAAAACATCCTCCTTCTACATAGATATGCATACAACATTATACCTTCACATTTGCTTACAGGTACAAAGAAACCTGGCTTGTTTATTATGAGACAATTAAAGGACAACTATCTTTTTACAGGTAACTCTGAAGTACAAAGTAGAATTCTGATAATGCATTATGCCCATGATCCCTGCCCCTAGCAATCAAAATAAACAATAGAGGGTTGCTAATAAGTTGCTTGATTTAAATAAGAGATTCTTACATACTGTTATGTAATGCTCAAAATGCTACAGTAACTCTTAAAACACACAAAGTTAATAGTAAGTATGGAAGGTTAAAGGTGGGTGGCCTTTTATTAATATTTATTGCATGTGTTTAGCCAGCCTTTTTAAACTTTGTAGTTAATGTGGTTCTCCACTTTCTACTGTCAAGTAAATGTATTTTATAGCATGGTACTGGATACCAGCCAACAAAAACAAAGCCTGAGACAGTGTGGCTCAACACTGATGGGAATTGCTAAGTTTCTAACTTGTCAAACATGCACAGCACACTTAAACCCACTATGGCACGTGCTCCAGAGCAGGCAAAAGAAACTGCCATTAAATAAAGCCCTATAAATCTTCTGAAACTGTAAAAAGTCCCCAGAAGATAATTTTTTAAAAACTAAACAAATACAAGCTCTGAACATGCAAGTAATTTTATTAATCCACTGGCATATAAACCTACTTTATAAGAAATAATAAAAACTACTGATGCAGATTTTCAGATTATTTTAGAAATGGGCAATACTTTAAAAAGACCAAATTACTAAACTAAATGCTAATAATTTTTCCCAATCATACAATCTGAAAGAAGTAAAATTTCTAAGCATCTATACAACAAGAGGTTCATCGTAGACTAGGTCTTAACATTGGGAGTGACGGGGAAAAGGGAATCTTTATCATACAAAAATAATTAATTCTTAAAGAGCGTTTATCCTTCAACGCCTCTAACCTTCCTACTGTTTACACTTAGAATAACTCAGGTAGACAACTTTATCACTGGAAATGCCAAACATCAAATTTCAGCTGAAAGAAGGTCCTACCTTCCAGCTCCTCAAGCAAGTAAGTGCGTTAACAGGAGGAAAAGGAGTGTTTTCCTGGCTTGGCCTACCTATGCACAGAGGTAGATACCCACCTACTGATACTGAATTCTACACAATTGCAGAATGGTTGCAGTTGGAAGACAGCTCTGGAGATCACCTAATTCAAGCCCCTTGCTCCAAGCATGGTCAACTACTACAGGTAGCTCAAGACATTATCCAGTTTGGTTTTGAATACTTCCAAGGACAGAAACTCTACAGCCATTCTGGGCAGGCTGTCTCGGTGTATGATCACCCCCATCATAAAAAAAAACCCAAAACACCACAAAACAAAACAACCCCCACACCACTTTCTCACATTTAAGTGGAATTTCCTTTAATTCGTTTTATACCTATTGCCTCCTGTCCTGTCACTGGGCACCACTGAGCTTTGCTTTATCTGCTTCATCCTTCTGTCCCCCTTCAAGTATTTATACATAAGATCCCCCATGAGCCTCCTCTTCTCCAGGTTGTGTGATCCTAGCTCTCTTAGCATTTCCTTCTGTGCCAGATACTCCAAGCCTTTCACCACTTTTGCAGTCCTTCACCGGTCTCACTCTAATAAATTTCTCTCTCTCTTGTGCTGGGAGTTCAGAACTGGAACTGGCACTATAAATGTGTCTCACCAGCTGTAGAGGGGAATCATGGCCTCCTTCGACCTGCTGGCAACACTCCTTTGCCTGATGCAAATGCCCATGGGCTTCTTGCTGCCACTTTCTGTTTCTCTGAGATGGAAAGGAGATTTGCCATTCCACAATCTCTTTTTAAGAATAACTTGTTTCATTTTAAGGTTGCACTCTGCAATGGAACACAACACAAACAAGGTGGTACTTTAGTTGTAATTGCCCCCGAGACAGGAGATCAGGCTGGAAGCAATAACCTCAGCAGTTAAGAGCAAACTGCAAGCTCTCACTCCACCTACAAAGGAGTCTTCATGCTTAGTAAGACAAGTAAGAGAGCAGGGAATTAAATTGCCTAACACTGCTTTATGGAAATCTAGCACAAAACAATTCACTAATCATAAGTTTAGTTGTAAGGAAATCCTGTGGATGACAGCTTCAAGACTCAGAAAATACAAACACCAGAACAACAACAAACTTCAGTTAACTAATTCTAGATTCAAGAATTCAACACAGAAAGACTTAACCTGTTTCTTACAATATTTAAAATTGAAACAAGACAAATCTATATAGATTCTGAAATCCAGAAAATTCCAGGTCATATCTCAGCTTTGCAAACAGAAAAAAAAGCCTTATTTTAATAAATAGGAATGATAAAATGCAGAATGTATCATCACATAAACATCTCCAACATTTGAAAAAAATTTTATGTAATGGCTGGTGGTTTGAACAGTATATCTTTGTAGAATGAAGAGCTGGAAGCCAGTCATAAAAATCCTGAAAATAATTTTATCCATGGAACTGATGTGGCCAGCTTTGTGACAACAAAATCTGAAAATACAGCACTCGCAAAAGACAATTACTAGTAACGATTTAAAAGCTGTTTGGTACTTTTGCTGTTGCAAAAGCATTAAGTTCTTCAAATGAAATCAATCTGAAAAGCCTCTGGCAATGTCTACTTGCATATACAAACACAGTAGTCTGCATTGTGAAATACTGGGAAAAGATTGTGAAAATATTTTTGTGAGGTCAGGCAGGGGAAATATTAAAAATTTTAACAGAAACACTCCAAATGTACCTTCTTCGTTGTCACTGTGAAAGAGGTTAGAATAGATTCAGTGGGTATTATTGATAGTAGGCCTTAGTAATTACTTACAGTTAAGATTGACTTGTAATACTGACCCGAACTGAAAGTCAATTAAATTATCTACACAATTTTAAAGATTTTTTTTTCAATCTAGATGAAAATGTTTATGTTCTTAAACAACTGCCTAATAAAGAGGGAACATATTACTGATCTTGAAACTAGCCATGCCTTTTTTTAAAGTTGCTATACTATTGTTTTAAATTGAAAATATGAATTACCCAAACATTAGATAATTTTTATTTTATTTTTAAGCTAAGCAGTATACTCACTTTAGGCTTGCAGTTCTTTTAAAATAGTATCTCCATTTTTAGAAAATTTTACCTATAACTTAAAAGCTTAATAATATGTGGTAATCTTAAACCATAAAACTCATAAATACGTAGAAAAGTGGCAGGCAAAAGTGATGATATAACTGTTCCCTTGTATGCTATTCCACCTGCATTTCTTCCGAGACACGTGCAGTCCCAGCTGATGGCCAGTTCTGGGGTGGTTCATAAGTAGTCTCACCCCTAACAGTTTGTTCTTACCTCTGTGTTTCCCTTTGTATCATATAAGTAGAGCTGTTGCTGCAGGTAAACAGTAGGTAAACAGATAGGTTTTCTGTTAGGTTATTCTCCATCTGGGCTAGCTCACTAGGTAACTGCACACATGGCTCTGCTGGTACTGCACACACAACACTGCTTTCACGAGATTTAACAGCAGTGCCTCTAAATGAAAAACTGAAGCCTGAAACATAATTTTCTGTAACACAGAATGAGACATTTTCTCTGGCCTAGAAATATACCCCTGTGATTAACAGTCAAAGTGAAGAATAACTGAAGCAGACTTCTCAGCAAGCAAAAGCTAATTACCTCAACTGAAACTGTCCAGAGCACTTGGGTAACACCCTGACAGGAGTAAACAATGCAGAGAGGGCATTTTACAAGGTCAGCAAGAAAAGATTAAAATGATTTGTGGCATATGAATGGAAAATTTACCCCTAGGATGAAACCATGAAGCTGTGGTAAGGTCATAAAACTACAGACTGATGTCAAGGATTGAAAGAATTCTCCTGGATCTTTGCTTATAAAGATGGTTCAAGACTGCAGCAGCGAAGGCAAAATTCAGTTCCCTGGCCCATGCTTCAGGTAAACACACTCAGTTTTACAGCAAGGATAGAGCAGATCCAAGATGGGAAGAGCAGTCTTGGTGGGGGGTCAATACAGGCTGGAGGCAGGAAGGTGAGGGAAGATTATTAAATTCTAGTAAGAGGACCTAGGAAGTGTTGGAGATGTTTCACAGTGGGAAGAGGGACTGGCAGAGATTATGGGGGTTGTGAGAAGCTTTGGAGGGGATGCACTATGGAAAACATAGATAAAGCATATTAAGAAAAAAACCTGAGCAAATACAGTAGGCATTCTCAGTTCCTAAGATTACAGAGTATACATAGCCTTCACATAAACATTAATTCTTATGCCTAAAATATTTTTCTACTACATTCCAGAGCCTGAGCAGTCACTTAATCTCACATCTTATGAAACTACCAAAATGTAAGGTTGCCCGTTATGTGACAAAATAAGGAGAGCGTATATAAAGAATGTCTCTTGAAAGCATCACTCACTGCTATCCTCTTTCAGTCCACTGCAGAAGAGTGAGAGAAAATTAAGGTTTCCCTCCATCGCTGTCTTCTTGTATCCCTATACTAACATTTCACATATCTGTGAGCTGAAGCTGTACAGAAGCATTGATTTCTTATTTTTGCATTTCAGTTGAAACTTTAACTGATACCCAACCAAATATAACTACCTTTATATGTATACAAACCCCAAGATAATAGCCAAACTTTTGTTCTTTGCAAATTAAAAAGACACGTATGTGTGTATGCATATACTGATATAATGGAAAATGGCGGTCATAATTTGCTGCTAGACTGGCATGATACCAAATTTCACCATTTTCAAAAAAATTCCAAGGACTTTCTTATTTTGGACATAAATAGGAATCAACACACGCTTCTGTAGCACTTAGGTCAATGGGGCTATATCCTTTCCTTGCTACTGCAAGGAAAGTAAATTAGAGGGGCAATATTTTACAATAATGTTTTCATTTCTTTTCCCTCTTTCAGGAGGTCTTACTGCTTTTCAATCAGGCATTGTTTTCTTTGGAAACAATCCCTTCTCCCTAAAGACAGTTAAATTTTAAGGTTAAATACCATGCATTTGTCTTTGAAAATGAACATTTCACGTGAAGTGTATTTTCAGGTAAGGCATGATAATGTATCAGCTTTTTCAAGTTCATTAGTAAAGCTCCTCCTGCCATGCAGGGAAGAGGAAAGAAAAACATGCTTCCATATCAGTTACGCACCATTGGAATAAGCCTTTTAAATTTTTCTTTCTCTTCACTTCAGGTACAGCCTTTCATTCTTCTGTAATAGCTCTCGACTCTCAGCCTGCTTATGTATTTGCTCCAAAATGACAGAATTGATTATTCCGTTATCTGCAGCTATCAGACCTTTAGGCTAAGTTCACTAAATCAGTGGCTGCTCCCAAAGCTATTAGAGAAAACTGTTTAAACAGAAGTACAAACAAATCTGGTAAATGGAGAAGATGCATCTATCTACTTCCACACCTACAGAAAATTACCCTTAGGGGGTGGAAATCTCTACTGAATTATGCTGACATACAGCTAATACTGGTACTATCTGTGGTGAGTGTGCAGCCAGCATCCCATCTGTAACCTGGAAAAAGCAGAAGTGATTTCCTTGCAAATTACCACTAGAAAAAAATATTGCTGATTCCAGATAAATACCAAAAGTGGAAAGGGAATATGTTAATTCTAGGCTTTCACACATCTCTAAATGTTGAAGCAAGAATTCATGGGGTTTTGATGTTTCCTTCACGTGATGTTTCTACTGATTTAAAAAAAAAGTTTGTTAAAATTTAGATAAATTTCTGTAATCCTAAGGTGAAGTTGCTGATGTTTTGACAGTTATGTCTGGAAATCAGGTGGAAGTAAGAGCATAGACTTGACTCTCAGCTAGGACAATTGTTTCATAGCATAGCAGGCTTTTCTCCTATAAATTGCCTGCAGTCATAAATCCTTGAATCAATAGAAATGAGTGCAAAAGTAACGCACTGTCTGCTACTTTGCTATTGGCAAGGTCAGAGCACAAGAGATGAAATGTCCCAGTGCTTTAGCAGGAGAGAATAAACACCAGGTGAGGAAAGCGAAGATCTTAGGTGGGACTTACCTCACCAAACTTAAGATGTCTACACCTCTAATCTTTAGACATCTACTCTTCAAATGCCAACAAACTTTCACCTCCCTTTATAGTTAAGGGAGAGAAATAAGCATTTTACAGTGGCCTTCATATAACCTGTTTTAGATATCTATTTTAGGACGAGATAAAAATCAGTCTGGATGTGTTTATTTTTCTCTGCTGATTAGAAAAGGAGCCTAGGGTGACTGGATCAGTTGTGGACATCTATATTTGGTCAGGTGAATCCCTGCAGCCTACAATGGCCAAAATAACTATACAAGAAAAACATAAAATTAACGAGGATCTATATTACAGTATGTTGTGCTACTTACATAAAACTCAAGGATAAAGAATCCTCGAAGCCAAATTAAATACTTCTAGTGCAGAAAGAATACAGCAGATACAAACTCCTAAACCTGTCCAACAAATCTGTAGAATCTTTACTTGAAAGGTCAGGTCTAGCTCTGGAGACACTTAAAAACTGAATGGGGATAAAAGAGAAACAAATACAGCCTATGTTTGACCTTACTGCTTACCCCTTTCCTAACCTACAACCTAATAAATAATTCCTTCAGAATCTGTTCTGAAGATATACAATAAAAAAGTGACAGCGAGAGCTGCTGCTCTAAGAAAATATTTTCAGTCAGGAAAAGAAAAACTTAAACAAACTTTCTCTCTTTCCTACGTGCAAGCTTTGCTTCAGTGGCCATGACGGTATGTGATGGGTTCTGTTTGAACAGCGCTGCTCGGAATTGCTGCACTTGGCTGTCCAGACAGCCAGATAAGCGGCATGTCAGCAGGGAAGATCGTGAACGTGCAAAATGACATTCTGACTGTGGTCGTGGACTCTGCGAGGACAGGTCACCACAGCAGTGACCAAATGGGGCTTTCTGACTGAACATTTATCTTAAACTGTAGTTTTTACAAATTCCAACACTGCTGAAAAAAACCCCAGTCTGTCAAAATCAGTGCAAATATGTGTACAATCATTTCAATTAGCACATCTGTTATGTCTTTTCTCCTGTAAACCCCTACATGTTCATGGTGAAGAACTCCTTGTGTAATACAGTATCTTTTAAACATGTCGGAGCTTAAAGCATAATTAAGCAATACTACTTAGGAAACCTAACTGCTTATTAGTTGGGGTTTTTTTATGGAACAGTAAGGACCTTTCAAATTAACATTATCCATTATCTAAGCCTATTGTTATATTACATTATCTTTATATTTGAGAAGGGCAAGCAATTTCAAGCTTGTCCTGGAGTGAGGGATCAAATCTCAGTATGCCTTCCATCTTAATCTTCCATAGTTCTGGAACCTGCACAACATTAAGTCCATCTGACTTCAGTGATACATCTTCCCAGAAGAGAAATGTACAAAGTTATTTCCAAAAAAGCTGTACTTATTTCATAGGATTTCTATGTCTTTAAATAAATCATTAAAATATTTGGATGCTAACAGCTAAAGACAGCTTCCTACTACCACAAAATCCTTCAACGATTGTTCCTCATACCTGTTTGGCTACCACCACTTTTAAACAATTTTTGTAATTAGGAGAGATATTAAAGCAGTGGCTTTCAAGCTTTTGCATTTTATAATGAAGGTGTGGAACCATTCAGAAACTTCAGGTACTTAAGACTGCTGTATAGGGGATATAAATTTAGTCTTTGTACAAATCTTCATGGACATGTTTGAAGTAGTCCACAGTTTTCATGGACTGAATACTTCCCTGTAACTGCTTATGAAATACATCCCAGCAAGAATACATACATTACTTGTTAAAAGAGAGGAAAAATGCCTCAGAATATACTAAAACTCTCATGATGCCAGGCTGCACGAAAGGTCCATAAGCAGTCTAAGTTCTAGACATCAGAGTGACTCCTGCCTGTCCTCAAGATCTCATCGCTTCAAAAGGAAATGCGTATTTCCTACCTCTCATGACCTCATACTCTATTTATAAAGTTCAGAAAGAAGCCTAGAAGAGTCTTAAGCAAATGTTTCAGCATATTTTTCCCAAAACGTGCACAGAGATATTTTCTCTCCAATTCTATGCAACTGGAATTTAAAGGAAAAATTAAAGAAAAAAAAAATCAGAAACTCGATATTGTAATCTGAAGCTAATGGCAATCTTGCCTCCAGAAATACCACTATTTCTACATTATAAACAAGGATCATTAATAATGATGGTTGACATGCAGAATGGAAAGTAAAATCAACTGATAAAGTTAGCATAGTAAGAAAAGATTTTATATATCGGTCTTTCCTTCTCCTACAGTCACCTTGATTTCTCTGTAGAAGACTTGTATGAAACATCAGCTACATTAACTGTCTGCTCCCCTCCAAGAACAGTAGTTCTGCCTTAAGAATCCTAGAAAGATAATGCCGCTCAGAGACAACATTAATTCCCACTGCACACTCTGTAATCTCTTTTTGCTGGTGTCTTAGAGCAGAGTGGTGATCCAAAAGCCAACGACTTGTCTTGCCATGCTGCTGTATCTGGGAAAGGCTGTCTGCCTCCTGGATGCACCCACTGACCAGAGGAGTGGAAAAAACGTAGACTAAGTAAATCCTGAAAAACTGATGAATTCTTAATTTTTTAAAAAAGATTAAATACTAGATTTAGAACTGCCGTTTCCAAATGTCTGCAAAGCTGAACACCAAATGCTACCAGTTTGCTTCTACCTTGTTTCTTCTTTTGAACAAAAAGACGGTTAACACTCATATGTTGATACTATGCATGCTCTGATCCAAAAAAAAAAGGCTGCTCACACAATAAAAATACATTAAAAATCTATTTTAAAGCTCAATTGCAAAAATCTTCAGGTTTGAGATTCCCCTGGAGCTCTTCCACGGAGAAGAACCAACTACCATAAATAAGGTGGGAGGTTAGGGAATATCTAGAATGCAGTGACCTCCTATCATTAGATTTAAAATACTCACGAGGATATAGTAGTAGAGAAAACAACACTAATGTTTTTCCCTTGTGAAACACGACTTGGAAACTGTGTGGAAACATTCAATAGAAAAGGGACCAGAAAAGGACAAAATTTACAAATTTCTATGTAGAAACCAGAAATATCCTAAAAACATTTTCAGGGTCCAATAATTTAAAGCAGGATCTCAATAGAGAACATATGGATAGCAATGCTGTTTCACTTACCTTTCAAGGTACAGCTACAAAATATATTCTTAGAAGTGAATTGAGCCACTGAATAACACTTTCCTTTTTGATGAATAGAAAAAATGACTTAATCAAGGTGTCAAATTGTTTTCCTTAGAATTGCAAGGTAGGGCATTTTCAAGCATATGCTCTGATAAAATTACAGCCACACTTTCATCAAAGTATATTGGAAAACTAAGGCAGCCAACCTTCACATATACCCTCCATTCCCTGTTACAGTGAGGAAACCTGCACAGTTTATTTCTCTCAAACCTCTAGTGACAGCTCCCTATAACAAAGTGCATGCTTCTGCAGAATATATGAAGGGAAGGAGCACAGTCTCTTTACAAATATGAAAGCAGAGAATAAAAACTGACAGGTTACCTCACTGTAAAAGAAAACACATTCCTGTGATTCACTTTTTTTTTTTTTTACTTCAATCAGCACAAAAATTACTGGGCCTAAAATACTGTATTTACTTTCTTATTGTGGAGAATGGGGATTTTCCTTTCAAATAAAATAAATGGCTTAAAAACCCCCAGAAGTAGCATGATGATCTTGTCCAGAAGTTAAAAGAATTTATTTTTCTTAAATTCAAAAGCTTTAAATCTTAGTGAAATGGGCCACAGTGGAAAAGCCCTTTACTATATTACTGCACCTTATAAATAGTAAATGGTATCGTCTGAGGTCAAGGAAAGAAATACTGCAATCCTATATCAACTGTGCATAAGGGATGCTGGAAGTTTCGTATTCCTTATTCTTTCTTTCCTTTTCACTCTAATCTAAAAAGAAGCTTTATTTATAGCTTGTCTCAGAAGACCTTCCTGAAACATCCCTTAGAGGTATTTTCAGAAGTATTTAATAATTTTACTTTTGCTTATATTTGAGAAACTAAGAAAATATTGAAGAATCCTCCTAACAGAAACAGGTTTCCCAAAACAACCATATATCCATGTTTTTTGATTGTTGCTTATCTACAAAAACCTGAAGAATATTTTAAAAACTGGCACATCTTATTTTATAATGTACACTATCTCATCATCTTGGCTAACTTAAAAATTAAATTATTCGTAACATTTTCATTTAAAATAGCAATTTCTGTAATTGTACAACTTTATTTTTTTCTTTCTCAGTGCCCACTCTTGCTTGGCAGTAATGGGGTGTGCTACTTCTCCTTTCCGGATGGGGAAAATGACTGCTATACTGCTGCCAAAAATCAGTCTCACCTGTAATAAGGATAACTACTGGGAGATCTGTTTGAACTAGCCAGATGAGTGATAGACATGTGAGAGTGATTCAAGCGGCTATCCACAGCTATTTTAAATTAACCTGACATTGAAGGAAATATTGTGTACCCAACTGTTTCCCATACACTAGGTATTTATAACTGATTCCCATGAAGATCTTGTATTTGCAAAACCAAACCGAGAATTAGGAATAAACTGTCCCTGACTTGCATCTGACAATGAAATGTCCCTTCCACTCCAGAAAGAGAGTGTAGTTACAAGTGTCCCAAAAGATGAGACCTCATCCCAAAGCAGCTATAGGTCTTCCTTCCTCTCATACTACCAAGAAAAGGGGAATGGCCTCTGAGTTTCCATGCAGTATCTCTTTTCCCAGCAGTTATACTTCCTAACATCTTGTTTAAGTCTCCTCATCCAGGTAAATGGAGTAAAGAAACATTCTGCATGCAATTATAAATCTCTCACATAAAATAAGCCTCAAATGCTCGAATTGAGAAAGTCTAATATAAATATTTTCTTGTGGATATTTGAGGTGAGAGAAAAAGAACTGTTTGCAGATAATACTGTCAGGATAGAAGAAACAGAGACAGAAAAACTATGAAAAAGTTGCATGTGCATAACAGGATTTTTTAAATTTTGGCTCTTGTTAAGGAGGGGAATTCTGTATTGTTTAGCATACATAACTATGGTCACAGTACAAAGCCCTCCTGATTTCCAGTCACACATGTACACACTGAGCCAGAGTAAGGATGAAGTACAGCACACGGAGCATCAGCTTCTGTAGAGTGGGAGAGGCAAGAGCCCTCACCCCTGAGGTTTTGGCTAATCTGCAGTAAGTAAATGACTCTGCCAGTAACCTGCAACATGGGTAATTTCATTCCTTGATAAACTCATGGAAGAAAAATCCACTGAGTGCTATTAATTGTAAAATTCCTATGTCTGCATCAAGATATCTCTAAATCACAGATCACTGGAGGCAGAATGGGATCATCAGAGACATATCACTGTGTATTTGCCCTGTTCACGCTGCCTCCTGCTGGCACACTGCTACTGGCCAGAGAGGGAGCCCACAGTCTGCACCACTTCTGACATTTACTTACATTTTCTTCAAAAAGTACTGCTATTTATCCAAGAAACTGGAGTTCCACAGAAGTCCCAATGCCTACATGGTGGAACGGCATTCAGTAGTGGACACAATAAAGTCACTAGTCTAACCACTGATTATGACAAAACCAAAAAAAAAAAAAAAACCCACGCAAAAAAGACTAATATAGAAAATGAAACACAAATTAATATTCTATACCCAGCCACAGCAGCAGAGTCTAATCAGTCTGTTAGTCCATTAGTAAAACCACAAGGTTTCACTCTAGCAGCTCTGAAACAGTACTGGGTTTTCCCATGAAAACTTGAAAGAAAAGGTGAAAAAAAAGGTTTGTGTGGTGTGATGGAAAGGAATGCCAGACACAGCTTTGGTCAAACATTCCCATTAAATATTTTCCCATTACCCTCTAGGTTCATTCACAGGCCAATTGCACTGACTATTTACCAAAGAGCTTTAAGATAATGTTTACTGCTATTTAAATGTTTTTCAATTTTCTAAGCTTACCAGCATTTCCTTTAAAAAAATCTTTGTGAAATTAAAAAAAGTAACACATTAACAGTTTATGTTTTCTCTTCACACTAGATTTTCTGTTATTCTGATTATATATGTTCTACCACTAAACTGGTATACAAGTGCCCTCGAAAAGTCTTATTATTTTCATTTTATACTTAAAATAAATGACTAATGATGCCCTTTTTCTTTAGCAATTTGTACTAGATCCAACTGAAATCACTGAAATTATTTTCATGAGAAATGAGAGCAGATGAAGCTCTCTGCAGAGATAGATATTTGTGCTTTTACTAAACATATTTGCA
The DNA here is from genome assembly GCF_031877795.1 of Strix aluco. Classification (NCBI taxonomy): domain Eukaryota; kingdom Metazoa; phylum Chordata; class Aves; order Strigiformes; family Strigidae; genus Strix; species Strix aluco. The sequence goes on from NC_133971.1 coordinate 78,427,624, forward strand.
TTGTGTAACTTCATCTATGCAATGTCTAAAAAAACCAAAAATAGAAACACTAAAATTACATATTTAAGCACTAGATAATGTACAAAAGGTAAAGTAGTATGATATTTAGTTGCAGAAGACAAACTGAAGACTTAGACAACATTACATGTTTATCTGTAATTACATTAACCTGCTATCTGGATTTTTGAGAGACTATAATGTAAAAATGGAAACTAGGAAAGTAGTCTGTAGAAAGCAAGCAATTACTGCTGAAAAAATGCTTTGATAAACTACACAAGATATTAATCTATCAATTTATAGGCCAATGATCTTTCCAACAAACAGCATGTATTGCTTATAAAATAAAAAGGCCAGATTCTTGAAAATTCATTTGTTTTTTAGCATGCCTTTATGTGTTTATATTTCATGAAACACTGCAATTTGAGAAGAACAAGCAAAGAACACTAATGAAAAAGCTGAAAGATACAAACAGTAGAAAGATCTTGAAAAAATATACTGCTTTTACTTTATAACACCACCTACAGTAATTTTTATTCTTTTAGATTGAGGTTGATATGCTTAACTGTGTTTTTCTTAGATGTGTAGTATTGAAGCTGTAAGCTAGACAGGCTGATTGTAGAGGTATTATTGGTGCTGACTCACACTGAATATTATGTTATAAGGTCAGCATTTATACATCTCAATTCTTCACCTATTTCCATTATTTTCATTTGACCTATTACATTCAAAGCAGTAGAACGACAGTCTTAAATTTTATAACTACAAATGAAGAAAAACAGCACCACTAAAACCCTACAGACAAAAGTGATTTACTACAGTCTTAAAAAGTACCATATAAATATCAGCACCTATATAAATTTACAGTATAAAATTATGAACCTGCTGAGATTTGTACACATACTTAAAATTTTACTACGTGAGTGGCCCCAGTGAAGTTACTTATTGACCCCTAATTTTGGTTTTCCAGCAATTTCCTACTGTTCGTTCTCAGCTCCATGTCTCTCTTGCATTTTGAAACAAAAGAACAGAAATTTATCTCTCTATTCTGAGAAAAACTGATAGCAAAACAATCTTTTCTGGACTCTCCTGTAGCATGATCTACCTCAGCAGGTAAACAGACCCTCTATTTCAGAGAATTAAAGAACCACTTTTCTGGGGGACAAAGTTAGCAAATGAAAATTATATTTCCTTTGAACAGAAAACAGGTTGTTTTTCTCTAAGGAGTAAATTTTCTTTACTATTTAATTTCTTTTGGAGATACAGGATCCACCATTGCCAAGTTTCTTATTCTTGCAGTCTTCAAGCTCAGGTGAAGTTTCTGTACACTTACTGACTTCACCACCACATAATGGAGATGCCATCATGACCACATCCAGACACATAGCTCTAAGGAGTCCAAATTCACTGTGAATGGAATCGCTAAGCTATTTCGTTTCCTGTGCCCAAGGACAGAAGAGCTCCTACAATCTACCTCTTGCACTTTGCCTTATGCAGTTGTTTTCCTTTTTGCTGTTATGAAGTGTCAGAAGGGGTACTGAGGCATTCATATGTTTCATATATTTCATATATCATATGAAATATATCCTATATCATATGAATCGTATATCATATCATATATCATATGAATCATATATCATATCATGTATCATATGAATCATATATCATATATATGTTTCATACATCATATGTTTCAGAAAAAGGTTGTAAATTCTTGGTTATAATACTTGTATCAGAAAATAAAAATCCACTAGAAATCCTCATGAGTTAAGCTGAGGTTGGTATGTTCCACAAGAGAAAAATTTAAAATGCAGTTGATGCTATTTTCAGAAATATTATTTAGTACTAAATAAAACTGCCATTGTCATATAAAAACTGTATTTAGAATATATGTTTAAAATAAAAACAGGGCTTTTTTTCCCCCCTCCAGAAAAAACACACGCTTTCTGTTTGACACAAATTCTGCAATTTTTAATTTGCAAGATTGCTGCCACAGAAAGGATATAACAAATTCATCTGTAAGCAGATTTTGCTTTAGGATGAATTAGAAGAGAAAATGGGATTTGAAAAGAGAAGTAATTACAAATGTAAATTCTGTAGAAATGATCTCCAGCCCAAGAAGTTTTTGTCTGCTGTGCTAGGAAAGACTGCTGTGCTGGGTTAAGAAAAGTGCAGGAGAAAATAGTATCCTGAAATGAAGCGACAAAGTTGGTATCTGACAGACTGCAACAACTAACGGGACTTAAGCATACATTGCCATACTTCAGCAATCCAATTCTGTTTGAATTTCTCCCACTCCTGTTTGTTACAGTCTATAAGCTCACTTCTGTACACCACAAGAGTGCAAATACCTTTTTTTCAACTATGATATTAAGCTTTTTCCTTCTGTACAAGGGAATAGGTAAGCAGTTCAAGCCACGCACAGACTCTTCTGTATTACATACAGATTCACAGTTTTAGGTTTTTATATTGCTGGTGAGAAGGGTATTTCTGATGGAGGGATTCCTAATGATGCCTGCCTTTTGCCATGAAATTGTTGCATTTACACAGGCTAGAGTCCATTGAAATACATTTTATAGAAACCACAAGTTTAGTTGCAGGGACAAATAGCAGTTTTGTCACTATATGGCATCTCATCATGATAACTGGCAGAGTAACAGCATAAACATGTAAGAATTTTAGGATTTCTGCCTCATTCCGCAGATCTAGAAGGGTTCACAGAAATCCTTGAGAAATGCAATGGTAACACCAAAGCAGGGATCTCCTAGTGCTTAAACACTTTTTTTCCAAGATTTTCTTTTGTTTTCTTAATAGAAAGCAGAATAGCACCTATTCAGGCCACTCTACCTTTATCTCTCAAACATGGAGTAGAAAAATTACAGTAGTGTTAGTAGGTCATTACCTGTATAAGGGCAAAAAAAGCATTTGAATATGGTTTCATTAGTATTTTGATCAGTTGTCAAAAGAAAACTAAAATACATACCGCATCTGTAACTTCTATTTCATACAACTTCTGGAATGTCTCCCGATAAAAGAAAAAAAGCTTCCCACTGCCACCACCTTTCTTAACAGAGGTGCCTGTGACGAGTATTTTATCATCTGGGCTGAAACAACAATCTGTCCTGTTGAAGAAAACAAATCATCACACTGGACAAATCAATAATTAATGCATAAGGAACTTAGATACAAATTGCACTCCTTAAAAATAATTCTGTTAATGCTTTCAAGACAAAGCTTTAAACAAATCTTTTATCAGCTGTCCTCTACTACTATATTTATCAGACACAGTTCACAGGTACCATTACAACTGTGCACAGAATGTGCAAAACTGGCAGATCCAATAAAAATCCTCCTCCCAACAAAATTATCCTCTGCTCAAAAGTCTCGTAAACTTTTCAACATGAGAAACAAACACACAAAAGTATTTTCAAATCTGGTTATCATCATTAAGTAAAAAAAATATATCAATCATGAAATCTGGTTTTGCTGATGATACATTCTTCAATGATGCAACGCACTGTGTTTATACAGTCGCCAAAAATGTTTGTCTGTTTACTTTTCCTCTGTGCTACAAACTGCAGTCTGAGATGCCCATGACCTGCCTGTCTAAGATCTTATTTCAAAAGTATAAATTGTCCTTAAAGTTGGATTTGGCTGTGCTACAGCTACAGAAATGCAGGTAATACCCATAAAAATATTAAATACATAACTTAGCACTATGCAGTACAATATAGTATTTTAGTATCAAAGAACACAGTGATCAGCACTTTTAACATCATAACCTGAATTCACACCATGCACCTTCATGTTATGTCTACTTTTCAATCCAGCTCTTTTTTCACTAATCACAGACCATGTAAGAATGAGAACTACTTATGTATCTCATTACACAAACATAAGGCAATGAACTGTCCTCCTCCTGAAAAGCTGCTAATCTAATTAGACATAAGACACGAGACTGAAAAATTGCACAAACCAAGCAAATCTAGTTATGAATTATACCCAAAATATGGGATCTTTTAAAGCACTGTGAAATCCTAAAATAGCCAAAATTTGTTACTGCACAGTCCTCCCTGTGCAAAGCTTTCTACACAGTTCTGGACCTAGTGAGAACTGAGGTGGAGAACTCTGGTAGACTCCCTCCCGTTCAGCACAACTACCGCTACTTCTGCTAGCTGGAATAAATTACAGTACTTACATTGGAAAGAAGCTGGGCAGTCTTTCCGCTGAATTAAGAGGCTTTTTAAATTGTCTAATATCCCATATCCTTAAAGTATCATCTCCTATGAAACAAAAGGGACGAAGGTTAGCAATAAAGAATTAGCAAGTCAAGAATTCAGACACGTGCAGAAAATTTCATCCTCTAATTCAGACACAAAAAGAACAGAATGATCCTGTAGAAGCATGCAAAATGGGGATGGTTTGGAAGTTTTTTGTCCCTAAATGACTAAAAAGTGCAAGGATGCAAAGTTCCACCTGCTGCACTCTAGTATGTGAGAAACGTCTCCTCAGCGGCTCAACTCCATCATGGCAATCCCTCCTACCAAGAACCATTACCCACAGTGAAATCAGATTCCCCAAACACTAAATTATTCTGTGTTTATGAGCACTGATGCTCTGCTAGTAGGGGTAAATTTAATTTTTAAGATATCAAAAAAAAAAAAAGAAGTTACCATAGATGGTCTAGATCAAAAACTAAACAAGTTCTATGTGTCTGATTTCTACCTGCCCTTAAAAAATAATCAGGAAGAATGGAAGGCACCTGAAATCTTCCCCCTTCTTTAGCAGTCAAACAGCAACAAACTGCAATCTCAGTACTGAGAACAGGCCCTGGATTCAGCCAGAAATCCTTGGGGAAGGAGGATAAGGAAAGCAAGTGAACCCACACTTCCTGTAACAAAACCTTTTCACACAGGTCCACACTGACTTTGGCCATAAAAGCCAAAATCGACATTACAGCAAGACATTTATAGCAATTCTCGTCTGTGTTTGATAAACATGGTGTGATTGTAGCCCAGTAAAAGTCAGGCTGTTTATTCCTTTTCGAAGTTATGACATACTAACAAAGTGAGAACCAGAGAAAAAAAAAAAAAAAAAAAAAAAGAAGTTAATTAGTTATTCTCAGATAAATCTATCTACATCTCTGCTGATCACCCCTCTGGGATACATATTTCTAGCATGAGATGAGCTACAGAATTTGAGCTTTGAAGCACCTCACTCAGTCACCTAGACATCTTCTTCCATTTGACATGAGTGCTTCAGCACTGTCAAGGGTGAAAAGAAGGACTTTCAAAGTTACAAAATCTTACTGGCCTAGGAGGAAAAGGAGGCAAGTGACTGGTAATCCACAGACCTTCTTCCTTTCAAAGCACAAACCTTGCAGGGAAGTAATTGTGTTGTCTAAAAGTATTTTGTGGATTCACAGCCTTTGAGATCAAGAGCTTAAAGGAGGCCTTGGAAAAAAAATTGTTAAAAAAAACCCATCATTCTGTAACAAAAGAAATCAAGGTCAGCAGTACCCTTTACAGGGAAAGCAGTAATGTGTGGCCTCGTACATCATGTATGTTTATATTAAGGACTAGGATAACTCCTTACTGCAAAATATTTTTAAGAAGTGGACAACTTAAATAAATGACGTCTAGAGCAGAGTCTATTTCTGTTCATTGGGAAGCTAAAAAAATGACAAAAAAGAAAAATTGAGTCTCTATTTTGGAACTATCTGTTTTCTTATTGTTTCCCAGTAGACTGCATCCCCAGCACTTCAAAGCATTTGGTCTTGTAATATAAACCCTCCCTTTTCCCTTCCACCCCCAACAAAACACACTTATCAGTGATATGCTGTATGTAAAGTATCAGCACTTTATAAATGTATGCAAAGGATACCATTTGGCCACTCTGCAAATCTCCTGGATAGGGACAGATCTAAAGCTAGCAGCCAAGGCTGTTCTGTTCCCGGTGGAATAAGCCTTGACATGATCTTCAAGCTGTAGTCCTGCCAGGCTTTAGCAGGAGAGACACAGTCAGACATTTAGCTATATCTCTTCCGCTAACAAGAAAATGTATTTTGCTGGTTTAAAACATTAGAAGACTCTAGAAGGACTCAAAAAGTCATGGCTGATTTCAAATCAACAATCTTACTGATTTCTGCAACACTGTGCAGAAATAGATGATTAAGTATTTGGAAAGGGAGAAATGCTAGAAGAATGACTTGGCCAATGCCTTGAAACTCTTACCATCTTAAAGAGTTTGCCCAAATTCACTTTTTCTAATTAAAATTTTCTGTGTGGCAAATACAATATTGGTTCCTGAATCTAATCTGCATTTGGAATTGAAATCACTGTCACTAAGGAAACAGACATATTAACTTTCCACAACACCAAGGATTTTTTTCCAGTAGCATCCTTCCATTGGTGCATAAGGGGTTTCTTTATAAGAGCTGTAGCAGTACTGATCTATTTTTAATTACTTCATACATGGACAAAAATAGTTACCCTTAAGCAAAAACAGAGGAACAGAAGTTGTGCAGTTCAGTATGAAGTATTCAAAACAGTCCACCCAGATCATTCAGTATTTTTCTTAATGGCAGACTCCTCCAAAGTTGGCAGGAGTATTTAAAGCTTTTATAGCATTTTTAGTAGCATTTCAAACTCTATTCTTTACCATTTTAATGAGAAAGACACCAGCAAACAGGCTGTAGTCTGGTATGATCAGGTCAGACATCATTAAGCACTGGATTTATCAAGAGATAACAATTAGGTCCTAGAAAAATAGTCTTTCGTGAGCCAGGATACGCACTTTGCAAATGGCTTTTACTCAAAATAAGGCCAATTCCCTGATACTACAAAGATTTTATCTGATTATTTTTAGTTTCAGAAGATCCTGACCAGGAAGACAAGTACATGGCTGCAAATGGGCTGAAAAGAAGCAAAGTGCTGCCAGAAACTCAAAAAGCCTGAAGTCAGCAACACCCTTCAAGAATCTCCTGTTTTAAAGAGGGAGTTTCATGTTGAAAGCAAAGCTCAAGGATAGAAAATCAAAGATCACTGGGGAAAGCAAAGACACTTAGGAAATGAGAATTTAAAAAAGAAAATACAGCACAGGAAAGACATAGCATAACAAGGCTTACCCTGCAGGAGCACCAGAATGTGTTTATAAACTCTGAGCCTGTCTATGTGAGGAGAGGCACCTTACAGAACAAGATACATGCTTCTGCATTCTGCACTGGTTCTGCAAGAGGAGCTGCAACAGCTGAAGACCGTTGGAGGTGGCCACAGGTCTGCACCATGCTCACCCTGAGCCAAAGGCCTTGGGAGGAAAGTCACAAATTGGGGATTCTGCACTTACACTTGGAACAGCTCTCACCATCACCCGCATCCATACCAGCCTGGCCAAATATTTAAGTGCATCATCCTCTCTAAACATATGGAAGCGAAGGAGACTGGAAGACTTCGAGAAAGTAATTTCAGCTCCAACTATTACAAATAGTTAACTACGCCTATTAAAGTTAATGAATGCATTTTTGGCATTGTTTGAAATGAACGTCAGCATTCAGGTCCTTAAAAATATTACTTGATGTAAAACCATTTGATTTTTAAAATGCTAATGTCTGTATTTACCATAAAGAGCAATGTATTATTACTCTACACAAAATAGAAAGTCATTGTACATACTGCTGCATAACCCTTGAGTATACAGGAAACTGTACTCAGGGTGGTTCTAGTTTTTAAACCGAATTAAAAATTAAACATTCTAATTTTCCTGAAGAAAACTGAAAAGAGAGATACAGCTAAAACTATTAAAAAAAATTTTTTTTGAGCTCTAAAGAAAGCATGTATCTGCATAAGCTATCTGATAGGCTTAGATGTGAATATTTTCTCTTGGGTTTAACTACAGTGAACTTATTTTTCTGTATACGTTTTCTGATTAAGATGGCACTGAGTCTGCACACTGTTCATACCACAGGAAAATAAATGAACCATCAAACTAATAGCTATCATGAGATTCATGGAATTCGTGAAGTCATTGCTTCATATTATGACAAAAACTAACTCCATAAATTCTGTAAATACCAGGAGTCAAAAAAGTTTTTTTAATTTTTTTGTATTAGGAACCCAAATTCAGTCCTAATACTTACCTCTTCACTACTAAACAAAGAAAATGTTCCCCAAATACTACCTTCACTGTATTCAGAAAAAATTACTTTCATGGTTACAAGTGTTCACAAATATCACTTTCTTACGTTTCTGTCAAGTTACTACCAAATACCCAACAAGAGTAAAACTAGGAACTCTCATAAGCAGCTCCTTAGCTTTTCATTTTCCCTTGTGCTTGCAGCTGAGCTCTGCCTCATCTCTCTCATATCCAACACAGAATCTACATCAGATGCAAGAGAATCAATCAGGTTTTCAATGAAAGTCCCCATGCCCCAAACAACTATCCTCTCTTTGATCCTCAGCACTTGGCAGGTGTGTTAATTTATGGATGCGGGATCCACATGTGCTTTTGTTGGTACAGATCCAAAGCAATATTCACATTAAAACACTAACCAAACAAGTCAAAATAAGGCATGAATCCTCCTTGTTCTCTAGCATAGCACACACAGAGCTTTTTTTTTTTTTTTAATACATTAGACAAAGGTAGCACTTTTATCCACAAGAAAGGGCCAAATTCCCAGAGTCTTACATTCTGCAATCAATAATCAACATTTTATATAGCTTAGAGCAGAGTGTGGTAGCTAAAATATAAGTGAAGGTCTGTTTAACATGACACAAAATCTGGAGACAGATGACAAAGAGCAGGCAACCAAACGTGCCATATTCAATAAAAATAAGCAAAGGTCATCGATGTGATCTACATCCATAAATGTGAAACATAAGGTAATTTATGTAAGTGGAGTCAAGACAGCACTAATGAATATTCCTCACCTAAGTATTAACCTTGTTTGCTGTTAATATGTAAGAGCACACTGAGGTTTCCCTTTAAAACTTACAAAGTATAGCTGTGTGAATTTTTGGGGGGCAACACCACTGACAGACAGATACAGCATTTCACCTAGTCCAGAACAGAAAGACAGGTGGTTCACCTATTTTCCAAGGAGGAGAACGTTCTCACAGAGTAAGTGTCTGGTTCACTAAGGACCAGCAAAGTTGAGAGTTTTTACCTCAACTGCTTAGGACTCATTCATAGTAAGTACAGTGGCAGTAAAGTTTGGATCCAGGAGCCTGAACAGCAATTAAGAAACAATCCAAGTGCCATTAGCATGCCCTACTAAGCCTAGGGCTGTCGAGGACAAGACTACCATCCTCTTACCTTGAAAGATGGGATCTGGGGAACGTATGTTTGGAATCTTAGAAACATGGCGAGACATACAAAGAAGTCAGAGAGGTAGCATCCAACAGCAACTGCATATTGCTGTAAAAGCCACCAATGTCACTCTACTCATCAGGGGCAGTGGAAGGGGGAGGATGTAAAGCAATTGCAAGCTACTGCTCTTGTCTTGGAAGAACATCCCCTGCTACACAGGTTTTACCATCTATGAATACCTCTGTTCTGGTATTTTGTATATGTAATCTCATTCTCTCTATATACCAGTCTGACCAGATGTCCTGCACATATGCTAGGCACAGTGTTAGCTGACATTAACACATACTGCCTCTCCCTAGGCCTGTTTATTTGGCCTTGGGGCCATGCTAATGCATACACATAGCTTCTGGTTACAGCTGGTTTCCATCCAGACAGGTCAGATGGTAGGCTTGCACCTGCCTGCAAAATCCTGGGTAGACAAATCTCTGTATGAAAAGCTGTCTTAGGCAGACACCATCCTATCCAACACACCGAATACTCAAGTGAATGAGTCTTCAAATATATCTTTGCCTTCTCAAGGCTTGTTCTGTTATCTAAGACTTTCTAATGAAAGGTTTATTTGAAGTTTAAAAAATAAGTGTTTTTGTCCTGCAGACATTTCAAATTTTTTTGCCATTCAAGAACATCTTGGCCACTCACTTCCAGTCATCACTTCTCGATGTTTGTAACATAAATTAGATAAACATTCCAATTACAACACAAAAGGACATTACAGAAGAAAGCTGATTGAGAAATTAATAACTCCAGAACAGAGGTACTGTTTTTGAGAGGCAGTAATCTTCCTGGAAAGAACTAAGCAACAAAACTGGTCTCGTTTTATTTTTAATTAAGCTAATAATTTCCTTTTCTTGTATTATTAATGCTAGACAAGAAGAGAGATCAGGAACTGACTAATATGAACAGCAAAGTTCTCTTAAAATACTCCTTAACTGCTGTAAGATGTGCTTTCAGGAACGCAGTATTGCATAGTGTTTCAAAATAAAAGACATGAATTGTGAAACACCTCAGGTTTAAAACCCTAGTATCTGATTTCACTATCTTACTTCCATCACAAACAATTACATTTAAGGATAATACCATTTAAATGGTTTGTTTACTGAACCATTTCACATTCAACACATCAAAGGGTTCTTTCAATCTTTCAATCACCTACCTCCCCGGCTGGCAAGGACAGTACCATCATATGAAAATGTCAAGCATGAAGTGTCAGTGCCTGGAGCATGGGCTTGCCTGCAATGGAACTTTGTGTGTACCTGTTTATCAAAAAAATAAAACATTAGAAAACTTGCACATTTCAAGATGGGACAAACAACTCCTTATAGCATTTTGGGTACTCTGCTGCTATTCTTAAATTTAAACAGAAAACCCTGCACTTTTTAGCTGGTACAGAAGCTAAACATTTCTACAGCCTTTTAAAAGTGCTACATATGTTTCAGCATAGGCTTTCATAATAAGAGCTTGAATGCAAAATTTGACTTTTTCATAGGTTTAATTATGTAGTCCACTTACATAGAATCAGCACTCTTGGAAAACTCCCACTAGCACTGAATAAAAGTAGTTAAGCCTGGTTAAGGTAAAAATACATTTTAAGGCAGTTCTCAATATTCCCCTAAGCAGTCTTAGTTACAAAAAAATACCAAAATACAATATACATACTTTGGAATGGGCTTAAAAGGAGGATTGTAAGAATCTACTTTTGCCAAATTTAATCCCTGCCAAAATTCATGGCTTATATAATAGTACAAAGCTCAGACATTCTGAGGTTTGTGTTCCATTTAGCTGCAATTCAGGTTTGAAAATGATGTATGTTTATTTTTAATTATTTCTATTTTGTTGATCATCTGAGAGAAAGGCAGAATTTACTTTCAAGTTAACATTTAGTTCTTGTATAGAGCTGGCTTATTTATTAACTCTGTATTTAGTAAAATTCCTAAAAATTCTATTTAAAGAGGAGGAACCTGAAACTAAATTTTAGCACTTTTGTAAAAGCAAGCTTTCCTACTTCCCAACCAAAAACAAAGGTCTCTGCTAGGGTACCAAGACGCCTTTCATACATAGAAAGGGAAAATGGAAGAAAAGGGAAAAGACAGTAACAGAGATGAAGGAATTTGAGACAGGTTGACTCTTTTCTTAAAACCTAGCAAATGACATGTGTCCACTTTTCCTAACATAAAACTAATTCATATAGTTGTAAAACAAAGCATTCAAGAATTAAAAATTGCCTGTACAAATGTATCTCAGCTTCCCATCAGTAGAACGAGGATTAAAACATGCCCTTCCTCACAGAGAGGGGTAGAAGACAAATTAGTGACCTTAAAGTCCTTTATTTACCATAGTGATGAGCAAAACAGAAAAAAATGCATAGAAGCGTATATTTTCAGAGGGTTTGAACAGTATGCAGTTAAGTCAGATCTAAAATCACACCCTTAACAGTAAGAGGACAAAATACTGAGCAGCTGCTTAGTGATTACTATTCAATCCATACGTTAAAAGAGACACAGTTCTACAGAATAAAAAAGGATGTGATCTCGAAATGCAAACACACGGACTGAATTAAGCTTGCACAGGAAGCCTAGTTACTCTATCTTCTTATTTTTGACCGAGACTTTTTAATGGGTTATTTTGTATGCAAAAGACCCAAGATAGTAAAGTAATTAATGTTGTTTACCCTTTCAAATATTTGTTCTAAATTTGGTCCAAAAGCTAGAGAATCTTTGTGTGATGACATTAATAATGACTGCAAGCTTATTTTGGTGTGCAGGTTTAGTCAAGTCTTGAGAGGAGTCACAGAAGTCATTCCCTCCACAAATGATTCTTCAGCAAACAAAGGAAGACTTCAAACACCAAGTAAAGCTTCTTACAGTATTTGGAAATAGAAGGTAACAGCCTATATTTAGCCATAGTACTTGTTTTGAAATTACTGTCACTTCTAGCCAATTGTGCACTTCCTGAAGAAACTCTATGAACAGTCTGCATTTTACAACTGTATGTCTTTGGTGGGGGTGTTTATAAATACTAAGAAACATGTTTTATGCATCCAATTACATAAAATTTTCCAAGTATGTGGTAACATATAAAGGATAAATGGGGAATTGCCTATCAGAAAATAAATTTTCTGTAATATTTGTTAAACATTAACAAGCAATCAAAATGATGTATTTTTTGTCTAAGAAATACCATGGACACTTGCAAAAACATCATAAATGGTTAATAATCACACCTAAAAAAAATGACTGAAAGATTACAATATGGTTTTTAGCTATTGCAAATACATCGGAAAAACTTTGTTTGGGCTCCACAACACTCGTCTACTCAACACTCCCATTCCTCCCCAGCAGTATCACACTGACATACATGTATTAAAATAACAGTGTTTTCATTTTGCTGCCCAACTTAATGCAAGGGTGTTTGTTTTTTTTTTCTTTCATTTCATACTCAGTCAATCTGAAATTCCCTCCATTGGTTTTGTTTTGGATACAAATTTTTAAAAAAAGAAAAAGATCTGGGGTCCAACCACAATGCCTTTTCTTTTATGTTTTACTAGTAAAACCCCCAAATATCTAGATAGATAGATATTAATTCAATCACATAATGTTTCAGGAATTTTGTTATTTTTCTACAGTCAAAGATACTGATTTTATTTAGCATGAATTTATGAATCCATTAATTAAACCTGAACTGTATCTTTCTGGAATTAAACAGGTCTGCTTAAATATGTCACCCACTATGGAGCCTTTCAATGAAGTACCTATACTTTGACCAGTTCCTACCCTTTTTCAACTGTCCCATAGAAAAACAGCAACATGCAGATATCCAAGACTCAGACCTTATTTGCCCCTTAATCACAAAAATTAAAAGAACAGAACAAATTTCTCCCAACTCTATCCAGTTTCGATGCTTTAGGATTTAATGTAAAATGAGACTCGTCTGAAACTGATAGTAAGATTGCATCAACAATTCTGTTTGTCTTTAAAAATAAATTTGCTCAGTTTACCACTAAAAAGATTTGTTTTCCTAACTTTGAGCTCTGCAAGCTTGCCCTCCATATATTATTCTGCAAAGGAATATAACCCTGAATTGTAATACTAAATCAAATTTTCTAAAATGATTGAAGGTTGCTCTAAAAGTGATAGAAGGTTGAACGAGAAGTTTTTTCATATACTGGCAAATGCTCGTTGCAGTTTTCAAAGAAAATAATGTGTTTGGCCTCTGGCCTCTCAACATTTTTAACAGATGTCTGATGTTGCTAACAAATCATTAGGAAAAAAAATTGTTATCATAATGTTTCTTGTTGGAAAGACCTGAAACAACAGAACTAACACACACAATTCAGAAGTTTGATTCAGGAAGGCAAGGAGAGAGCGCTGAAACACTAGATAAAGATGTAAAGATAATTAAGGCAAAGCGTATCTACATTTCTCCCTCATTACTCCTCTCATTTTGCTGCAGAGGTGTCTGCTATTATGGAGTACCAGTCACATGCCATACGAAATTTGACAAGTTCATCAGTCCTTAAAATTTTTCAAAGATTTAGTTATTTCAGCAAATTCTGCAGTAACACACCCTATCTTCTGCAAGTTCTGTGAAGGCTCTCTAGCAAATAACTCCAGCAATGTAAGCACTTTCTTTCTAGCTTTGTATTAACACATGTATTTTTGTTAAGCAGTTACAGCTGACTGGACTTGTGTGCAACATGAAATGACAGGCAGAAAACATGAAGCACGTGTGAAAGGACGCGGTTTGCATGTATAAAAAAATACTAGGGTAACAGATAAATGTCAGGGTTTCCATTATCGCCACAGTCCTCAGAAAGCATGAGAACCAGAAGAGAAGAGGAATTCCAAGAAAGGATTGGGAAGAGGGAGGGGTAAAAAAAAAAAAAAACCAACAAAAAAACCAGGTACATGACTGGCCCATCAGTAATAACTATCCTTTGCACAAAAAATCTCAGTGGATTGAAGAGGACCGATATGGGAAGAGAAAAAAACAGTGACTACGTGAAGTGTTTATCACAAATGAATGACCTACAACAGAGCTGCGTGGTTAGAGTTCTGTGTCACACAACTGCTCTCCTTTTCCAGAATCCTAAATAAATCATGCTCTAGGAAAAGCAGAAGATAGACCTAGTCAGTTAGTTCACCTCAGAAATCCAAGACACATCCATGAGAAAAAAAATACGCTTAAATAATGAATTTTTTTGAACTTTTCCCATTGTTTCTAGGATACAGTATTTCACAGTAAGCCAACACTTTCCCAAGATTATAATGCTCCCCTCACCCTTTTTTTTCTTTTAATGAAACAACAGACGTTCCAGCCAAGACATTCTTCTTACTTCTTGTTCCTAACGTCTTCAGGATTTTTTTTAAAAAGCAGACGCAGTAAATTAAGGAAGGCCTCGGGGAAAGTGAGATTTACAAAGATTACTATTTCAATCTTTCCCTGTATTATAGATGCATAACAAAATGTTATGCATTTATTAGGGTGAACAGAGTCAACCATACAAACACAATCATGTCTACAGCAAAAGGAACTCTATCCAATACTGAGTGTGCCACTAGCAATGCGCAATCTACTCCAGTTTGCTCCAGCACAAAGAAAGTGTATTCTGAACAGGGAATTTCATCTCTAGAAATGCCTCCCATGTTCACTTACCAGCTGTTTCCCCTCTTTCACATCAAGGAATGTTTCCAATGCTTCTTGAAAGAGCTGGAAATCAGGATTTACACTAGTTTCAAACATGAGGCAGAAGGGCAGTAGCTGGGTAGAGATGCTAGACAGGCAAGTCCCAAGCCATATAAGGCTGTTTAAGATTTAAATGGATGATGTCACCTGACTAAGATAGTTTCAGCAAAATAAATTAGCTGACACTGACAACATTGAACTGCAAAAATGGCAATTTTTAATAAACATAAAAGCCTTCCAAGATAACATATTATCATAGGCCAGTCTCAAGGTGACAAAGGCATGAGCTATAAAGCTGCAAGAAGAAAACAAACAAACCAAAAACCTTCTTTTTAGTCACAACTGAGCAAAGCTGTCTGGGTCTTTGTTGAAAGTGATCCCATCGGAGACAGCCAGCAATCTCAGAGCTGTGATCACAGCTGACAAGACAGACAGGTTCCCAGGGCACAAGTTACACTCACCAAATGGCTATTTCTCCACCCCCCTTTGGTCATCTCTAATGAAGGAAGCATATTTGCTTTGCTCTCAATTATAACCCAGAAAAAGAAACATAACTGTACTTTCTGTGTTTAGTATATCACTTACAAATTATCAGGTCTACACATGCCAGCTGAATTGAGGAATTTCTTAATTTTTTCCCTGAGTAGGCAGTTGCAGACTATATCAGATGCTTTCCTTAAGTCTCTGTAAACATGATCCCTGGGCTTTCAATTTATGTGACAGCTCTTCAATACCACTTCCCATGGTGTAGAAATGGATGCTGTTTCAGTAATGACCATGCTGATGCAAAACAAGATTAACTTGTGAAATTTGAGGTTTTAGTGTTTACATGATTACACTGTTACATGATTTGCTCTTCTCTGTGATCTTCTAACTCAGTGACATTTACATGTATCATTAGCAGACCTGAAACACTCCTTCCTTTCTCTCAATACTAATTAACCAATTATGAATACAGTAACCTAACTTCATTTGCCATAACTAGGACATCTGACTGGCAATTGTATTTAACCGTCTTGTGTGTCCATTATATTCTCATCTGTTGCAACTAAGGCCTTTTTCTGTGTGGAGGGATGATATAACAAGGGAGGCAAGTCTTTGGGATTTCTTTATCTCTCTCACCCAGCAGTGGTTCAGTAACATCCAATAATCTTTCACATGTATTTCATAGAGAAGTTTTCCTCATTATTTGCAATTACTAAACAGATTTGGCTTTTTTTTTTTTAAATATTCTGCAGTTTTTCTTGAGCAGCTGTATTGCAACGAAACACCTACATAACCAGGAAAAAAAAAAATAGAAGAGATAACAGCTCTGTAACTATTTTTAAAGTTTATGAAATCTTCAATCCCTTGCAGTGAATCATGCATTGTATCACAAAACTATAACGAAAATAAAAAAAACAAGTGTGAAATGCTTAGTTGGAAAATGTTGGGCTGCTGTGGAAAATAGCATTCTTAGAAAAGAATGCCATACAGCAGTGTAGTCAGTCAAGGTGAAAAATGATTTAGCATTTTAATTGCAATTGATACAAAAAAGTTGTTTTCTATTGGAAAAAAGTCTCTAACATTTACACAGAAGGCAACAAGGCAAGGCACCCAATGCATTTGACTATATGTGGTTTTAGACAACACAAGGAAGCACCAGGCTGGCTTGCCTTAGAGATGTCTCTGAACCACTGTAGAATGATGAGAAGGTCCTTCCTATCTGCTCATGCTTCCTTCACCACTTAGAGCATTCAATTTTTAAGAATATTGCTGACCACAGAAACAACTTCTTCTTGTTTGAGTTAATTCATCAAGAAAGATTTTAGGAAACCATTTTAGAAAGATGGCTTCTTAACAGCATTGCTAAATATTTGCTTAATGGTTAGAAAATGAAATCCCAGCTGAATGTTTGGCTGCACTGTCAAAATTTGTATTTGAGAAGATAATCTATCTTGGCCACAGAACCAATAAATATTACTAATAAAAATAGCTTTTGGAAACTATTCAGCTGGCTTCCTTTGGGGATTTTTTACACTGCATGAGAAAAACGTACAAGGATGTAAAAGAAATGTTCCTTTGTATCTTTTCATAACTTATCTAACCCATCCCATGCTATCCTAGCAAATTTATGATTTTCCTTCTTTTTACTATCATAAATACAGCTTCTGTAAAAAACCCCACAACCTTCCTTTTGCCTCTTTCAAAAATAAATTAATCACTCTTAGACTTGCTCTGCTGTTGACAGCTACTTTGCCTTCCAGAAAATAATCAAATCTGGTCAATGTTATTCTGTAAAAATGTCACTGAAGATTTAGTTAAGGTATACTATAATCCCACTGAAAGTCCACCAATTGTTTCAAGCTCACCTATGCCAAATGCCAACACTAGATGTTTCATATCAACTTAAAGTAGCCTTCTGCCTACTGGCAATAAACAAGCAAAAATATAAACAGAAAAGATATAAAGAAGCTACAAAGATGTCTTTAAAAAGCAACTACACAAAGTTATTCCCACCATAATTGAATATAATTTCTCACATTCTTTCAGTTTCAATAGTCCCAAAGCTTAAGACCCATTTTAGTGATCTTATAGAGGTACAGTGTGAAAAGAGTGAAATATAACTGAAAATATACAGAAATCCACCTAAAGCTAATATTTCTCTTTCAGTAACACTTTAAAAAGGTGCAGTTTGCAGTGAGTTATCAAAGGTGGATGTACAATAAATTTACTTGTTGGAAAAAAGTAGCTAAAACATGTATATTCCAACAAGATTGGTGTATCTCTCTAAGAAATGAACAGTCACTTTCACTAAACTTCTTGCAACATATAGTGAGCTATTATTTCTTCTACATTATTTGCTTTTTCCCATAAAAATGTACTGCAAAACATTGTGCTGTATTTTATCTGCTTATTAATAATTTTTTAAAAACACAGATTTGGTTTTATCTATTCAGGCGGAAAGGCAAAGAAGGAATATTGCCTCAGTTAAAAGGGTAAGTGGTATTTTGCCACACAAAGTATTTCATTGATAAATTGAGCATTCTTAAGTTAGAGCCTCGGTGGTTTATAAATAATGCTGCATAAGGTGACTGAGATTATTAGTTCAATACACTTAACACTGATTTTCCAGGACTATACATATTAGAAATTTTTTTAAAAGCCTCCAGAAAACAAAAAATGCCATCATCATTCAGCAAAGTAAGTTGCTGAGAGTAGTTGTTTTTGAGAAGTTAAAGGAAACTTCTTCTTATGTTACAGGTCAGCTGGTCACTTGTGGGTGGTGGGGGACATGCATTTTTTTAATAACCAAAGATATGTTGATATTAATGTGTAGGATGCAAAGCTGCTAAATGCCCTCAAATTCAGTTATCTTTAACTCAAAATTTTACCTGATGAGTTCAGCAACTTCAGGATTAGGCCCCAGAGTTATACATGAGTAAAATGTAAAAGTAAGAAGCTGGTTGGGGGGGAAAAAAAAAAAAGGAAGAAACAAGAAGAGGCAACTCAAGCAAACTTCATTTTCTTTTCAAAAAATTTTCCCATCTCAGTTTCACGATCACTTCTTTGACACTGCTTTTTTCTCACAATAATTTTATATAATTAACTAGCTAAATAAGCAAATAAAAAACTCTACACATTTGGAAGCAAAAAATTGGCAAAGTGGAAAAAATTTTCAAAAAGTGTTTTCTGCAAGTAGTTTATACTAATTGAACACAGTGCTCCACAGGGAAAAGTAATTCCCAGTTAGCTTCAGAATCTGTAACCCCAAAGTTATAGATAACAAATTTACTGGTTTACAAGTAAAATATTACAGTGTTAATCACTGTTTCCATGTATAAAATACACAGTTGTTGAAGGATCTTTAGAGAAGATGTGGTTCTGTTCAAATACAACAAATTACAACTGAATAGTGCATTTGAATTCATCTGGCCTTTAGCTCAGAAACAACATAATGTCTTCAATAGCTCTGGCAGTTCAGGTTTTGTGGTAGAATCAACTTCAACCCAAAAAAGCCTTAAAAACCCTTCATGATTAAAGATACTTTGTAAAATAGGTTAAATTTAAAGCCAAGATTTCACTGCTTCTGCAAGAGGAAGCTCTAGTATACTTGGACTTGATTTCTGACACTCAATCTTGAAATTACTTGAAAATGAATGTTTCCATTTTAAAACACACTGTATATTTATCCATCTACATTGCACAACACCCTGTCATTATCATGGTTCCAAGCTAGCCTACAGATCAGCAATCAAGTACCTAAGCATCAGGTAAAGTAAAAAAAACTTCTACTATCATTTAGAAAAATGTGGCTTGCTGTCCTACAGTAAGAGTCCTGAATATATTTCAAACAAGGATAGGTTTTAAAATTAGTTTTTTAATAGGTATTAAAAGCAGATTACTGTTTAAATATGAGAGGACAGAATTCCTGTGTTTGGAATTAATGTCCTTAAATCAATTAAGCCCTTCTGTGCCATTTCATATAAATGATAATCTGATTATTAAAGCTACGGTAAGATAAAAATGTCCTAATTGATATACACAACTTCCTCAAATGGCTGCAGTATCTCCATACCAATTTGTCTCTGAGGAATACAGAATTATTACAGAATTTTTCGTTCTGCAGTTAGCCTTCTCCTCTACTGTTAATGTTGCTTCAAACCCCTCTTTTCTCTTCTTTTTCTATTTTCATTTTTTTATGATACTCCATAGTACCTCTCCTGACTACAATTCTCTTTCACCACCAGCATTCCTAAAATTTGTCTCCATCCAACAAAAAGATTTCTTCCAATTTCTCATCCTAGACTTCCAGTTTCATTTCAGCACAGTATTTCACACTCATGCCTGGCAACTTTATATTTCTTCTCCATCAGCAGTGGCATCTTCAGAGCACAGGGAAATACATGAAGTGCTGTTTGTGAAAGCCATATCTCAGAAATCTCACTTGCATCATCCACTTTCCATCAAATAGCTCCATGTTTCTTTCTTTCTCCATTACTCTTTTTCACACTTTGGCTCTTCCATCCAATAAAGCATTCTCCTCAGTCCTCATTCCTTGTCAATCCCACTTAAATTCCTTCTTGAGTCTCAACAGATTTATCCCTGACAAATCCAGCAATGCTACCTCATCCTTATTCTCATCAGCCTCGGAAAAAAATGCATATTTTCTATCCCCCTTCTTCATTGTTTTATAAGGTCCAGTATCACCTGTACACCTTCTACAAGTTGGCTCCCTTCTTCACTGTTCTCTCTGGTGTGTGATTCTTTCAGTTTCACTGGTTATTTGCCACTACTCAGTCCCCTTTGCCACTGAACTCCTATAATGCATTTTTAAAAACCTTATTCACAACCATGACTACTGATATTTTCATGCCATTAACTACCTTCCAAGAAAAGGTACATCATTCTCTGTCTGCTGAACAGCTTAGTTCATCTTGACAACACGTTGTGAATGTTTAACTGGCAACTTAAATGCAATATGATGAAAGCTGTTCCTAATTTTCTTACCTGGATACCATATCTCTTCAATGTCCCTAGAAGATCTAACCTCCTTTAACCATTCATCAGACGAAAAATATTGTTATACGCATCACAATGTGTCATCTCCTTTGTCACATACCGTAAAACAGACTGTAGTAAATCCAATTAATAACCGATTGCCCGTATTATTACTTGGATGTCTTTTCCCTCTTTGTTTCCTTGATAATGGTTCTTTTCTTTTAGGGTCCACTGTCACTTCATTTTGTCGTCTTTAACAGCTGTATTTTACCAGTGATTTAAATATATATTCTTCCAATAATAGCAATTACAGATCATTCACTTAATCCTCAAGCACATCTGTGTTTTTCTCACGGAAAAAAAGTTAAAACCAACAAAACCACCACTTCTTTTTCCATAACACATATGGACATAGAGTAATCTATCATTTAAAAATGACAAAAAAAAAAAAGAGACAAGTAGCAACTGAGTTTGCACATTGCCTTGCTTTTGTTTGTCAGTATAAACCTCTTACCAACTTGACATCAAAGGATTTTCTGACATAAATCTCCTGACATAACCACATTTGTTTCGGAAGGAGAACAATCAAAACTGAAGCTTGTTTTATACACACAGACAGACAGCAGAGTACATTAACACAGCCTCGTCCTGCTCTCCCTACCTCAATGCAATAGCCAACAAACAACAGTGACCTGTCTGGAGTACAAAAAACATTCCTACACCCCTGTTAACTCCTACCCAGTTTGGCACCACACTTTCACACATCAAATATCAAAATCAGCCAGGCATTTGCACATTGTGACAAGTGACAAGCCAATGGCTGGCAATGCAATGACTTCTGCTGATTAAAACATGTGTCCCTACTTCTGATAAATCACTCAGGCTCTTGAAAGTGGTCTTGAATGTAAGCCAGTCCTCCCATGACAAGGGTAGGAACACACTACCTGTACTAATTGTGGTCTTGCAAGACCTGGTGAAAGAGCCTCTGTAAAGGTCACAGTGGTATACTCTGGTGACCTCAACAAGATGAAGTTTGCTTACAGGTCTCAGGCTCAATTTGCTCACCAAATGAGACCACAGACCTGCATACTGGTGAGGACAATGAAACAGGCTAGGGAGGTAGGATACACAGTGCCATTTATGTGCTCTTACCAGGGCATGTGCTGATCACAGCAGATACATTCACCAGGAGCTCCTAGTGTCCATAAAAAACATGGACTGCGATTATACAATGAATTGGATTTTTTCAGAATATTTCACTCTTTATATGTGAACTAGCACAGTACTTTCCAATTTGGTCATCCTAACCCAATCTTAATAAAATGCATTACATAAATCAAGTTTCAGTGCTGATTACAGGTGACTGCTTTGAGCATAAAACAGTCAAGTCAAATCTGAAAGCGGCATATGCACATGGTAAAAAGTGAAATAGTAACCATAAAGGCATTTTTTTAAAACCCCACACATTGATTATTCTGAATGAAAATTACATACCCTGAATTATCTAAAAGTACCTTGCTTAAATTGGTAGATCTTAGAATGATTATACACATTCAGAAATTGTATTAAATTAAAATTTCATTATAAATTTGTTTATACACAGAGACACACTGTGTAGGTATTTACACATAATGTGTGAAAAATATAGGTAGTCATATCCAACTCCAAATCTAGTTCTCTATCTCATGAGAAATTTAGAACTTGGTTCAAGGAAGGCAGCTGTTCCGTGGATGTATCTGATTTCAGTCTGTGTAGTATCACTGCAGTCATACATTAAATAAAACACAGCTGGACAATGCTCCACCTATTTCACCACCCTCTCTGCTAACTGTTTAGCACTAACATCTGCTGAAAACAACCTTTAGGAAATAGGGAGATCATAAAAAAAAAAAAAAAGCCTTTATTTTAACATATTTTGCACTGGAAGAAGTTTTACTTTCATAAAGAAAGCCTCACATATGCAATTAGCTTTAACTATGAGATTTATATCTAGAGTCAAAAGAAACTTGCTCACTGAAGGCTGTCTCACAAAAAACCACATTATTACAAATATTTCTCATCTCATATGATTGGTTTAGTTCTGTACCCACTGCCAAGAGATGGTGCAGTGCAGTTTTTCTTCTCATTGATAATCATAGACACAAAAATAACTACTTTGGTTTATAATCTTACTATTTAAGCACATTTAAAATGTTATCCTCACAGAAGTGCACCTTTTACTGGATGCAGCCTTGAAACAATTGTTCTCTATGTAGAAACAGTTTGTTCTTTATCAGACTTCTGAGTCAAGTTTATATCCTAATGTTACATACAAAAGCTATGCTTCACTATAATTTATCTTGTTTCTTTTAGCTTCTCAATTTCTAATGGATTAATGGGGAATATTTTTGTATTAAAATTATATTTCTTCACGTCATAAAACTGAGCACATTTCAAAATAAATCACTCAACTAAAAAAAAACCCACAAACTTTTCTGTAAACTTTTCTTCTTTGGTAAGTTTATTTTTTCTAAACTAAACAGTTATGAAAAAGGTTACACACAAGCAGCACACAACATTAAACTACAGGTTTCCGAGACCAGTATCCACTTTCTGATATTGGTCAGTGACACAGGAGTATATGGAAAAACCACAACTCTTAAATGGGAAGAATCTGTTACTCATCTACATCAGACCTCTGGAAAAGTCAGAAATTTGGTAATATTTAAAATGAAAGCAGAAAAACATAAGTAGTAAAAGTTTATGCTACTATAGTGAAGAGAGTAATTGAGAAGGGAAATATGTTTCGAAAGTTTGAAAATTCCAAATCATTATTTCAGTTTTGAGAATTTGTATTGTCTGAAATCACAATTTCATTTAAAAAAACCCTAATTTCCATTTGTAAAAAAACCCCAAACTTAAAAACCCAACCCAGCTAGCTCTTAGTACACTATTGTCTAAAATCCTTCACCTTATTCTTTATGAATACCTTAAAATAGAAACCTTTCTAAAAGTTATGAACTGATTAAAAAAGTGAAGCCTGCAAGAGATACATCCATATATGAAGTTGGAAGGGGGTGAAAGGCCCATAAATTGACCCAAGAGGTAGAGCAAGCATATGCAGACAGAAAGTACCTCACTCAATATGTTCCACAGATAAGAAGTCATTTCCAATCTTTTTTGTTCTTAAACAAATCCACTTGA
Organism: Strix aluco; assembly: GCF_031877795.1. Lineage (NCBI taxonomy): Eukaryota > Metazoa > Chordata > Aves > Strigiformes > Strigidae > Strix > Strix aluco. Next base: position 78,451,330 of record NC_133971.1, read on the forward strand.
TCAAGCTGTAACAGCTTTCCTTTCGTAAGTATTTTAAAATATGGGAGTTTTAGGCTTCTATAATAAAACAAACTTAATGACCGAGAGCTGTGCAGAAATATACTTCTCATTTCTTTTACGAAATTCACAGTACAAACCTGCTGTTCATCTCCTTACTAGCTTCAAGAAATAGCGACATGCTATGAACCACAATGAGAAACATTTGGACAGAAAACTAGCTTCCTAATAGACACATCAAGCACAAAATTCTTTTTGTAATTTACAGATCCTATCAGGCTCTAGACCAATGAAGTGTTCAGCTTGCTTGAGCAGTGCATATACAATAGCATATAAAAGACATTTTTCTGATAAGCCAGACCACTCTGGAGCTCACTTCTTGTTAAAACGAAATGTAGCATCTGTAATTTTAACTTTCTGCCTCTGCATAAAAGGAAAATTTTCTCTAAAATAACAAAGCTAGCTCAAGAAGGGTCTTTATTTCTGTTTCATTCTTTTTCACTATTTTATCTTTCTGTAACATTATTCATGTTACATGAATAACACTACAATATTCATAACGCCAATCATGTTGCTATAATGCCTACTCTTTTATTTTCAAATTATCATTTTAAAATTATTTCTGTAAGCTCTACTGTTACTTTTCTAAATAGTAAATCAAAGAAAGATATATAATCCTTGTGGGATAAGCCTTTTTCCTTTAACCATACATGAATTCAAAGTAAAATCCTTTAGGCTATTTTCATCGGGGTGTGACAGACTTCAAGATTTAGAATTGCCTTTCATCACTATATTAGATAGTGCAAACATTTAGATAGTTCTTAACTATAAACTGTTTATTACATAAGAGAGAAATGCACTTAGAAATACAGCAGGGCACATTTTATCTTAGCATATGATTGTCAGATTCTTTACTGCAGCTAGCTTCAGGGTATAGATAGTGATGTACTGGCTAAACCAGAAGTATACAAAAAGGAATAATATATGAATCTGTTAATATTTGCTTCTGGCAAGCTTGTGCATGATTTCCAGTTTCTGGAGCAGAGGTCTGGCACATATACGTATGGAATGAAAGGGTGGGATATTATGGATATGGAAAACTTACCTTAGGTTTGAAAGGGGAATACAGCATATTTGGATATCCTTCATCTTGTATTTACACAAGAAATGTGTAGCCAGATGTAGCCAGACTGCCCTTTTCAAAGCATGAAGCATGTTACATACTTGGGGGAAATTGGAAGATTTGCCTGCTGTTTAGCTGTGACAGTGATATTCAGCAAATTTAAGAACAGTCGTTGTAAATTGTTTCTATTAGATATCGACATTCCATTGGAAAAAAATTAATGCTGTGAAGATATCAATATAAAACCCAAACTGTATATAAGCAAAACCAAAACAAAATATGCAAATAGACAATGAATATTCCATGACCAAAATAATGACTAAAATCTAGCTGGTGTGAAAAGAGCATAATCCTGGAACGCTGTGATAGACCAGATGCCAAAGACACACTGATCTTTGCCTGGTAGAAAATGTATCTAAAAAAGGCATATGCACTCTAATAAAGCTTTCTAGGAGACAGACATAAGACATATATTTCAAAAATTTATTACTGAAAGCTATGTCTTTTGTATGTCAGCATATGCAAAGAGCATCCTGTAACTGTGCAAAGATCCAACAATCTCATCTTCCCAAAGCATGGGTATAAATCCCCTCGAAGGACCTTCCAATTAATGGAGAAAATATTTACAGCAAGTCTCAGATCTTACTACTAGTTTTCATTACTGTATCTTGGCAGCATCAGCTCTAAAATCCATCAAGAACAGCAAAAAAAAAAGCTTACAAAAAAATTTCCAAATAAGATCTGGGCTTGGATTCCCATTCCAAAACAAATGGGTCACCCAATTTAAGCCAAAAAATAAGTTATCGTTTTGCATTATCTAAATCTCTGTCCTTAGTTGCACAGTATTTCTTCAAAATGGCTCCAATACTTTTCAAACTTCTCATCTCTGGAAAACTCTACCTTGAAACTTCATACTGCACACCACAAAACTAAAGCCTACAAAAACCTTTTCAAAGCAAACAATCACTAAATATAGAAATGTATTTATCTTGCATCTATGAATCATGTAATTATTTGGAAAATACTTTTAACATGAGTATTTGTAATTAAAATGTACAGAGCTTAGATCTGCTTTACTTCAGTGCATGCTGCAACATCCCACTCTTCTTCCCCTTATATTTTGAGGATAGGGTGGCTTAAGGGTGTGTGGAAAATGGGTTATTGGGATTACCACTTGATCACACCACTTCTGGGGATAGTCATGTGGACAGTATATTAGTATAGTGTTGGATTTCATTATTATTGTGCGTTTTGAGTTCTGTAAAATCACTTTGAGCTTCAGTTAAGTAATTTAAAAATACATTAATTATTCTAGTAATTTAAAATTAAAGCAAGGTTTAAAAACCAGGACAAAAAAAATTAGCAAAACAGTAGTTCTGCAATACTGTAGTAGATGCTCACTTTTGACTGGGAAATAGCTGAAGAATGGAGTTAAACATACCATTAGGTCTTTTATGAAACAATTAAGTAAAAAAATAGAAGTTAATCAGAAGTTAATAAAATCTTTCACTGAGCACTGAATCAATTTGTGTTTAATGAGAATTATGTTTAAAATCATAAAACATTGCATCTTTCCTCCTCAGACTTACACTACATAGAAAGATAAACCTATTACAGATATATCTGTCAAAGCTAATTCTTTAGTATTTACAGTGCAGCCACAAGATAGCTAAAAGCTTATAAAAATTACTCAAGGTTTCTAAACAGACCTGTTTTAAAATAGGTAAAAAAAAAACCAACAAGATTTTGGGTGTACAAGCTGTTTTCTTGAAGTCATTTAAAAGATCACCACTCCTTAAAAACTCTGCCTCCCCAACACCCTTACCAATATTTTTGTATCACAACTGCAATGTTATATCATAACATTGTGATGTGTGAAACTGAGAAACATGAGTCAGGCTGCAATACGCAGAGAAGCTGTTTATGCAGTCCTGGGCTGAATGCACCCAGGAAAAGCTGGAGGGGAAATTCACTTAACAGGTTTTTCTTATCGGGTGGCTTGAAAGTCTAAGAAAGTTTAGCTTTCTCAGCCTAATAAATCCTATTTGTAATCAGTGAAAAACATCTCAATCTTTTCCTGTTTAGGGTGGAAAATGACCTACCCACCAAGTCTATTAACAGTCTTTAGAAAAATTACCCCAGTCTTCCCACAGAGATACTCCCACTTCTACACAGGAAAACTGGGCACACAGAGGTTTACTGATTGCGAGACACACTTCATTCTTGATACTCAAGACTGGCTCCATGGATCAGCTTGTTCAGCAACACGTATATCTAAAGGTCTTACAAAAAGCTCAAAAATGGGCAAGTATAGGTTCAAATTGCTCATCTTGCCTATTTGAACTGCAAGTAAGTCTAGTGGTTCTACTGCACTGCCCTGTGAATCAGTAATTTTCAAGGTCCTGTCTTACTTTGACCACTAACGCTCTCCAACTCTCCATATTTGCCAGACACCTCTCCACATCTCAGAACATTTAAAATTGAGAGAGGTCTAATGTGTTATGTTATGATTGACTATTTCACACTATTGTTTCCACTATTCATTGGAAGTTTGAAGGAAGTTATTTTTTTATGTCCTTTGAAACTGCTATTTTAAGCCAAGCTGACAGTGTTCATAATATTTCAAACATGTTGATAGACTGTCCTGCTAATGTGCACTGTAAATGCACATGTACATGAACCTTAAAGAAAACCCAAGCACTGACAAAATAACATATGTGAGAAAACAACACAGATTTATGGAAAAACGAAAAAATCCTGTGAGGCAGGTGATTATAATGGATCATGATCATACCGAGGAAGTTTGGAGAAAGGAAGGCAGAGCCAGAATGCATCTGACTAACTTCAGCATTAGCAAGCTACCAATGTCAGTATCATGAAGACAAACAAAAGTCTTCCTCCAAAAGTTCCAGAAGTGTTTTTACTCTCACTATATACAGCTGGGAGATTTGGAATTGCACCAGAAAAACAGTGGAAGCTGAAAACTGAATGAAACACTTATGGTGTGCATTACTAGTCAGGACTAAAGAAGGGAATTGATCACACACCAGAATCACTCCCTAGATGCAACAAGATAATTTTAAAAAAGCAGATACTGAGATGGCTCTAAGTGGCTTGGAAAAAACAACTAACTCATGAGGTTAACTTACAACAGAGAGCTAGCTACTTTGACTGCAGCAGGGATGGTAAAACATGGGATAGAAAAGGTCTTGTTTCTCTCTAAGTAAAAAAAAAAAAATTGAAGAACTATATAATCACACCATTTTGGACCAAGTTCCACACGACCTGGCAGCAAACACAAGTGACACTACAGTGGTGATGGGGACACCACCACACACCAGGATCATTTTTAATTTGTTTGCCCTTTGATAGACATATCAGTAAGATTCCTGTAGTCAGGTGTAAAGTTAGCAAGTCATGTGGGGAGCAGACGATAATAAACCCATAACCAGCAGTCAGAAGCTAGGGCTACTGTGGCAAGAAAGATTTCTGCAAGCTTCATCAGGGAGCTTCTACAGCCTTGTAAAGTGCTACAGTCTTTGTGAACCCCCAGAGGAATAGTGACTTCTTACCAGCACTGCAGCAGTGTGCCTGCCTCTAATGAGTGCTCCTTTTGCTCTAGGAAAGGGCATTATCAGACTCTTCCTATCAGGGTACCACTTCTGCCCTTGGTACTGCTGTTTTCATGATCCTTCTCCTGTGAGAAAGCAGGGGCTTTACATTTTCACTGAAGCAAAGAGAAACTTCCTCTCTCTCAAGTGGGATCTGTTTGACAGGATTTTTTACTCCTGTCAAAAATAAATGTGTCTAAAAACCTTCACAGACACCAGGATAACAGGCACTATGGATAGTATGTAGTGTGATCCATAATATCTGGTAGGAACATTTTCCTGGATTTAGTTTGTGCTGTTACCTTCATATGCAGGAACAGTGGTATGGGTATTCCAAGAGCAGGGTTGAAATATCATTTATATTTTTGCTTAAATGCAAAAATGAATTCAGAGAGTCAAAGCAGACCCTTATCAGATCATCTCTGGTATGACAGTACAGTCAACAAAGTTACACTTAACTTTAAACACCTTCCTGAATCTGTCCTTCTTCCTGCTGCATATGTGCCAAATCCATAGTCTAAAATAATGATGCCAGAATAATTTTTAACTGATAAGTATTAGAAATTATATCAACTATTTTCTGCTTTCAAACATTAGTGATTTTTGTTACAGACTCAATAACGCCTTCTCAAACTAAACATAAATGCTGTTTTAATTTTGACTTGAAACAGAGCTGCACTGTAGTACAGCAAAATCTGTGTATAAAGCTCTACACTTGTTTCGACGAAGTCAAATGATATTTGCTGTAGGAGAATTAAAAAATTTCTTCAAAAATCAGAATATTTCTACCATATATTTCTTCAAGCAGCTTAACCCTCACATCTTGATTCTCCACAGATTTACCTGTTTTCCTGTGTCACCTACAGTTTGTAACCCCAAAACTGTACCACTTTGTCACGACTTAACATTTTCTTGTTCACATTTGCAAGCATCTCTGCATCCTGTCAGGCTAGTTCATGCTTTCATCATTGCAGTGCAGGAGACAATCCTATCCTCCTCTTTCTAAACGCCACTTTGAACACATGTTCCTTTTTAATTTTTTTTTCTTATCCCTCCCCCGCTCCCAAATGTAAGATGAAGGCTTTTTCTTTTTTTAATTATTTCATCAAGATGCCTTTTCAAACACCCGATTTTAACTATACACAGAGATTTCCAGAGGGTACCAGCAGGTTTAGGTAAGAATGCCACTAAAAAAAACAATTTACACTGCTCCTTTACACAAAAATCTTGCACATTTCTTAATGACACCAACAAAAGCAAAGCCAAAAATTCTTTAGACTTTAAAAATACAAATCCAAGGACACTACTAACTTCATTTCCACTAGGAAATCACTTGTCTTGCATTCTTATACAGGGGTCACCAGCTGGAAATTGCACAAGATGCACAGGATATATCTTTAAATTTTTCATTATCACCTTAAACTGCATTCAATCAGCATTACAATATGTCATCTTATAGACACACAAAAGTTCAAAAGGAAAAGCACATGAAAAAGCAGACTACCAAGAGCACTATTGTTAAAACTACACCAGAAAGCTTAATATTTCAATACTGTGTATGTTAAAATAAACAACATACACAGGTGATGAAAGCCAGTCTCTGAAAAATTTATTATTCTGTTAGAACAAGTTTACACTTAGGATGAATTCTCAAGCTTCGTGCCATTAGGAAGTTTTACTGGGTTTATAGTGGAAATAAAAACAGAAATAAAAATAGATGACAATCCCAAAATACAGGCTGTACTTTGAATATGATCAACGGGCTTTCTTTTCCTTTTACATCTATACATTTCCTCTTGCCTCCAGCAATCAAATTTTATTCAATCTTCATGAAAAGTTGCCTAAATTGCCTGTTTTCCTTTTTAAAATCAAATGCTTTGAAAGATGAAGTTGAACAGACTAATGTAACTTGTAATAGTTCAGTATTATTTCCCCAAAGCCATCCTGTTGGAATTGTACAGCTTTGAAAGATTTATGATGTCAGTTTGATTCAAAGGATCCTGCTCCGCCTGCCCCATCCCCCGCCATTTCCTCTGTAAACTTCCAAAAAAATTGACCCTAATCTCATTTTCTCCTTCTATGCATGCCATAAGCACTTAATCCTACTGAAGTGAAAGGGACTGGGCATCAATTCTTAGGGTAAAATGGGCATAAAGGATGTACAGATGATTATTAGCTTAATTAATTTTAAAAGCAGTAAAGCTTTCCCTGGTGAATCTGCACTCAACATTGCACTCAATCAATTAAACTCTTGAAACTGGACTGGTTTGTAAACAATGCTGCACAAAGCAACAGAGAGCACTGATTGCTCTAAGCTTCGAATTATAAAGTAGTAGCAAGAATTGTACATATTCTTTGTCAGTTAGATTCACAACTACTGGAAATTCAATTTTAACTTCAATATGATCAGAAGAAATTCCAGAGTGTATTTCATAATTTTAAAGAATTTTAAATAGTTCCCATTCTGACTCTTTCTGACCAAACTGCATTTATATAAGTTGTTCAAATTTTCCTTCATGTCAATTTTTACATGTTGAACAATGTAACAACATTTGGCATTTAGTTTGCAGCATTACCCTTATCCTCACCCACTTGGATGCTATTCTCCTCTGCCCATTATCTCGATAACTGATTTCAGTACGAAGTTTTACGAGTTACTGCTTAATGTATTCAAAGTCTCAAATAAAATATGGAAGTAAACATTTTTAATTAGATAAGCACCAACAAGAACCAACAGTTTTTTCCACAAGCATCTTATCTTAAATGAGTAATATTCTAAACATAGGTATACGGCCAACTATTTGAAAAAAGAAAAAAACAACAGATTGCCAAGAGTTTCCTCAGTGTTTTGAACTGAATAGCAGCAGTTGGAGAGGGGCAGAAGAGATAATAAATTTTAAGTATGAATTACTTATTGGGGGGGTGTTGTTGGTGGTGGTAAAATATAAGTATAAAAGTACCAAAATTTATTTTATCAGCTTCAAAATTTAGCACTCGATACATCAGAAACATATATTGTTATCAAATACTTGACTTACACTCATATTCCTATCCCAGATCTGAATGGAGCCATCTTGACAGCCAGCCGCAATAAGTTTACCATCTCTGCTGTATGTGCAAGTTGTGGGAATCACCCGTTTACCTTGAACTGATCGTGGTTTAAATACGCTTTTGTGCTTTTTTTCATTGTTAACATCCCATGTCCTCACAGTTCTGGAAAAAAGTTTAAAGAGCTTTTTTAGATAAAAGTTAATACATACGAAATAACTCTTCTTATGATATAATCAAACACATTTTTCAGCATAAATGGCATATAATATTGTTCAACTAAAGTTGCAATGGCAAAATAGCATTTAAGATATGGTATGACAGTTATGGAACATAAAGCAATAACTTACAAAGTAAGAAACTTCATATTCACTAACATGCATATGAAGGTTTAAAAAAAAAAAAATAAACCAGTTCTTCCCCAAACTCTCCTGTTAATACATAAAATTATTCACAATTGGACAAATGACCAAAGGGTAATATGCTGATACTACATAGTCTCCACTGTCACTGGAAATCAGGAAGATGAAAGTATTCAGTCCTCTACAAAAATGAGAACTTCAGAAAACAGGCATGAATGCTTATACAAATTCATTAACTAAACAGATTGTCTTAATTGTTCTGACATGACAAGAACTGACAAACCTGCTTTTAACTGGTAGCATTGCAGACTGGCTGGTTATTCTTCAGATTTTTCTTTACTTTATAAAGGCATTTTAAAAAATTAATTGCCATATTATTATAGTTCTCATCCACTAATCCTGAAGGGCTTAGAGTTGTGATGTAGAAGTGTTCTTCAAATACTTTATAAAGACTCATTTATGTAATACTGTTTTTTCAAGTTTCTCCCAAATTATTAGCAAAATAAATACATCCTTTTTAATGGAAAAATAGTATCTGCCTGGATCTTCAGTGTTTCTTAGACACACAAAAACACCCAAATGAGAGAGAACTAAAACACTGAGATACAGGTGGACTCTTTAAACTGTCTTAGATTCAAATGTTTTCCATCTATTTAATATGTTGAGTATTTTCCAGATAAAAATTCAAAAGTCTTCTGGCATCTAATGCACAGTTTCAGGATTTGGCAATGGAAGGAAGATCATTAATTTAGAAAGAAAAAAACCACTAAGTTCTCAAGACAACCTCATTTGTTTAGATGATACAAACATTGCCTATGATCCAACAGCATGTAATTCACTGGTCTCTAGCAAAGCAATTACCACTTTAACAAAGGCTGCCATTTCTCCAGAATAAGACAAGACACTGCAGCATAATATTAGGAACTTCCATCAGAGCTACAAGACCAGACAGACTACAGAGCTGACTTGCATATAATTCTAGGATAAAACAGACAAGAAAGTGATCTGGAAATAGCTCACAGAAGTTACATTTAATTGCACATTTAATGACAGTAATGAGAAATCAGTAACTGAAGTAGAATGCATCTCCAGTTGTCCATAATAAAGTCAAGATTAGTCCAATTTTTAAAAGTCTTTGTCTCATATCTGTAAGGCATCACTTCATTGCTTTACTTGAAGCTCTAGCATAAGACATTCAAGTGTTCTGATGGTTGGTTTGGGTATTGGGTTTTCTCATTTTAAATGAAACATTAGATTATGATGCATTCTCTAGGGTCACTTAAATAAAACCATGTTGCTATATGGAACAGGTTGCCCAGCAAGTTTATGGAGCTGCCTTTCTTGAAGTTATTGAAAGCCCATCTGGACATGGCCATGTGCTAAGTGCCTACGTGATCCTTCTTTCCACAGGATGGTTGGATTAGAGGATCTTCAGAGATCACTTACATCCTTAACCACTATGTGATTCTGAGATTCCCCTTTTCCTCTCCATGTGTTGTGAATAACCATTTCAGTCTCCTACTTTACAACAGGCACAGTGACATTTTCTCTGATATTTACTCAAAAGTTGAGTCTTTTCTAGTCCCTTTTCCTCACAATGTTCAATCCTTCCAGAATCTCCTTTGAATATCCTGTACTTTCAGCTTCTCTTCCCCTCTTTTGATGATTATCTCCTGCTGGAAAGCTTCTTCGTCTCTTATAGTCCAAGTTTCTCAGGACTGCCTTGGCATACCCACTTCTCAGTTGGTGTACATATTAACATGGTTATGTGCAGGGAAGTTTAAAGCCTGCCTCCCCCTATTTGTCTCTATCTAAGATACCTCACAAGCATCTCAGCTGCAATTAAAAAAATTCTCTGAGAATCCTTCAGCATCCTAATTCTTCATTTCTGCTGGCCCAGAAAGACTTTTTTAAAGCCTTCAGTCTCCTCTTTTTCGGGTTCAACATCCTGTCAAAACCTCAATCGCTTTCACAACACTGTAGAGCATATTCTTTTTCATTCTTCTTATTCATTTTACCTTTCAACTGTAAAGAAAGAACTAACACTTGTATATAACACAGATTAAAAAAATGTGAGCCGTAAATCCATTGTAATATCAGGCGAGACAAAAAAATTCCTGAGCTTCTGCTGCAGACAGTTGCCCACACTTCCTCACGTACAAGTTACGTGCCCTGGTAAAACTGGCCACATAGCCTATAGTATGTGTTTAATGTCCCCTCAACATTTTCTTCATGTACCCACATTGAATGGGTTTACCATTGCCTTGCTGCTGTTGGATCTAACTATAAAATTCTTCTACTAAAAAAAGAGAAATATTTTATAATTAATAATCTATCTATTACTCACAAATCCATCAATCATTCACAGGGAGCCCTTAACTCTTGAGCTAAGACTGAGCGCTTTAATACCTTCTTTCACATCTGATCTTTTAAGTATTTTTATTCTTTATGGAAACATTTCCGATTTATATTAAAAAAAAAAAAAAAGAACATCATATTGCAAACACGTCTCAAATTACCATGGACAAAATTTCAGCTTACCACATGAATCAATCGGCCCACGGTTTCTGACTCAATCATCACCAACCAAAACATGAGGAGTCATCTATAAACTCTACATATTTTCCTTCACACCAGTGATGGACTAGAAACATAGAGACTGCTGAAGGACCTCAGAGAGATACTTTCACTGCCCTGTTCTAAGGGTCTTCATCAGAATATGACAGATTAATTTATTCTGACGTTCCCCTTCTACCTTCCATGCTCTGTCAATAAATATCTAAACATCCCATCTTCTTTCAGCAGGTACTTCGATGCTTCACCTCTGTCTACTGTTTACACTTGAAGCTTAACTTGAAGCTTGTTTCCAGTCCCTTTCCCTCACATCACCTAATATTTCTTAATATTTAACTCTCCTCATTCTAGCCAGAAGGAAGGGGGATAAACAAGAAAGTAAGCACAGAAACCCAAACAATTTACTTCAGGGAATATGTCTTTAAACTGGTAATATTGTAAACAAATGCTAACTAAGGCTGCTTCTGTATTTTCTCTTCCCTTTTGCTAGTGACACTGAGACACCATACCGTATCATATGAACTCAGAGAGCACAATATGGAATTATGCTTCTGTTTCTTTACAGAATATTTTGTACATTTAATGATTCTTCTTCCTCCTCAGACATAATGAACAGATAACCAAGATTTCATTTACATGAGTCCCATTTTCACTTCCTAACCTATTCTGGATCCAATCTAATGTTGTTTGTGTTGAAATGAACAAAAAGATTTATCCCTGGATCAATCAGATCAGTTCCAGGAGACTCATTTTGGTAAAAAAAAAAAGAAAAAAAAAAGAAAAAAAAAAGCCTCTTACTAAGCCGATCTCCCTAGGTCTAAGTGTGAGACGAAAGAGTAACACTGACTTACACTCTATATTGCAGCACTTAACAGAAGTATAATACTACTATTTATCTGTTGATAGGTATAACTAAGGTATTTTTGAATTCCACTGAAAAAACGAAAACATTTCCTGAATGAGGCTTTTTTCAACCTGAAAACAATGTTTAATGAAAGTTTGTTCTTTAGTAAAAACAACATATAGGTATTTTTTAAAAACTATCTCTCCAATATATAATATCATTCTTTCATCACATCAAATTTTAATATACTGAATGATAGGCACAGCCACATAAAAATTTTTAATTTCTCTTTCATAAATTTCTTTTCAGATAAAAATTTCATGAAAAACCCTCCATATACACAACTTTAAATTTAATTTTTTAAATGGTGGGTGCCACATCTGCAAAACACATTTTGTAAAGTTCTTATATTTGCCAAGTGCAAATCAAAGCAACACAGAAAAAGATAGGAATGTCGTTTTGGAAAGGTAATATGGATATTCTCCTGACCACTGAGAAGTTAAATGACCCATAATAAACAACTAATTATGGGGTTCAGGGGGGTGGTGGTGGTTTTTTCTCCCACAATGGTTTTTCTCTTTTTTTCCCCCCGTGTTTTTGGAATGTTCTTATGACGTTACTACTAAGTCAAAATTTCTAATAAAATGAATTACTGACAGTGCTGCTGTATTACAGAAATTAAAGGTATTTATATAGCCACATTTCCCAGTCTGCAAGCATGGAAAATTTCTGTAAGACCCAATACAGCAAGACACTGCCTATTCTAATACTATTCTAATACAATCTGCTGAAATTCAAGGAGTGAACCAATTTAAACATTAAAAGACTGACCCGTCAAATTCCAATAAGTTTCATTGCCTGTTCCATGTCCTCTCTTTCCACTGGACTTCAAAACTCTTGCACAAAACTGAATGCTATTGGCATTTAATATAGTACAAATATATTAAGTATTCTTAATAATTAATTCTATTCATATCACATTTAAAATACAAAAAAAGCAACAGAATACATTACTGCTAAAAGTACAGATCAGGCTTGATGCTGTACATCTAGTAACTATTTTATAATGCTTACCTTTGTAACATATTATAATGCCTACCTTTGCAATATAAGGTTGCCCAAAAAGGCTACCTTGGAAAGCTCTAACATACTTTTAAATCTTCATACATACACTGCTGCAATGGAATTTATTGGCAGAGCACAGAATTCCAAGTCATCTCATCAGTGACAGAAAACACATTTTAAAAAGTGTTAAATTAAGCCTCTTTATAAAAAGTAACTGATCTTAAAGCAAGATTTTTTTTTTCCTCTTTTTTATGAAATAAACCAACCTTACCTACACAGGAATGAAATTAAGATGCTTATATAATACAGTAAAAAATTACCTAAAGCAGTAATATGTGAAGAGGATAGATTAAGAAATAGTTGAAAAGTTCTGTTAAGATGCACTTCTTGGATATGGTGGTACAAGACTATGTCAACAAGAAAAGTTTCATTACTGTATTCTCTGTGCCCTCTTTCAGCAGAAGTTATAGTCTTCTTCTGCGGAGCACATGGGACCCAATGAAGGTTGAATCACCTGCCAGACACTGAAAAAATTTGTACACACAAACAGATGGAGAAACCCAGAGAAACTTTCCATACTTGTTTGGCAGAAAAACTTCTAAATAAGCTACCTACTCCCAACATCTGAACAGAGTTAAGACACTTTAAACCAGAATACAAGAAAAGTCACATCCAACATAAGTAAAATTGTAACTATGGGACTGCCAAAAAACCTGACACAACTTGATAATTTATAACAATTCTTCAGCTTCTCTGTTACTTAAATAATCCCTAAATGTAAAAAACAAACAGAAACTTTAACAGATAAATCATTTTACCAGAGTAAGAAGCAAGCAAAAACATCAGAATTAATTTTTATGTGATATGCAGCAAATGGATTGAAGCAATTAGGAAACGATATTTTTCCATATTTCCAAATAAAATTGGTAGCCCTTTTTTCACAGGAACCATTTGGGTAATTACAGCTGAATTATAATTATTATTTTGGAAGGGGAAAATAGATTAAAATCTAATAACAATGAATGGGAACTACTCCCATTGTCCAGTCTGAATGAATTAAAATGCAACCAACTCAAAATTGAAATGATACATGAGCATGTCTGAGAGAGCACAGAAAGTAGATGTTCTGAAAATACTGAGAAAAAATCCTGCTGCTGGACAATATATGCAAGATTTGAGTAAAACTAGAAGAGGAAAGGAATTAGAAAAGGAGACAGAAAAAATTACTACAAATATGTATTAACTGGGCTAAGGAACCAGAAGTCCTAATGGAGGTCAGGGAGAAGAGTAAAGATGGAAAGAGATAGACTGGGTAAGGAGAATAAAACCAAGGAACAGAATATAACAGTTACAATGTCATGACAGATGTGGTGTGACTGCTTTCAAGTCAGCTATGCAGCATGTTCATGAGAGGAAAGCAGCAGCACCAGTAAACTCTAGCAAGTTATGACACACAATCACTTGTGGCTAAGGAACTGGCCAATAGATGCATTCAGATACAAAGAGTTACCCACCAATACGCCTATATAACTCCTTTCAGGTTATAATGAATGTAAAGTTGCAAAGTCACAGTAGAATACTTGACAATAGAACCTCTTACTTATGGCATAAGTCTGTTTTTACTGACATGCAAAGCTCATAAGCTTTCCAGACTGAGTAATTTTTGTGTTTTCCCAGACTAAACCACTGGTCAGGCTAACATTACAAAAACCACATTCTTCAAAATGGCAAAAATTTAGAAGTAGCAACAAACTTCCTAGAAATAAGCTCATAATTAACATACTACAAATCTTACCAAGTAAGTATTGACATTTATCATCCAAGCAGAACTCAGATTTAGAAGTTATTTGCTTAAGTCATTCAGCCATGCAGTCCTTTCCTCCCTCAACATTATCAATAGGAGAAAAGAATCTCTTCAGTCCATACAATTAAATAGGCCCTTGATCATGCAGTGATGAACAAGGGGACATCATCTATGCATCTCTTCCTTGCTTCAGTTTTTGCATTACAGGAAGAGTACCCATGGAAAATATCAGTACTCTGGCAAAGCTGGAGACACTACTGTACAAAGCCAGCTAATGTGAAAAGACCATGTTTTCTCAATAATTTTTTAAATCAGTAGAACCTGAACATATGGTTATAATGTATTTGCATATGAATTAAGCATCTATTTCAGCTATTCCCTTCTAAGGACCTGTCCAAAGTGATGGAAAAAATACTCTGTGGAATTTTGCACAAAATTTTAAGTACATCGTTGCTTCTTTCAAAACCTGAGAATTTCCCCAAAGTATTTGCAGATCAGCTCATCAACATGACCAACTCCACAACTCCATCATTCTCAGAGATTATAGCAACATATTTCACAATCACACTGGCAGAGAGATGGAATGACAAAATACAACACAGAAAAAAATAATCCTACATTATAAATGCTGACATTTAGCAACTATCAACAGCAGCTGTTAACTCAAGTGCAAGGAAGAGCATCCAGTCACACAAATGGGAAGATTTCAGAATAGATCATAAAAGAAAGTCCAAGATGCTGCTCTAGACTTTTTTCCCCCCTCCCTTGTGAATTCCCAGTAAACTATACTGTGCAATGCAAAATTCAGATAAACACCTTGCTATCTCCAGTCTTTAACTTCAAAGATTCTGAACGCTGTAATTCATACCAGTAAGTTCAGGACCTAACAGTTTTATAAGACATTTTTTCCTTTCCAAAAAGGTTTTTTATCTACATCTTCCTCACAAATTTTAAAAAGACCCTCAAACTTTAGACTACACTTGCTCTTAACATATCTAAAGAATATACTTGCTTTCTTGTATCTCTTTTGCTAAACATACAGATCTTGACAAAATTATTTGAAAATCAAGTGTTCTTGCATAATTAAAATCAGCTAGAAAGCACATTACATATAATACATCATTTTTACTAAAAGATGAGGATACCAGCAATCTGCTCAGAATGTAATTGCTATCCTGGAAGACAGTATAAGATATTAAAATATAAATCATATACAGAAAGATCAAGAGGAAAGTAAAGGATAGAAAATTTTCATTAAAAACAAAAGAATAACATTACTATATGTCTTTTCCATTAAGTTACTGGAAAATTCCAAAGTAGTTACTAATGCTCAGAAAAATTCTCCTCACACTAAAAAAATAGTCTGAACAGAAGTAAAACAAAAGGCTTTGTGGGAGAAACTTTACAACCTGAGAAGAAAAAATATGAAAAGAAATACTATGGGAATGAACATACAGATAAAGGGGGTGGGGGTGGGGTGGGGCTAAGAAGGAATATGGAAGTGAAAAACAGATCAGTTGTGGAAAAATGATAGTTAACTAAGTTACCTGCAGGATGAAAGCAGTAGTAGGGGTTATGCTGGCATGCAATTATTATGCCAGTAAGAGTCCATACTTCTAAGGAAGGAGGATTAAGACTCCACATACATGTTCTATTCAGTGATATTTAGAATACAGAAAAATAGAAGAAATGTAAAAAGAGTGATTAAATTCTGAAGACAGGATAACTGCTGGGGGGGGGTAGGGGGTGGGACACAAACCACAAACAACCCCCACCACCACCACCACCACACCAAACAGCTTCAAGAACCTATGCACAAGAATAAATTACATAAAATGGAAATTATGTTGTGTTACATATTATTGAGAGGAGAATGCACTGTACTGAGCACCATCTTAAATACATTCAAATTCTACAGAAGATAAATTAGAAGACAAATCACTGAGGCATTTAAAAAAACCCCACAAACATGCTCCAGAACACCGTTGAGATTTCCAAGAGTGATACAGAAAAAGGCCTCTTCAGAATAAGAAAACGGTCTTCAAATTAAAGGCATGTACTGTACTGAAAATAGCAGTTACCGGGCTCATAGGTTAATAAAATATAATTCCTTTAGGTGTTCCAAACTGTGTGGTTCTCAAGGTTTCTTCCTTGGATAATTTTTTCTCAAGTTAGTTACAATGGATAGTCAGTTTTTTCTCAAGGTAGTTATAATGGATTCAGTCTATTCATCAAAACCCTTTCCATAGGCCAAAAACTGAACATGCCCATCACACCCAAACTCCTATGAGCCTTTCTCCCTTAGTATTTCCTTAAAGCATTTCCTTTTGTATCTCCCTAAAACAATGAATACATTTTATTGCATTAGTGGTGAGCATTTGGGCAACTAAACTGTACTAACAGGAAAAAAAAGCTTGCTAGTTTTGAATGACTTTCTCCCTGACCCTGACAGCTAATTTGCTTTGTTTCTTGTTGATGAAGTCTTCACACACAAAACTGACTGTGGAAAGAGGTTGTTTTGCTTTGCATCAGCCACTAGGTTGGCAATCATGGATGTCTGCATCAAAACATATCACTTCTCCGGTTCAAATCAACAAATTATCTAAGCAAGTCTTCAGAAAACTATCCGTAGAGTAGCTTGGAGAACCTTCCCCCTAAGACCCTTCTATCCAGTAAGTAACAGGTTCAGTGATTTTAGTGAAGTATATTGAGCTCTGTAAAAAGTCATTATGCTTTTGAATTAATAATAATTCAAAGTCTATGTTAATTTAATGCTGTGCTATTTAAAACAACTGACCACTGGTATTTTCCTGAGACTATGTAGCACTTTGTACACAAGAAGTCCTTCATGTACTATTCTAGAAACATCTAACTTCAATATTGTTATTTCTATACAGAACATTAGAATTACAGATATTATGTGGTTCACTTCTGAAAGCTGTGACAGTAAAAAGGTACAATTTTGTGTCATTTTCCAAATGGGACAAGAAGGCAATGAACTGAGATCTCATCTCCCACTTAGTAAAGATAAGAGTAGGATGTAATCCATCTCCCTGTGGGGTACATCTGATTAAGATCAAAGGGAAAAACTTCTGGTAAAGAACATCGACAGTTCAAGTTACTGTCACCTGCGTGAACTGAAATGACTCAAGAGCAGTCTTGCATGATATAGAAAAAGCAAGAAGAGTAAATCACTAGGAAAACAGGATGCTTTCTAAAAAGCTGATTAGTCATGGCTATAAAATAGTTAAGGCTTATTTGGATCTGAAGTTGTTCTTCACTACAATAAATAACTTAGACCAGAACTAACACTCAGCAGTACTCTCCATTAAACCAATGAAAAATCAACTGAAATTAAATTAAAGCAGTCACGCAATTAAAAGGTCTCTGAAGCAACACCTCAGCTGATCCTATATGCATGACAATTAGTTTTAACCATTTTTGTTGCTATCTTAGATCTCACTCACATCCACTTTTCTTGGTTCCATTAACAATGAACTGCAATCTAACAGAGGTAAGTAACAAAAAAAGCAAATTCTAAGTCCTAAATGTATTTTGATTTTTAAAGTTACAGAATCTATGCTAAACAATGCAATGTTTGACTCAGCTGTACAGATTAACTATGCACTTTGGGCTACAGAAAATTTTAAAAGTGAGTTTTACTTTGTATTATATACGAAGTAACAAACTTTGTATGTTGTAGTACAATCACCATAAAAACTTACAAAAGGCTTATAAAGACCAGGCCAAACTGCATCACATAAAGTGTTAGCAAATACGAATTTATTTATTTTTCATACTTTCTGGAATATACACCAAAGGATAAGACACTTCACTCCTCCTCCCAAAAATTCAGACAGGAATACAGCATCTTTTGTACACAAGAAGTAAGTTTCTTAGCCTCAGGTCTCCAAAGAGTTATGATACAGTCCCATATCTGTCTGGATAACCACACAGAGTACCATTTTTCCATATAGTCATCACCATGGTCTGCTCACATCATAATATTGTTGCTACTGAAGAAGCCCCTATATTCCTTTTGACTTTTGTGTAAGTCTAAAGCAAAAGGTTAGTAGACAAAGTAGTATTAAATATTATTTCTGAAGTAGAAAACTAAGGGACTTATGCTGCCTTATCAGTTATGCCCTCCACATGGGGTGAAATGTTATTGTTTTGCTAGAGTTGAAAATGTGTAGATTTAAAAATAGTAAAGGCAAGACATAAACAAAAAAAAGAAAGTATTTTTAAGAATCTGTTTTTTCCTTTTAGAGAAAAAAGACCAGAGGAGTGACTTGTTTCACAGCCCCATGTGATAAAAAAATCAAGTATCTCTAGAGTTCGAACATGTTACTTGTAGTGCTCTAGTCTTCCATTTGCCTTAAGGTCTGAAATTTCAGTCTATTCATAAATTCACTTTTTAGTTCACTGCACAGCCTGCTGGTACCTGAGCAACTGGATCTAAGTTGGCCTTACACTAAGCAGGAGATCAAAATGAATGACCTCCAGATGTCTTCTTCAACCTAAATTGTCTTCTTCAACCTAAACAACTGACTTCAGACAACTTGAAAGGGTGCTTTACAATGCATTTAGAGCATATGAATATTCTTGGCACTTCTTATATCTAAAATTCTTTGAACCAACGAAAATCTGTTGAAAAGCTAGTAAGACTAGAACTAAGTCTGAAATCACAACAAAGATACAAACAGCATCAATATCACTAAGAGATACTGGGAGATGGATATTGGGAAAAGTGCAGAAGCTTCAGTTGGCAACCCATGTGCATTGCTTCTACATGTTATATAACTGACGTGTCTTAATTCTCCATCCCCTTCTGCACTCATGAGTAGTTAACAAGCACCTATCCCATTTGGATACTCCACAGCAATCAAGGTTTAACTCGCAGCTGAAAGGGCTCCTACACAGGTCTATCAAGTAGTAGGAAAATTCTCAGCCTATTTTTTTTTTTCCAGTTAGAACTCATGGATGCTTCCTCAATACTTTAGCTATGCTTTAAATGAGTATAAATTCCCAGCTCTACCTTTCCATTTTAGCTGGGGAATCAGCAAAATATGTAATTTTTTTTTTTTCCCCTCAGAATCCCAGAGTATCCTGAGTTGGAAGCAATCCATCAGAATCAGAGTTCAATTCCCTGCTCCTCACATGTCTATGTGAAGGTAAACCACATAACTAATAGTGTTGTGCAGACACCCCTTGAACTCTGACAGATTTGGTGCTGTGACCACTTCCCTAGGGAGCCTGTTCCAGGGACTGACCACCCTCGGTGACGAGCCTTTTTCTGACATCCAACCTGAACTTCTCCTGACGCAGCTTTGTTCTGTTTCCTCGTGTCCTGTCGCTGGTCACCAGAGAGAGGAGATCAGCAGCTCCCGCTCTGCTGCCCCCCATGAGGAAGGTGTAGACTGCCATGAGGGTGCCCCTCAGCCTTCTCTAAGATGAACAAGCCAAGGGAACTCAGCTGCTCCTCATAAGTCTTACCCTTGAAACGTTTTGTCATCTTGAATGCCCTCCTCTGGACACATTCTAATAGTTTGATGTCATTCTACACTGAGGCACCAAATCCTGCACACAATACTCGAGGTGGGACCATACCAGTGCAGTGTAGAGTAGGACAATGCTCTCCCTCAACCAGCTACCTATGCTGTGCTCAATGCAACCCAGGGCATGCTGTTGACTCATATACAACTTGTCATCAAACCGAACTCCCAGATCTCTTTCCACAGGACTGCTCTCCATCCTCAGGTCCCCCAATTTGTATGTATAACCAGGTGGAGAATCCTGCACTTGCTCATACACAATTGGTGATTGCCCAGTATTCGAATCTATCCAGATCTCTCTGTAAGGCATCTCTATCCTCGAGGGAGTCCAAAGCTCCTCCTAATTTAGTCTCATCAGCAAACTTGCTTAAAGTACATTAGATTCCTGCACCCAGATCATTTATAAAAACATTAGGGCTGAGCACAACTCATCGGCCAAATGCTCACCCAACATTACAGACTTGTCTAGCTGTGTGCTGGACATTTTGTCCAAAAGGATACTGTGAGAGACAGTATCAAAAGCTTTGCTGAAGTCCAAAAAAACGTATCTATTGACTTCCCTTGTTCAACTAGGTGGGTGACCTTGTCGTAAAAGGAAATGAAGTTAGTTAAGCAGGACTTTCCCCTTGTGAACCCATGCTGGCTATGACCAAGAACTGTGTTGTCTCTCAAGTGTTTTTCAGTGACTCCCACAATAACCTCCTCCATATTTTTACCAGGCACTGAAGTGAGACTGACAGGCCTGTAATTACCAGGGTCTTCCTTCTTATCCTTCTTGAAAATTGGGACATTTGCCAGCTTCCATTCAACTGGAAGCTATCAGTGAAAAGCAAGTTCAGGACACTTTATAAGTTTAGTTCCTTCCTATTATGGTAAAATGCAACTAAGAAAGCTCTTAAAAGAGAAGTAGTTTCTGAAATACAATCTTTAATTTTTGCATACTTTTATGTTTAAAATCCAAATGTATTTTCTCTTGAAGCAAGAGAGCCGTCAATAATAAATGCAAACAGGTCAGGACCTGGTGGTCCCAGGCTGAATTTGGTCCCTTCCACAATTTCATCACTCCTGGCACCCTCAATCTTGTGGAAAGATAACACAGCTTTTAGAAATGCATGAGATGTCAAAACCTCTGCTTGCACATACCTATGACCAGTTGTTTAGACCCACAAGCTACCGCTGATTTTACGCAACCCGGGATAGACATTCCTAAACCGCAATTAAGTTCCTACCACTGAAAAAGTTGAACCATCTTGTTTTGAAAGTATCTACAGTAGTTTCAGAGAAATCAGTGTCAGAAGCATAAGTTTACCAGGTACTTTCAGCCTTTGGTGAAATCATGTTAAGTTGTAAACTAAGTTTACAAAATGAACTCCGTTTCCAAATGGAGAGAAAAGAAGCGTATTTCCATGTCACATCTGCTGTCTGCACATGAACAATATGAACAACTTCACATGCTCACTAAAGTCACTGCATTTATACACACACCGGATATATCTGCATGTATGTGTATTTCTAACTACTGTGAAGGAACTACAAATTCTTAATTTATGACCCATTACCACTGGGTGGATTCCCTACCTTTTCCTGTGTGAGTTTCTCTGTCTTAAATAGGTGACGCTCTTTCTGTTCGTCAATGTAATACATAATAAACTTGGAATCTGTAGATCACATGAAATTCTGAACTTATCACTTCAGAAAACCAAACGTCTAGTCTTGGAATCAATGTGAGAGACATGGGGCACAACCTCGAAATGAAATGGGAAGATCAAAGCACAATGCTTAACTGAAAACCTAGTCTTCAGCAGAAGTTTGTGTTTACATGAGCTTCAAGGTAAAAACCTCTTGATTAATCAATTTCACTTCAACCATGCTATGCGGAAAGTAGAGTTTTTTTACTGTCTATGTGCGTAAACACATCTGGATTTTAAAATTAAAACCACTCCATAGAGTCTAGGGATAAAGCACAAGCCATACTTACTTCCATAGAGCCATGGACAATATAACAGCATGACTTGCTTAAATAAATGAGGAAAAAGAACTGACACAAATTACAATGCTTAGTCTCCCATTTTCTCTGAAGTTTTTGTTTAAAATTTTTAATTCTTAAGAGTATCTACCTGAATCTGTATGAACCCTTTAAAAATGAAGGTATGCAGTAAAAACGTCTGCTGAAAAAGCTCTCAAATGCAAGCTCTTACAACTGACTGTGGATTTTTATTGCTGCAGCTAACGTCTTAATCAAGAAAAACTTCAGGAGAATATTAATATAAACGTACATAGTTTATAAAGACAAAAATAGCTTTACTACCCTTTTGTAAACATACAGCTTTCAGCAAGGGCCAGCAGAGTCATTATTCAAACTCCTCTTAACCAGACCTGCTCATTTGCTATGCTCTCTTAATCAGCTCTGCACTGCATATATATCTATAAATAGATAAGTTGGTCTAGGAAAAGCTGTCCTCATGTGTCTGGAGTGGACTTCACACCTTTACACATGTCAAGACAAAAAGCAAACTACTACGCCAGTGCAGTGCAAATTACTACACAAGTGCAAGATAGCAGCAATTTCTTGACGAAGGCACTCCTGTATTACAAACAAGTCACCAGAGGTGATTTTTACAAAGGCTTGTGATTTTGACCAACAAGGGGAGATTTTCATAAAGTGCAACAGAACTTTATCCCTACACAACCACAATGCTCTCTTTTCCTGCAAAATACCATGCTTCTATGCCAAAGGATGAGAACTCATGCTGTTTCAGAGACAGGAGGAAAAAAGTCACCAGAACTTAACAAAATTGACACATGCAATTCCTAAGCCTTATTCTTGGAAACAGCCGAATTCCTATGGCTGAAATGAAAAATAAAACATCAACTACGTGAGCACAGAGAAGGTGGATATATAAATCTTCCTGCATAATTTAATTTTCATAAATACCAATTCTGCTTTATTTTTACCTCATGCAACTCTTGACAACAGTTTTTAGATAATCTCCATAGTATTTCAAAGTAGGTATTTAAGCAATAACTCTAAAGTACACAGAATATATAAAATACTAATAAATCAGGTTTGTGTGGAAGCAGAAAGTATTATATTTTACATAGCTACAAACTGATAGAAACCTAAAATCTCTGTAACTGACAGAGGAATAAAAAAAGTTCAAAAAAATTATTTTATCTTGGCATCAGATACCAGACTATCAGTTCCTTACTCTCTGTGTTTACTCGCACGCATATACACAAACATCTGGTTTCTTTGAAGCCATAAAAATTTGTTCCTTTACATACCTCTAACTTTCCTCCTGCTTTGAATTTTATGAATGTAGCACTGGTGACATACATTTGATAATTAATTCTAAATAATATTACCTGCAACAGTTTGAGAGTGCCTTATTTAAGTTAACTTCCAATTCACAAATAGTCATTACAAGAAATAAAGCTTGTACAGCTCACTACCTTAAAGTGTTCCTATATTATGGCACTGAATACGGACGGAATACTTTTAAGTTATAGTCCATATAATTATATGCATTTCCAAATAATGCGGGCAGATCTACCACATCTCTACTGCTTTTGGAAGCATTGCAATATTTTGTACTTTCCCAAGACCTTACACTCTTGAGAAGAGTACGATTACTTCAACTTTCGCTTGAAAGAAATGCAAAGAGCTTGAAATATTAATATTAAACAAGTTCAAACTAAAGGCTCAGAAACAAGGAAACGAATAAGCAACCTGTTAAATATTTAATTTACTTGTATTTTGAATAAATGGATGTTATTATCTACTTGAAAATCTACTTGGTATTGTCTAAGATGTTATTATGTGGCTCTTTCATTGCTAAATCATTCATTTGAATGTAATCTGATGAGGAGGCTCTTTAAACCAAGCCACTAACTTTCTACCAAAGATGATGAGTAATGTTCACATCACTCATTCCACCAATTCCATTATAAGGGTGCTAACCCTCATCAGAGGATTTAAAAAAAAAAAGGGGGGGGGGGGGGGGGGAGTTTGCATGTGGAACAGCTACAACTGCATGGACTGTGAAACTAAATTAAACTAAACTGTAATGTTATTTTTCAGGTACAGTGCTCAGTAGACTATTAATGTCATCCAAATCCTTCTAAACATGGGTCCTGGGTTTAAAATTTAGCCATTCTAGAGTCACTGAGAGAGCTGTTACTCGATGGCTAACTTCATGTAAATAAATGTGAGCTATGTAAAATATACTAGACACTCTTTGTCTACTTGGAAAAGTTTCTAGAGCAAACAAGCCCTGGCCATGGACTGTCTGAGTCCACTCTGGTCCTCTGAAGTAGGTCCTCTGCATGAAAGATCTGGAAACATACTCCACACTGTATTTCAATAGCAATTTTGATATAATTGTCCAAAAAGACAACTACAAAAATATATTTTTATATTAGCACTATACTTACTCAAGTGTCCTTACAAATTAACAAAAAAATTTCAAAGGAAAAGCAGTTCATGCTGTGGACAGACACATGCTGGGATGAAACATCAACTTATAGACAAGTAATTAAATCTATTTTCAGAATTATTTTAACTTGGATGAAAAAATAAAGTCTTTTTTAAAAAAAACACCCTCTGAAAAAGTTCTAAAGCCAAATTTTAACTCAAACCAACTCTGTTTTAAAGTTAAATTATGTGCTAGGATTTACAATAAACATGATGATAGAATAATTAATTTTTAAAGCTTATGTGTATGCCATCAAAAAACTTAAGACATTTTTTTCTTCTCTGAAACTCTTCAGTACCTGTTATTCTACTATCCATTTAATTCACTGTGAATCACATAACAGAAGGAAGCTACAAATGAGTATAAGTAAATTATTTATTTTGAAGGGAGGATTGTATATGGTCTAGTAAGTTTACGATGACAAAAGAAGATCTGCATCTTATCTCACCAAAAGTTCAACCTCAGGAGACTGAAATGTTTGCCAGCAGGTTCTAAATCACACAGACACCAATGAATGTAGATCTTAATTGTAGAGATTAGCTGACCAGAAGTTTCCACTACCATTAATGAGCTAACTGAAGAATATCAATCAGATGTTTTCTGTCCTAGCAAACAGAAGATTTCACAAACCACAGGTCTGGAAACATTTCAAGGAAGAGATGAAAGGTTTCCAAAGCCATAGTAACCCCTCTCAAAATAAAAGCACTTAATATAAAGCTTTATTAGCAAATACTTGAATGATAAAATTAGCTTAAAAAAATTAACATTATTGACATAAAGGGACAAATGATTCAGAGACAGCAATGAAGGAAAAAAAAACCAGATAAAAAGTCAACAAGGAATTGGTTGATAACACTGTGAAGGCAGATTTTGAGGATATAACATGCAACTAAAAAAGAAAAAAAATATTGTAATTAATGTGCTACAGACAGAACTATTAGATCTGTTTCCCACCATAAGTTCCACATGGACAGTTCTGCCATCCTCAGAAGGCCTATGTATGCACTTCTTCCCAGCCTCAAAAGCTAAGTAACTTTAACAGACATTCACAGCTCAAGCCTCAAACTCTTATCCATAAGTAACTAAGTCACATGGTAATAAAAACTGATCAACTCATACAAGAAATCTACATGCCCATTCCAATCTCAGGCTTTTTCACTGGTGCTTTTTGAGGTCAGTGGTTGGTTTGATGATTAAGAGACATTGCAACCACCAACTTCCACCAATTTCTATGTGGAGGCTACAAATGGTAAAGAATTTACTGCATTCCTTCCTTAATAATCAGTTCCACAGTCACATAATCCCTCTGTTGACAAAGAAATACTTTTTCTCTCCTATTCAAACCTTGCTAACTTCCAGTCACTGGATCTAGCTATGTCTTTAAAAATTTAAAGAAATTTCAACTGTCAAACATCTTATCTCCACTTCAGTATTTCTTTACCATTGTCAATTCTCTTGATATTTTTTTCAATAATCTGAAGCATATTCAGCTGCTTGAGTCTCTATTAAGTGAAGTTTCAGGATTCTTCTCTGACATTTTTCTTTTTCACTTTCAACATCCTTTTCTGGCTGCTATCACTGGAACTAGACAAAGAACTCAACTGCAGTCTCAATGGTAACTGCTGAAACAGAACATTAACATCATATACTTTACCTATGTCATTAGTAAACAATTCTCTGCATGTGTATTGATTTTTAAAATATGTGTACCTGCTCTTCCAAAGCTTCATACTAAGAGCTTATATACAATTAACCCTACATAACTTTGAGGAAACGTGTCTAATTTTGAAAATACTCTTCTCCATGTAAGACCTCACATGCTGTTGTCTTCACCTAGTTCACTAAACAATCTGCTTTCATTATCAATGACTAATACTTAGTGTTCAGGTTTTACCAGAAATAGATTCACACTTTCTCTGATAAAATATACTTTAATTAAAATAATTTATAAAAATATAAAAGTTTGAGGCAATAGTCCTATCTTATGAAACTATAGTAGAAACATGTTGTTTGATTACTTCAGATTACCAGTTTTAAGATCTCTTCCTGTTAGTCAAAGTGATACATGAAAAACATCTCACATGTAGAGGAGTAGTCCTTTGAAAGTCACAAACAACACTCAGTGGAATTACCAGAAGAAAATTCAACAGATTTTGGATTGTAATTTACTGCTTGTAACTTACTAATGGTTACTACACAAAAATTCATAGAATGTTTAATTAACAAGAGAAGTTTCTCTCCCAAAAACCCATACAGAATTTTCATGATATTCTATCCCACTTGCAAAATGGGATTTATCAGCCTTAAACAGAATTTTCTGAACTGAAAGCATTTCCAGACCAATCATCATCCAGTGAAACAATCCACTTTTGTAGACTACCAACAGAGAAATGCAACTTCAGACAGTTCCAATTCAATCAATGAAAAACAAAAACCACCTGACATACATCTCTTAGGCCCTAAACAAGTAAATTATCAGTGGGATTTTAACTAAAACATATATAACATGAGGATCCTGGTAAGAGGAACAATTTTAAATTTCATTACTCAAACAATGAAATTACCTGCAAATCCAAATGTCAAAAAATCAAAAGCAAATATTTTCCAAGAATTTTGATCTATAGGATATTAACTACTATTAGACATTACTGCATAACTTTAATACAGAATCAGATTTGAACATTAATCATGGTAATTTAATTTTATTTTCTTAAATAGAATATATATTTTATCTTTGTAAGCAAATGTGCCAAAATAAATTCTTGTCTACCCTACTTTATTTCTTAATTATCAAACAAAAACATTTGAGTTTAGTTTACTAAGTCTATCGTACTTCCCATTATTACTAGAATAATGAGAGAATTCTGGTCATTCAAATATGATGCATATCTCATGAGAAAAATAGTCCTTTAAATTGAGTTATAGGTTAAAATAACCAGCAAAGACTATAGAGGAAAGGATTTCATCTTCATATAATAAAAGACAATCATTTCTTCATGGGAGAAGAAAGGAAATTGCCAGAGTGAAAGATACTTGTGGAACAGTCATCGTAATGGAAGTGTTGCTGAACAATCTGTAGATGACTAAAAACCATGGGAAGTTCCCTATCAGTTTTTAAAATGGAAAATTCTTGTCTTCTTCCCTATCTGATACCAAGCTGAGCTGATGGAAATATTAAAAATTCCGGTCTCCTATCATTTCTATCCTGCCAGAAGTTGCTCACCCCTCAGATCTGCTAACAAGACTGCTCAAAAGTACTATCTAACCCATCTCAGTCAAAGTGAGTCAAGACCAGAAAAGATGTAATAACTAGTTTTTCCTATCTGTCTCATTTTGACAGAAAAGGCTTAGGGAAAAAGTCTAAAGCAAAGCTTATTCATATAACCTAAGTCGTGTACAATACAGGCGAGAAGTGAAATACTAAGTGTTCTGGAACAAGAGAAGCAAATATATGCTCCAAAACTGCTGCCTTCTCATGCTAAGCTAAGAACATTGCAACTGACTATTAAAAGTCAACTTCCTTTGAAAAGGCTGTCCCTTCTTGCTTTGCTCACTGCACAGTTCTACAAGGAGAAAATTGTTCAGAAGGCACTGAAGTACTGTGAATATTTAAATTCTGTGCTTGCCAGAAAAACCAACCAACTCTTTTAATGTATATTTTTATCTGACACAGAAAAGAACTTCCAAGTTTCTTGTCATAATAAAACACAATTTTACCTTGGTATGACTGGAAATAAATCATTGAACAGAATAGTATTTTTATGTTCTAAATTGATTCTGAAAATTTGCCTAAACTGTCGTATTGTCCTGGGAAAAAAGTATCTCTCAAAAATGTTGAAGAAAAAATTTTCAAACTTCAGAATTTCATGTTTATATGGAATGTTTCACATGAAGTGAATAAGTGAATACACATATATACATATGTGCTTGATACGACTTGGCAAGAATTACTTTTTTCCTAGGATGAAATTTTAAGCAATACTACGCCAGTGGCAAATTCAGTTGTTTCACCTCAGTATTATTCACATTCCCTACCCTATAAAAGCAGTATGATGTGACTAGATATAATTCAGGGTGACCTTTTGGGGGAGTAATAACTTTGGATCTTAAAGTAGATCCTATGCTCTATAACATGCAGCTTGTCTTAAGAAGTAAATTTAGAAACTGCACAAAAGCACAAGCCTAAGACTTTTCAATTAAACAAAGATTTTTAAATGATCCTCTAGATAAAGGTGAAACATAATTATTTTCAAGTATGCTTTGCCAACTAGTCTTCAAATTTGTGAAGACAGATGCAGTGCTGAGGCTTAGGTTCCAACGAAAGCTTATACAAACATCTTGGTAGTAGCCTTGGCATTGCTATCTTAATGCTCTCAGCAGTTTTCAAAGCTGCAGACTGATCAGTATTAACTGTATTCATTACACATAAAATGTTTAACACACTGAAGGCTTTAAAACTAATAATATTTATTCAAAAGCTTTCTTCAGTGTTGTAGTTTGTTTGGAGCTTTTAAACAAAAAAAGGTCGGTATATGCAAGTTTATTTGTCATATTTCTTCAAATACATTATTCACAAAATCTACAAATTCTGGGTAACAGCAAGACAGTATAACTACACTTACATTGAACTGCACAAGTCCAGATTCTGCTCTCATCTATTTTTTCATATGCACAGTATTATTGATACTTAAAACATTCAAGAGAAGTAAAATTATAGCTCCAGTTCTCCAGTTGTCAACTAGGCTATTCCAGGCCTTAACAAACTCCAGGGTTGTATTCACTTAAAGTGTAATCAGTTTAGGCTGACAGGCTATCAACCTAGAGTGAGCAGGCAGTATGTAACCCAAAGATTGGACTCTATAATTCCAGGAGAAATGCCATGTAATCCCAGTTTCACAGTCAGCACAGCCGTCCTTCACAGTGCATGGCCAAGCAGACTGGAGATACCAAATCTCATGCTCTCCTGAGAACATAGTACTATGGAAAAAAATCTAAGGAGCAAGTATGTGAACTGTAGTAGGTGACTTGGCTCTGAAGCTTATGGGGCACAGACCTCACCAACTGAAAACAGAATCATCTAGGCTGAAGGGAGCTTGCCAGTTCAAGACAAGCAGAATGACATCGTGGGAGGAAGAGCAATTGATTGCTCTGTGGGCAGGAAAACTGACTGCTAGTCATCTTCAGCAGTACTATTCCAGACCTTGCTCAAATCTCCCTTCTGTCAAGCTAGCAAGCCGCTACACAGTTCTGGGCTTACGCAAAGTAATATTGGCCAGAAAACAATGGTGATGAAGGAGAGAGGTCATATACTGATAGCTGGCACCTACACAGACATAGAAACAAGGCAGCTAATGGAAAGGAGATGAGACAGCAGCTATTCTACATATGAACCTGCTTAAGAGGATGGAATTGGTTAATATGAAAACTGAAAGGTAGCTCAGATAAAAGCAATCATGAAACAGCACTGTTCACTAGGATGTATCGAATTTCAAGCAGTATCTAGGACATAAAGGATGTTCTAAAGGAGAGAAAACTCTTCTAAACAGCAATGCTTGTAAACATTAGATGAAAATTATGCAAAACTACTATATACACCATTCATCCTTCACAAATTATATTCTGCATGCTTGAAACTACTAATCATATTTGCAAATTTAATTAAGCTTATATCAACTGTTCCAATAAAAAAGGTAGTTAGGCTACCATTGTTGAACAGTTCCTAGTTTTAAACCTAAAAAGAAGGATTTTAGGAATGTAATCACTTTTCCTTTCTGAACACTATCTATGGACATCACTTAATCTAATTCACACCACAAGTGGCAGAAATATGTCTAGTTCATTAAGACACAGAAAACATTTACTAAGCAACAGTATAGTACTTAAAAACCCCATTTAACACCCTATGCCACAGAGTAGCTTCATATTTGAAACACACATTTGATAAAGTTTAAGGATTCAGTTGTACCTTACATGCACAACATTATTTCTGAAGATCTGAAGCTGAAATAACTTCATCATTTAATTGGAGACAAATCTACACTGATGCACAATTTATCCCTAAATAACTTATTATGGAGATTACTTGGTGATGGCAGTCACTATTCTCTAACATACCTTTTAAAGAGTATGAACATTACTTAGTAGAGAGTGAGAGAGGAAAGACTTGTGAGAGGAATTTTCTACAGTAAACCAGCTGTTAAGCAACCACAACCCTAGTTGCAATGACAAATCACAAAGTTCAGGGCTGCTCAATTTCAAGTTTGGCTGCAATTCTATGTCTAAAAGGAAAAAATATACGAGAGTAGGGACAAAGAACACCTGTTGCTGGAACATTTAAAATCACTGAGCTCTCTTCTTATTCATACAGCACTACCTGTTATACTCATGATAAGAAAACATCCAAATAACAAAAAGAGTTATTATCCTTTACCTCTTCCTCCTTTGTTTTAACATAAAAGTCAACTGATAGCTTGGAATGATATAAACAAGGAGTTAAGTTATGCCTTATAACACAGGGTATTTTTTTAGGTCACTCTGCTCAGGTGTATTTCCAGAGAGAAGAATAATTTTTAAAGTCTTTCTCATTTTCAAAATTTTCTTTCACTTTTAGGCAATGCATTAATGTCGGCATTTCTGTTACTATAAACTTTACTGCAGTTCTGTACACATATTCAACATACCGCCGTTAAATTGACAGATCCTTGCCTTAATAAGTGTATGTTCCAAATAAGCCTGAAGTACGTGGTAAGGCATTGTGAAAAAGATAAAGATGTTCTTGATTACACACAGTATCTGAGCCTTATCTAGAATGGCAAGGAGGACATGCAATTAAAAGGAACTGATCTTTCAGGAATAGCTGTGGGGTATTTTAAAGTCCTAGGCAACATACAGCCATAAATTAAAAGATAGCCTGTGCAAGAAGAAAGCTTAGATCAAGTTAATACCAATGCTGAAAAGAGCTTTGTATGTATGCTTTAAAAACCAGTGAAAGATTGGTAAAGACGAACAGCCAAATTAGTGAAAATTGAAATTATCGTATCTGTAAGGCAAAACTTTAAATAGAGCATTACTGCAGTTCCATGGAGAAGACATCTGAATTTCTATGTCTACCTTTTCTTTTGATACAATTTTATTCTAATCACTTGAAATGCTGGAAAGCTAAAGGCACCATTACACAGTTCTGAGAGTATATGTACAAGATCTAGTGTAGTTAAAGTATATTCACATAAAAAACTCCTTAGCTAAATCTCCAGGTTACTGTTATTTATCCATACACTTAAGGTTAATCATCAGATTA
Organism: Strix aluco; assembly: GCF_031877795.1. Lineage (NCBI taxonomy): Eukaryota > Metazoa > Chordata > Aves > Strigiformes > Strigidae > Strix > Strix aluco. Next base: position 78,483,085 of record NC_133971.1, read on the forward strand.
CTTACAGAACTGACAAATTTCTTACTTCATTCTGCAACTAAAAGCTAACAAACTCTGAACAATCTGTAAAAGCCCAGTGAAATTATTATTCATCTCTAATTCAAGAATAATTAAAATATTAAAAAATAACTTTTTTTAAAAACTTACTATTATTACACGATTTAACAAGCCATCATCTGGAATATTTTCAAGGAAAACAAAACGAAGTGAGCTACTCTAAGTTATATGTATTCACTAACAATTGCATAAGGGGACATGAACTTATACAAGTTAAGAAGGGGAGTTTTCAGACTTATTCTGTAACTGCTGAATCTAGGGTCTGGCTCATTCCAGTGTGTAAGCTGACCAGTTTCTGTTTCCCTCATACAGCAGTCAGAAGGAACTCTGTCTTTTTCTTATGTAGTCTTTTCTCAGCTCAACATTGTGTCCTTAAACAGTCATAGAAAACACACTGAGACTCCCTGCTGGTAACCCATATATCTGCAGTCTGAAGTAATAAATCTACAAATAGCCTAATAATCACAAATTAGAATACATTATAGTCAAAGTCTACTTATAGGATTTATTTTTTAAAAATGTAGAGTAAATTTGAATGCCATGAATAAATCACAAGAAAAAGACCATATCTCAAAATGTTTCTTTTACAATAGCAATTCTAAGAGTCTTCATTTGAATTGCTTTTTAGTTCAGGATAGTACTACAGCCTTAATCACCTGGAATCCAAAGAAACTCTCAAGTGCATATAAAGACTATAAGAATTTGAGCTATAGCAAGTTAACAAAAAGAGAAAGAAATATGTATTTAAAACATTCTTAGATAATTTATTTAAAACATACTCAAAATGTGTTATTTTCCTTTGATTCCACAAGTCTACTTGCAAAGTTTGCTTTTTAACTTCTTTATGCATCATGAAAACTCCTGCTTTCAACATACCAACCAGAAAATGCAATCTTCTTTCCTTACTTTTATTTTTAAACTGTATGCAAGTGACATTAAACTAAAGAGACAGACAACGCAAATGCTACAGTAGTCAAATAAAATATACTTCACAATTTGTAACTAGTTCTAACATTCAGTTTATGAATGTCTTCTCTAGAAGTGGTGCAAATGTTAGAGAGAGTATACAGATTAGAGTTTAACAGTATATTTAACACCCCTCAGGTGCTCCCACATCCTCTTCTCCTTCAGCCTCAGTTGGACACTGCCATTCAGCATGCCTCATGGAGCACAACACACATGCCTCAGCTGGTACTTTCAAGCAGCTTCCAAACTTGTAGATGATAAAGTGAAAGCCCTTACACCTTTTCTTGCATCTTTAAAAACAGGTGTTGGTTCTTTCAAAAACAGGTTTGGAGTACACAGAAGTTCTTCACACAGAAATACTGATCAAGAGAGTGGAGAAATCTCCATTAAAGAGCTAATACTGCCTTGCTTTAGTGTTCCATGTGATGTCCAAGAGACAAAAGCCAACAAAACTGGAAAAACATTCAACCTTCCTTCATGCCTACTAAAGGCAACACTAGTTTCATTCTCCTACATACATACACTCAGGACTGACCCTCCGAAGGGTCCCATTTTGGTGTTCAGTGTCAGGAGTCCTTCTTCACAGATGGCAGTTGTGACAGTTCCTTTTCCAATGTAAGGATTAAGTCTCAACATCTAGACATATAGCTAGTACTACACTCTTTATTAAATGTTCCAGAGCAGTCATTTTAAGCTAAGCAATTCGATCTTACATCAATGTCTAGTATAAATTCTAGAACAAAACTAACACAGATCTATTGCAAAATTTCCATAGCTCATCTTCACTGTACACAACAGGAGCAGTGCACTGACAGGATAGAAAACTTTGAGACAAGTAGGTGTTTGATTTCACCTCCTCTTCTGATGTGCAATACTATAAAGCTTTTAATTTCTCCTCCTATGGATATAATGTTCTTGATAAAGTATGACACCCAGGAAAATGTTGAGGACTGTGAATGCCTCCATGTGTAACATCAGGAACATCAAAATTGGGTACAGACAGGTCTCCCGCCCTGCAGAAAGACTGATTCAGGACTGGGAGAAGTCTTTTTTTTCTTGGGGGGGGGGGGGGGGGGGGGGGGTGGGGTGGTTGAACTAGATGAAACATTCTTACCTGAAATCTCTATGTACCAAAGCCACATAAAGATATATTGGGCTTTATCTCAACATTTTCCTCAAGAGAGAAGACCTTACCAACAGTTAACATATTTGCATGAACAAACCACACCAACTCTAGATATAAAACCACTGCAAAAGCATTGTATCTTGAGAACAATCCACACACTACATTTCCAACAATACTGTCGCATGAAATTCCACCTTATTGTCACTGAAGGACATATATAAAAAACATGGACCAAATCTGACCAGAGAATCATTTAGCCCTGTATTTGATCACAGCAATAATAATGCTGATCAAGTCTAGCCGTTATGGTTTATTCCCTTCATTTCCCCTCACTATCCACAACTGTCAAGCAAGAAATGTTATAATGCCTATTGCATTTCCTATCTGTTTATAAGCCCTTCTAAACATGAATTTTTCTCATCCCTTTTTAAACCTGCCTCCACACCCTCCTGTGACAACACATTCCAGAACGTATTTGGACACTATACAAAAAGAAGTATGTTCTTTTATTAGTTTTAAAGTTAACTCTAGACGCTTTCAACAAATGTCTCAGTCTAAGAGGTTTTGGTAAAAAACAGTTCAACATTCAGCCCATCTACCATCTTGAACATTTTGCAAACTTTGATCACACCATACTCCCATTTAGACCTCTTCCCTCTGGACTAAAAACTGCCAGTCTTGTGGTCTGACCTGATAAGGCTACTGTCTCCAAAGCTCAAGTTCCATTATAGTTGTTTTGTTTGCTTTGCATGCAACATAAACTAAGTTTTCAACATAACACTCTTCAATAGTTTCATATTTCTGCATTTCATTAAGTGCAAATCTACTGACTCAAACAAAAAAAAGCCAGCTTTACAAATTAATTACTGGATTAAATGTAAAAACTTAGAAAGGCAGAGAGATAGATAGACTGTTGTAACATTTAATCACATCCATAAACATATTCCATACAACATGTGGAATAACCACTGAAAAATACAAAATTTCTGTTTTCTGGAATACTTGGTATAAATCAACTTTTTTTCAATGCTTTTACTTGAAATTCAGAAAACCTGTTTCCTTTAAGCACAAATCAGTAACAGTTCTCAATTATCTCTCGCTGGTATGGCCCATTTCTTTCTTTAGCTTTAAACATCTCTGCTCTGAGGCCCAAGTATTCTTATGTTACTTTGCTAAGCAAAATACTCTCTGAAATTACCATAATAAAGCGATCTTACAGCAGTTATTTTTCCTCATTGAAAAATCACTAGACAGTACCTTCATTTATTTAGAACCACTTGAGCATTCTTCAACATTATAAAAGCAACAGCAAGACCCACCACTAAAAAGAAGTCAGAAATTCAACCAATACTGTATAATACCAGCAACTGCTGTCACTTACTAATGAAACGTACATTTTCAAAAATGTGCTACTCACTAACAAACCTTTACACAATGTAATTAATGAAAACACCACTTCTATTTATCTCTTGAATTAATTACAAGCTCATTAGACATTGGCATGATTAGATGATGTTCCCTACTCAGACTCCTACTTTCTTAGTTCAGCAGGCTCACGGTGAGCCAGCAGTGTGCCCTGGCAGCCAAGAGGGCAAACCGCAGCCTGGGGTGCATCAGACACAGCATGACCAGCCGGTCAAAAGCGGTGATTGTCCCACTGTGTTCAGTGCTGGTGCGGCCTCACCTTGAGTGCTGTGGGCAGTGCTGGGCCCCACAGTTTAAGGAGGATGTGCAGGTCCTTGAATGCATCCAGAGGAGGGCAGCAAAGCTGGTGGGAGGGCTGGAAGGCGTGTCCTGTGAGGAGTGGCTGAGGACTCTGGGCTTGTCTAGTTTGGAGAAAAGGAGGCTGAGGGGCGACCTCACTGCTCTCTACAGCTTCCTGGGGAGGGGAAGTGGAGAGGGAGGTGCTGATCTCTTCTCCCTGGACTCCAGTGATAGGATGCACGGGAATGGTGCAAAGCTGTGCCAGTGGAGGTTTTAGATTGGCACATTTCTTTACTGGGAGGGTGGCCACACACTGAAATGGGCTTCCTAGAGAGGTGGTGGATGCCCCAAGCCTCTCAGTGTTTAAGAGGCATTTGAACAATGCACTTAACAATGCTTTAACTTTTGGTCAGCTCTAAATCCAGTTGGTGGCCGGTCACGAGTGGTTTCCCGCAGGGCTTGGTTTTGGGTCCACTCTTATTTAACATCTTTATCCCCTCGTCTAGGTCATCAATAGAGTGCACCCTCAGTAAGTTTGCAGATGACACCAAGTTGGGTGGGAGTGTTGATCTGCTCAAGGGTAGGGAGGCTCTGCAGAGAGACCTGGACAGGCTGGAGCGATGGGCTAAGGCCAACTGGAGGAGTTTCAATAAGGCCAAATGCCGGGTGCTGCACTTGGGCCACAACAACCCCCAGCAGCGCTACAGGCTTGGGGAGGAGTGGCTGGAGAGCTGCCAGTCAGAGAGGGACCTGGGGGTGTTGATTGACAGCCGGCTGAACATGAGCCAGCAGTGTGCCCAGGTGGCCAAGAAGGCCAATGGTATCCTGGCTTGCATCAGAAATAGGGTGGCCAGCAGGGACAGAGCAGTGATCTTACCCCTGTACTCAGCACTGGTGAGGCCGCACCTCAATTCCTGTGTTCAGTTTTGGGCCCCTCACTACAAAAAGGACATTGAATTACTCGAGCGTGTCCAGAGAAGGGCAACGAAGCTGGTGAAGGGTCTGGAGCACAGGTCGTACGAGGAGCAGCTGAGGGAACTGGGGTTGTTTAGTCTGGAGAAGAGGAGGCTGAGGGGAGACCTCATCGCCCTCTACAACTACCTGGAAGGAGGTTGCAGAGAGCTGGGGATGAGTCTCTTTAACCAAGTAACAAGTGATGGGACAAGAGGTAATGGCCTCAAGTTGCACCAGGGAAGGTTTCAACTAGATATTAGGAAGCATTTCTTTCCAGAACGGGTTGTTAGGCGTTGGAATGGGCTGCCCAGGGAGGTGGTGGAGTCCCCATCCCTGGAGGTGTTTAAGAGTCGGGTCGACATAGCGCTTAGGGATATGGTGTAGTTGGGAACTGTTAATATTGGGTTGATGGTTGGACTGGATGATCTTCAAGGTCTTTTCCAATAGACAGTTCTGTGATTCTGAAGTGGTCAGGCAGTTGGACTAGATGATGGTTGTAGGTCCCTTCCAACAGGAACTATACTACTCTATTCTATTCCAGTTTACAGCTCCAGTCTTAAGAAGAATTACTGAGTAAACTTTGGAGATGTTATAGTGTGTTATTATTGTATTTCACAAATTGTATACTGTCTTTAACATTTAAGTGATGTGTTGCAAATTAAGCAATATAAATTGTTTCTTTTCATGACACATTCAAATCCTGAAAAGACCTGTCACTAGCATGAAACAAAATGAAATGGATTTAAAATACTTTTCCTGTAATGTCAGTCATGTAGAGTCTCTGAAAATGCAATTATGCAGCTGTTTATAGTAGTGTTTATCTGGATTTTAGTTACTTGACCAGATCATTTCAATTCACAGCAATTCAAGCATCAGGCATGCACTGAATCCTTGTCTGGTATATTAGTTAAGCGCTTGCTTAGATGAGACAAAATTATACAATCATCAAAATTTATAATATCTTAACTTGTTTTTCCACTATCTACAAACTATTCAGCCTAATTAAGAAGCTGTACTAATGTCTAACTACATTCAAAAGAGCAACACACTTTTTTAGAGTATCTATTCTACCATTAATAAAATTTTACTATGGAAATAAAACCTTTGCGTCTACAAGCTGGAAAAAATACATAGTTGGCTTCACTTGCATGTATTTTTCCAATTTTATTTTTACAGTTGAACTGCTCCTTAAAGAACATTGTACTATTCAAGGTTTTTTTTCTTCTGCCACAGTCTTACCAGAAATTGTATCTATGTGTTAAACCAGTAGGTAGGTCCTTTTTGGGAAAAAAAAAAAAATCCATGCTGTTTAAAGTAACTGAAATCTTCTGTTTATTATGGACCACACTATAGATACATCAGTGGGACAATTCAGTCTTCCCACTCACTGTCACTTTGGAGTAAAGGTGATTGCATATTTTAAACATCAGTTCAAAAATCACTCATGATCTTGCTACTGACAGCTGCAGTAACTTTGTTAATTAATACAAGTGCCACGGTGACATTTTGCAGTTTGATTCTAGCCACAAAGATCAAGACTGAAGCCACAAAATAATTTCTCACAGTCTCTTTGACACTTGTCAAAGAACATCCATCAATATTCAATTACCCTTAACATAAAACACGCAACTTCCAATTGAAATACTCTATCTTCCCAGCAAATTCAGTTACATTTGAGTATCTCCACAGGAATTATTCTGCTCTGAAGACATAATGTGTAAAGTTAAATTTTGTCAAGAATTTTTGTAAAAACATATTTAACCAGCAACTATCTTGAAATATCATGAAAGTAATTTTAAATCACAAAATGAAAATAATAAAGTACATTAATAATCCAAAGCCAAAACAAATGAAATTTTTGCTTCCAAATCTCACCTAACATTGTCCTGAACACTTGCTCAAGATTTAAAAGTATGATATTTAAAGCAAATTAGGGTACAATAATAAAACACAGAAGCCAAACAAGGGTCTCAAAAAACCCTGACAAAAGATAGACCTCAATACTCACCCATCATTAGAACATGTCAAAAATTCTTCCTTTATTTTTGGATGCCAACAGCCTGAATTCAGCATTGCTGTGTGACCCTAGGGAAATAAACACAAAGAGGTCTTACAAGGTCTGTTAGATGTTTTACAAGGTTTTATAAGTTTTACTTCAAATTCTTCAAGTGGAGTCACATGAAAGCTGAGGGCCAAATCAGACCACTCTGACCACAGCAAAGGCTGACTGACATCACAATGATTTAATAGATTTTACGTATTCTAATCCATTTCATCCTTGCTTGTTTTCATTTTTTTATTATAAAATATTCTTCTATTTTTTCTTGCAGAAAATGGCATGGAATCATACTTCCCCTTTTTCTCTTTGAAGAACTGTAATGCAGAGAAAGGACGAAACAATAGGCATCCACAGATATCACGCAAATTGTTCCAAGCATCACAAAAATAACAGGAATAACAAGAACTACCAGGGTGACACAATATACATACTCACTGCCAAACTACACCCAAGTAAGCAATTGCCATTATGGTGACTATGACTATAAAATGTCTTTGTCCAGTTGGATTTACTTCTCTGAAGTATAGGATGACTACATTCAGACAGAAATTTGGAAACTACTCCTGCAGCACTGGAATTACGTCAGTTTGCTTTAAGCACAAATATGGAAAGAAATAAAATATTTTAGCATTTTGACTGCTGGAGCACAATACACTGGAATTCTAGAAATTTACAAGAGAAAGAAAATTTGAATTATTTTTAAGTAAACAAGAACTAAAGCAGAAGTTACTATTTGATAGTTTTACATATGTATCACTAGCCAAAAGAAATAGTCATCTGACAAGAACAGCTTTAGGCAAAACAGCATTTAGCCTAGTTATTTGGCAATATACTTCACAAGCAATAAATAAATCAACTTTATCAGTTTGAGCAGTAGATTTTATCACTACTTTTTAGGCTTAAGCTATTTGAAAAACTGACTTGAATTTAAATCATCTATGTAAATAGAATCTTTGTCTCAAAGTTTGTGGAAATACAAAGGCAAAGTGGCCAAAACCCAATGAACTGTTGTCAAAATACTTAAAAAATATGAATCAGCCCTCCCCCATTTGCATATTTAACTGCCATTACAAATGTACACATTGTTGCTTATTAGTTTTACACTCATGTCATGCAAGTAAAAATAGTAACAAACTCTAACCCCTTCCTTGAAAGAGGTAAATTGTATCATCAAAAGAAGGGAAGGTAGAAGAATGGAATAGACTAGACCAGATCAATAAATTTTTTTTGGTTGGTTGGACAGTGGTATAGGGGAAGTTGACAATTTTTAGATGATACACCTTTAAACAGAAGAGTTCATTGTGGCATCATAGAAACATTATTTGGAAGGGACCTTGAGTTCACCTAGATAAACCTCCTGCCCAAAACCAGACCATAGCCAACACCAGATCAGGTCACCCATGGCTTTGTCTAGCTGGATCTTGAAAGCCTCCATGGATGAAGGTCCCACAACTTTCAGCATATATTAATACACAGGACTAAAGCATCCCGGAGATGGGGCTTTGCATTATTCCTTATTGAACTTCATGAATTTTCTCATTAAGAGCAAAATATTGTCAGTCAATTAATTTCTGATTTTACCTTTGTGTTTGTCATATCCACAATGTATTGGTCTCCTTTTATGCACTCCATTACTGGGAAGCCATCTCTGTCAAGAACTTTTGCTTGAGAGTTACCAGAGACAACAAGAATAACATCTCCCGTGCTGCTATACTGTAAAGATTTGATTTGGTGACTGAAAAGAAAAAAAGAAAGTGTTTCAATTAACTTCAGTTCCTGTAAGCCTACACTAAAACAAAGTGTCAATGGTAAGAAGTAATACTGCAGAAATAGACCCATATACACTCCTATACCAAAAAAAAAAAAGGAGGGGGCGGAATCTGCTATCAAGGGATTGAAGCTTTTTCTTCCTCTCTCTGTGTGTATGTGCACATCACATTTCCTTCTTCAACCACATAGCACATCAAACAGTATTACTTACAAACTTGGCGCCTAAAATGTCATTTCTGGCAAACATTTAACTTGAGTGCTCTTATAACTCCAAGTGAAAAATAGTATGTGTCAGATTCAGCTCTTCAGGACTGAAAATTCTATTTCATCTTCTCAAAAGCAACACGTGGAGTTACAGTAATCTAGAAATTTCTATAAAAGGATGTTGTAGTCCTACATAAAACTCCACTGTACATTGTACACCAGGAAGTTAGTCTTATGTCAGCATTTTTGCATCTTTTTCTATGTTCAGGGCTAGTTTCATCAGAATCTTAGATAAAGTTAATATACCTTCAACCCTGGAAACATGACAGTAGCTAGCAATCTGCCTAGTCTACTACGTCTTAGATGATTGTTCATTTGTTGTAAACGTTTTCGTACATACATCGTCTATTGATTGAGAAAACCTGGGACAGAAATCATGGAATAATACTAAGACAACAAAAATTATTAACTGAAAGTGGGAAGATGGCTGATGAGTAGGAAGTCCGTTTCCAGTTTCACCATCTTCTCTCAGCATTCTGTTTTATGAACAAAGTTCACTGCAGTTGCTGTATCTGAAGCAGATATATATCCCTTTGACCTCCTACCTGTCTATATACTCCATTACAAGGATGGCAAAGAATGCAAAGCAGTCTATCCATTCCACACCTCCCAGAATTTATATCCTGACACATTAACAGAATATGCACAATAACTTTGCTTTAGATTAATGATTCAGCTCTGCAGCTAAATTAACCCCAAATTAAGGACTGGAATGCATTTGCCTGCTAGGTTTGGATTCCCATGGCATACAAACTGTCCTCAAAGGAGGATTATCTTCCTTTCGGTGAAGAACGTAACCATGTGCATTCAAAACCTAGTTACTTTAAGGAAACTACTTTCTAACACAATTTCACATCAGTAAAGTTAACACCCAGATGATCCACAAAACTGACTATGCAACCAATTTAATGTTTCATGTCTTACATAGTAGTGACTTCATGACTGACTCAGTAGTAGCTATTAACTGCTAAATCTGTCCTCAAACTGTGACATACTACACAAAACACATAAAACGTATTTTAGAAGTTCTGCATTGATCATAATAACGTAAACTAACCCTAAGTTTCTCTTCAAAAAATGTTTGGCAAAAATGACTACATTATGATTCAAAAGCCAAAAATTGCTTCAAGCACCCTATTCTGTAATACAAACTGGCAGGCAAATTGGATGAAGTATTATAAACTCTGATTTTCAGTAAAAAGGAGACACTCAAATCTGGGAATTTCCAAAATAGATCACAGGCGAGGTCTGAAAAAGCATCCTGAGCCTTAAAAGCAAAAATGAATACTTGCTCAGAAGAGGAGAAAGGAGGCCAGATGCATTAAGCTTGAGGAAACGTTGAAAAAATGAAAAGGAATCCCACAAGAGAAACAATATCTGAAATCTAGAATCTTCTCTGCACACAGCTGATAAACCTAGACTAAAGAATCCATCAGATTCAGCTTTAGACAACAAGCGTATCTCAGGAATTAAGTGCTCTTGCCATATCACGTGATTTCTACAATGCTTGAAATATTCCAGAGCCCCACCTGAACTGCAGAATGAAGTACTTATCTAGTTATATTTCTCACACTCTAATACTGAAATCGTCAAAAGAAAATACCCAACACACCTTCAAAGCATAGATTCATGTTTTGAACTTTTCACTACTGAAATGTAAGAACTGAAAATAAACATTTAAAAACTACACTAAAAGATTTTTTTTTTGCTTGATGCATGCCTCATGCGTGAAGAGGATCTGGCCACTAGATATCACCAAACAGCTTGCCCAGAAGTAAAATCTGAATTCTGAGAGAATTCACAATATGTACAGGGCCAGTCTTCTGAAAGAATTGTTTTGAAAAACCCTTTAGTGCTGAAATTAAAACTACAAACACTACTGTTAACATGGTACTGTTCATAATTTGACCAATACCTATACCATCATGTCTGAACAAACTTTGATTTCATCTTAAAGTTTCTTCTAACAAGGAAAAGCACCTGATTTTACAGCACCAAATGCAATAGGAATATAACTACTAATTTAACAAATCAGTCATGAAAAAATTAGGCTGAGAGAAAAGATTTCCTCAACCTTTACATAAAGGGAAAAACCCCAACCTTTGTGACTGTGCAATATGACTTCTAAAATCATGCCTATAAATCAGTCCTATATGCAGGGTATTTGCAAAGCCCCAGAAGTTACCGCTTTTCAGATGTTTATTGGAGTATGACCAAGAGTGAGGCTCTGCAGAGGCAGTTCTTAAAGAAAACATTTTTGGTTCTTATTAATATTAAAGCAAAAGTCTTGGGAAACTTATAAAAACAATTCCCTTTAACAGCATTAATCCAAGTCATTTTGGTTTAAAGCTGCCAAATGTGCACAGTACTTTCTGCCAGGACCTGCAGAACAGACCTACGTACACGGGTAGAATCATGACACATAAATAATTTCTACACATGTAACGCAGCTTTGCCTTACCCTTATCTTTACCTGTAACACTGAGGTGTGATTTGAAGGTACTAGTTTATTGCCAGGCTCCTTTTTTTTCCTTATGTCCCACATCCAAGAAGACGTTAACAGCGTAAGCTGGTATTACTTTACCAAATGGGACCTGGACAATATAGAATTGTTCTCAGGCTTTTTTATTCTTAAAATGAAATTAAATTTATGGCTCCAGAACTGGATTTCTGCTAATACCTAAAGCTTCCGTACCTGAACTCCTCAGAATTCTTTGAAATTAAGGTCTGTGAATACTAATAGTCCTTGCAATAAATTCCATCGTGAAAAAAACATATATATACACCTGGGCATAAGTTATAGAATATTCCACATAGTGGTCACCAGCACGTCTCAATGTCAGCATGGAAGAACTTCTTCTTGAGTTTGGATCTTTTTACCAGAGCTATAGTTCCAGTTTTATGTTTACAGATACAGAAGGGGTATTTAAATAATATATTTTTAAAAACTCAGTATTAGTACATGAGACTTGCAACATAAACGAAATTCCCAAACTTTTCACCTGTCAATATTTTAATATTATTTATATTTTTATGTATTTCATTTATACCTCAACATACTCAAACCACAAGAATGTACATTTGATCAAGAACATTCATATAACAATACTTATGAGATACTTGTAACACACTAAATGAACAGCATCATGGATAACAAGCAATTTAAGCTCGTATTTTACCATCAGTTTTTGCCAAAAGGAGAGTACAAATGTATTTGCAAGCTGCTTTCCTTGAAATGGGACGTTAATGTACATTGTACTTGTGGTTTTTATTGTATAATTATGTCTCATACCATCATTACCAAGTAGTACTAAATCTGAATGCACGCTTCTGCCCAATTTGGAAATGCTTCAGTTAAAACAATCACCTACTGTGGCAGTAAAGACTGTCAGATCTTTCTAAACTGCTCAGTTATGACTGAGAGGAGAGGAAAATACCATTTGTATCCTGCTAACTAATTGTGTAAATGAAACTCATGCCAGAAAAGTCTGAATGTGTCTTCACATTTGGATGATTTTATTTATTTATTTCAAAGTGGCATGTTTACCAAATTATGTTTTCAAAGTAAATGTGCCATTTGTAAGTTTATTATAAAGAGCTATGTCTGTCAAAGAGATTAGAATTGCATAACGAATCAAAGCACACCTTATTTTCCTGATTTCTCAGTTTCAATCATCAGTTTCTATTTTGCTCCTTTTCAGGATAACAGTCCTGACTTTTTCTCATTTTTCATTATCTATTCATTATTCTTGGCACATCTGTAAGTAGTCATACATATTCTAACCTTATAAACTGACCAAAATTCAGCTGTAACATTTTAAAATAATAATGATTAAAAATAGACGTTCTAAGGACTACTTACTGCACATAATAAATTTCAATCTCTTTTTTAAGCATACCAAAGTATCTTATAAATTAGTCAGACATTAGAAAGTACCTTGTTAGAACAACTGTGTTACTAATTTATGAAGGTGTTTATCTGAAAGTTCACTGTGCATGAGACATGCACTCCTGAAGGAGTTCCATATTCCAGTTCTCTGGAATAAGTAAATGAACTTGATTCAACTACTTGCTGAATTACCAGTGAACAGTATGGATAGTATGGAAATCACACTCTAAAAAATGCTTCCTGTATTCTTTTTCAAATTTACATACATAAAAATATATAGATAAATGTTAATAAATATATAGCTTTTTTACTTTAAAAAAGACAACAGTTTTATACTTTTCTAATGCACACTGTGTAGCTATTCAATTACCAGTGCAATGCAAAGGACCAGTACTTTCAGAAACAGGACTTAATGAAAATTAGATGCCCACCACTCAGAAATACTGGCAGCAACTACAGGGGCTCTCCACAAAGGGGTCAACTGTTTTAACTTTCTCTCTTCATTAGTTTTATATAAGCAGAGTACATATCGAAAGTGTATTGTATTAATTTCAATTACAACTATGAAAGTCCACCTGTCTCTTTGAGAGGTTCACAGTCTATTTGCTGAGATACACTATTAACAATTTCATCTGCACATTCACCTGTAGCTTTCTAAAAGGGGAAAATATGCAAGTCATAGGAAAAAGCATGAAAAGATATAAGCAGACAAGTTATTAGGTTCACATTCCATTTACTACAAGAAGTACAGTGGAATACAAAAGCCTTCTAAACAAGCTGTCTTACAAGGATTTTGTGATTCTATTAGGAGTTTAACACAGACACAGTCTTATGTAAAACAGACAGTCTTCATACCTACCATTCACAAGGCTGGAGTGACCGAAAAGCCTGGAGAGAGGCATCCATTCCAGCAAAATCCCAAAATTTAACATCATAGTCATATCCACCAGTTATCAAACGGGCACCTGAAGGATCCAACCCCAAAGCAGAAACCTATACAGAAAAAAAATAAAAAATAAGATCATTCAAGCTTTTTATTTTTTTTTCCTGCAGTTCTTCAGGTCTTACCAAAATATAAAATACTACAAAAGTCAAAAAAATAATTCCGTGTGCTGGTTTCTTCCCAAAATGTGTCAGCTATATTTTGTTTCTGAATTTTCACAGAATCATCTAGGTTGGAGAAGACCTTGAAGATCATCCAGTCCAACCATTAACTAACAATGACAGTTTCCAACTACACCATGTCCCTCAGCGCTGTGTCAACCCAACTCTTAAACACCTCCAGGGATGGGGACTCCACCACCTCCCTGGGCAGCCCATTCCAACACCTAACAACCCGTTCTGGAAAGAAATGCTTCCTAATGTCCAGTCTAAACCTTCCCTGGTGCAACTTGAGGCCATTCCCTCTTGTCTTATCGCTCATTACTTGGTTAAAGAGACTCATCCCCAGCTCTCTGCAACCTCCTTCCAGGTAGTTGTAGAGGGCGATGAGGTCTCCCCTCAGCCTCCTCTTCTCCAGACTAAACAACCCCAGTTCCCTCAGCCGCTCCTCGTACGACCTGTGCTCCAGACCCTTCACCAGCTTCGCTGCCCTTCTCTGGACACGCTCGAGTAATTCAATGTCCTTTTTGTAGTGAGGGGCCCAAAACTGAACACAGGAATCGAGGTGCGGCCTCACCAGTGCCGAGTACAGGGGTAAGATCACTTCCCTGTCCCTGCTGGCCACACTATTTCTGACACAAGCCAGGATACCATTGGCCTTCTTGGCCACCTGGGCACACTGCTGGCTCATGTTCAGAGATTTTCACTACCTTTGAGTACTCTGGAAGGCGTAAGAAGAATGGAAATGGAAATTACATAATCTGAATTCATCACTGACATCAAGACATCACATGAAGACAGCTGAGAACAGTTAGTTTACAGTGTTTGCTTTCTAATCATCTCATTGCAGAATTAGGATATGTTTCATTTCTATGAAGAAAGTTGTACTCTAGACTTTTTTCAAAAGTACAAATAATACTTCTAGGAAGATACTGAAACAGCATTTAACCTTCCTCACTTTAAGATTTTATGCTAGCTTATTCAAGACAGTTCATGTGCATATATACATTGTTTGGTTAAATTTCTCTTTGAAAAATATTCATTTGATTTTTTTTAAAAAAATCACAGATTTTAAAAAGATACTATTTTAACTAAAAAAGCTCAAAAAAGTTTACCAAACCCCATTTTCTTTATATACAAAACTAGTTGCTTAAAGCTACTCAGAACTTTGAGGAAAGAATGCTTAATGCTCATTACTCTAATTTGCTATTCCCAAATCAAAGCTTGATTAAAATGGAATTTTTAGTGGAAAACCTATTTTAATTCTCTATTTGAAGAACTTTATCATAGCAGTGTTCAAATCAGCATATGGCGAAGACTTAACAGAAAACACCTGACTGATTAAACATCCTTTCATTTACCCTCAAAATTATTTCTTCTCTTTTCTCATTTGTGAAAATATTATCTACTACCATGATTTTACATATTAATATAAAATTACCTAGACAATATGCTAAATGAATTTGTAAATCAAATAAAGATATTAACTCTCCAAAATTGTCATCTGTGTGAGATAGCATTGAAAGTGATGTCAAAAACTGTAAAACAAGAGTATTTTTAGAATTACTCAAAATTACACCCAACCTGAAATGTTAAAATGACTGAAAAATTTTTCATGAGAAGATAAAAACTCATAGAATTCATATTTGGGGAAATCAGGCCAATTACTTTCAGATGCCTAAACCTGTATTAAAAATTCCAGATATTGATGTACAAAAATTACAGTAATTTGCATATAAGGATGCTCATCTGTATGTGTCTTCTTTACATATATACATGAAAAGTACTGACAGTCACTATGATTTAATGCAGACACACAGAAGTATCACAAAAAAAACCTTTGTCTCAAAGATGTATCAGTCTACTACTATACTTTTTTTTTAAAACTTTAGAATACACACTGTGTTATGGAGACTTAAAACTTATGTAAACTGTTGAATAGTTCTCACACAAACACTGTTTAAAAAAAATGGAATTTAGTATGAGATACTCCCTTTTCCACGCCCAGTTGAAAAAGTAACCTACAGAAAATAATAAAAACACCAGTTATGAATGGAATTTATCCTTTAAGATGGACAGTTTTGCTAAAATTAATGTTTCCTTATATGAAAGAGTATGGGCTTCTTTCGAGTTTTCTTTTTCCAGTTTCATGTAGAAAAGGTTCACTTAGGCATTCCTTATTTTATCAAACGCTCATTTCTTGTCATGTTCTTCTTAAGGCTCACACTGCTCCTCATTGTGTTTCAAATGTACAGTGCCACCATATAGCCAGTTTGAAAGAAGTACTTTCAGGAAAACCAAGATGTTGCAGAAATGATGCTACTGTTTACCAGGCAACTGATGACTCCTTAATCTAACTGTCCTGCTTTATTTTAAAGGCATTAGCTTGCAGAAATCTTATCTTTCAGAGAAGGTCTAAAGCCTCATTCTTCTAAAAGATACAAAGTATCATCAGATGTCCTAATCAAGTGCTCCCCAGAAAAATCTAATTTACAGAGTTACTAATAGATTCAACATTCTTCTTTTTACTTCCCTGAATCAAATGTTTAAATGTACTGCTTTGTGCTATCCCTAAGAATGAATTAAATTCCACTTAAGTGATTATGTCACTGTGACATATTTGATTTTCAAATGAAACAGATGCAACTTCTTACATGTCTCCATAAAAATGGCCCTTCTACCATTTAAATGCAAATTTTGAACCCCATTCATTTCATTCATGATTTCTAACATGCAGAAAAACTGGGCATCTCCAGATTAATCATGCATTCAATTAATAGACTCAAGTGTTCTATTCTACAATAACTACTACAGGAAGGAGCAGCTGTGATATGAGACATTAGAAAGCACACTGTTCAGAATACCTCTGATTATGCATTCTTTCTCATACCCACCTATGTATCAAAAGTGTCAGGAGAAAAAAAGAAAATCTCTCTCTCTCTCTCTCTCTCTCCACACACACACACATCTCCTTGAAGTTTCATTGGGAACAGTAACTCCTATTACACTGCACAAGCAAGGCAACTGGGAAATTAATCAGGTTTCTGGAAAGACTCTCCAGCTTGGGAAATCTTTTCTGAGACTTTTCAGCTGCACAGGAATAGAGTCATCATCAAACCCACGTTCATCAGATTGAAGAGGTACAGATGGGATACATAAGTTTAGCTGAAATACAATACACTGTATGAGCATAAGAAGACTGTATTTTAAAACACTGGGGTCAAACACTGATATCAAGATATAAAGCTGCTCCCATCCTTACATATGTGTAATGACATGGGTAACTAGTTTCATTATTCTAAAACAAATACAAAAAAAAATACTCCTTCTACAGAAGAGCTCTTTTTTTCATCAGTATGCTTCATTCACCACATCCAGTCTAATCCAGCAGCTCTATATATACCCACATTATATTTCACCTCTGTTCTAGATGATGACAGCTGCATTCTCATGCAGTCAAAATACCTCAGAAGTCTTCCAAATATCTAACTTCCACTTTACAAAGCCCTTTTAGTTAGAAATAACATGAGTTTATGCTTTAAGGAGCCATCAATTGATTTACTGGGTTAATATAGAGAAAAATAATTTCAAAAAATTACGTCATAAAGTTTGTTAGGAAATGTATTCAAGAAACATCCTAGAGAAGCAATTACTGTCACATGTAAAATGGGAAACTGGTTTGCACTAGTACACTAGCATGCAAATCCCAGTATGCATAGAAATTAGTATGCAAAGAAGTTACATGCACTGTGTACATAAAAATCCACTCTATTTTTCTTAAGTGTTATACAGTGCACCTTTTACAGATCTTAAAAGAGAATATTCTACTATTTTAATTTATAACACACTTATTACTTTATTCCTCTCCTCCCTCTACCTCTGTATGTCTAGCACTATGATAAACAAATGGGTAAGCTTTATCACCTCTCCACAGACCAAGACAGACCATAGTCTGATGCCAGATTAATGAATAGACACTTCTGAAAACAACTGTTTCTAAAAGCTTATAAAAAAAATTTATGATCTTTAATGTTAAGTTTAAGTCTCCAGAAAATTCCTTTAAAATGTCTAATATTAAGAAATTAATTAAAAATTCAAATCTTAAACTCACAAGTTATTGACATTTAATGTTTTAATTTGATATGTAAATTTAGTAAGTTTCTTACTCAAAATTCTTTAGTATTGTTGATTTTTAAATTAAGTGTATTATATTAATTACATAAACAGAAAACAAACCTACAGGTTTTCTTAAAAATCCAATAAAGAAAAATTATACATTTTCTTAGGTTGTTTAAAACCTCATGATAAAGAACTTCTCAAATAATTTTTTTGTTTTATTTTTCTTTCCTTTCTTTTTTTTTACCCCCCTCTCCAATTAAAATCTCAGGAATGCCATGAGTGAGAATTCTACTAACTAGTGGACAGTGCTTTCGCAGGGGTAAAATAACAATAAAAGAAATTCCAGTTTTACTTTCCCATCGAAGCATAAGCCATATCCCAAACTGAAGAGGATAAAGAGCGGCAGCATCTTTTTTTAATGACCGAAGAAGAATATGGGGAAAGGATTTGGGAATAGATTCAAGGCTATTCATGGTCAGAAAATAAATTCCATTCTATAAAATTACATCTTCAATCAACCAGCACATAAAAGAACTTCAATTTGTGTTGAAACATGAGGTTACCCAGAGATGAAAATATTGAGAACAAAGAAATGATAGTTACAAGTTGGACAATCGTTATTTAAAAGAAAGTGAAGGAGTAATATTGGAGGTGAAATGTAGAAAAGACAAGGAAGAGCAAGGTTTCAAGCAATTGAGAATGGTGCATAAATGGCACTTAAAGATTCAAGAAAAATGAAGGAGAGTTGTATTCAGCTACAAAGTAGTCTTAGAAACTTCAGCAATAACACTCTCTGAAATCCATGACGTATCAAAGAAAGGTCTAGATTAGACCTATGCCTAGATTAGGAAGGTCTAGCCTGGAAGAGGAACTCTTAACAACTGCAGAGAGTCTATCTGACAAAACAGAAAAAGAAAATGAGACGATTGAGTCAAATGGAGCCACACTGGGGTTATGACAACAAAGTGAAGAAGCAGTGCTAAAACACACTTTCAACTGCAGTAAGAAAAGCGCTACACTAAAATAACAAATTAAGAAAAAGAATTAGCTGCTTGAACGTTAGGTGACAGTACGTATTTGTTAACTTATTTCATAGATGGCTCAGTTCTCAAAAAACAGTAAATGTTGAAAATATGTTATCACTTACTGTTTTTGTCCCATGTTGGAGTGTAATTTCATGAGAATCTGGAATTTTCTTGACAGGGTTCTGGAAAAAAAAAATAAAATCCACCTCTGTGAAAATAGTGCTATGCGGAAAAAAACCAACCAAACAAAAAACACAGTACTGCAATATATATCAAAAAGAAAGGTTTCCCGCCATAACCTGAGGAGGAGAAAGCAAGTGGAAATCAGAAACAAGAGACTGATTCAAGATTTTTATTTTCATGGATATATGCCTAAAAATCTGAGGAATAATTGTTAAAAAATATGCAACTACCTTAATAAAGAAAAAAAACAGGAAAATATTTCCTGTTCTTCCTCTTCAGAAAACATTAAAATTCTCTTTGTTTCTTAATCATCAATATCTATCAATCTTGAATTTTGATTTAGTCAATCCATCATTATACAATATCCTTTCAAATAAAAGGACTCTATGACGTTAATGAAATTAATGAAAAAATCTAGAAATTTATTACAGGAGCTAAGTTATCTATGTGGTTTATTAAGATCATGGACTGGCTTCCCACTTCCACTTGTGACATTATCTCCAGCTCTCATGGGTCTTAACAACTGGCACTTCAATAGCAGCCATAACATAGTCAATGTAATTCAGGGAATTTCATTTAATAGCAACATACAGATCAAAGGCAATTACAGTTTAAAACATCTAACACATCACACTAACAGCTGTGACACAAGTTAATTTACACAGAAAGAAATGTGCTGAAAGTATTCAAGAGATTGCAAGGTTCTACAAAAGTAATTTGAATCATTATTCTTGAAATGTTCATTTGTCTGGTATCACGTAAGTTTCCAAAAAGAGACACAATCTATCATTTTGATGCCAATGTCCCATTTAAAAATAATTTTTAAGCACACTTCATATGATACATTATATCTCTTTCCTTATCCACCCCTGCCAATTCCTTCCCTTTTTTTCATGCTTGCCACAGAAAGTCTCAATACCATCAGGCTGATTTCCTTTATAGTCATTTTATCCTGCAGTTCTATCAGCTTTATTTCTCTGATAAAGCTGACACTTTCGTTTACATAGATTTAGCCAGATCTACCCTTTTTCTAACTTCTTCACACTAACAACAGCTCTGATTCCCAAAACAACAGTATAATTTCATTCCCTTTTTGCACAGATATATAGATATATATAAATACACATACATAGAGATAAGCCAGCGGAAGGCTCATGCCCTCTGTTTTCACATTCACAACATACACATATCTTTGCTAGTCACAGGTGTCTGAAGGGGAACTCAAGTATTAGCATAGAAATCACACATGCACCTGAGCAAAAAAAACATTTATAGGACTGTGGCAGCATGCTCCCCACTGCTCCCCAACCTGCCTGCTCAAGTGATAACCAGCAGTGGTGATCATAATGGATGTGCCTGGTCATGATGTCTACACCTGGCTCAAAGTGGATCAGCGGAAACAGATAACACAATAGCCAAGAGCTAATTTCAACAATGCACCCACATAACCATGGTGCTAGTCAATGTTCAACTCAAGCCAAATTTTGAAAAAACTAACACCTGTAGTCAGTATGCAAATATATCAATCATCTTACTCTATGAATTGTGGACAGCCCAGGGCCCGTTGAACTCTCCTGCATAGCAGCAAGCTGCACAACAGCATCTCCCCTCAAGCAGACACCTCTCAAGGCTACTCCTTGAGGTTGAGATGCCTTGTCACAGCAGATTTTTGATAAGTGATTAATATCATGCTAAACTTTGAAATCCTAACTAAGTGATATAAAGGATTGATTGTGCACATATATAGTCCTTTAGACATAAACTGCTAACCAAGTCTGGGACTACGTCTGGATCCAGCTGCACCTAGACTCCTCTCTGAGAAGGAGTCCCTTCTGAACCTCATGACTCAACAGGAGGGTCTCCTGACAGTTTTTTCTGACCCTGTCCTCTATGCAGTAAATAATCAAGTATACCTTGCCATCGAATCTTGTTAAACCCCTGTCACCACTTACTAACAAAACAATGGTTTAACAAAGTTTGTATCAACATATTGCTACTTCTCTCTTAAGAGAAAAGTGCATCACTCCATCCGCGACAGGGACTGTGGTCCATGTTAAGTCTACAAGTGAAATTGTGAAATGTATAGCCCACATGGCATTAAGAGACACTTCAACAGGACTCAGTGGTTTACAAGTTGAGAAGTAGGTGTAGCTCAAAATTCCCAGTTGAAACTGTGATTATGAAAATGAGTTTATTGCTCAATTAACACTATAAAGCACCCAGACAGAGGTATAATTATAATACCAATTAAGTTTTCCACACCTCCTCATTTCCTGCACTATAAATTGGTAGTTGCTGTTCTTGGGATGCAAAAAAATGCTCAACAGCCCCTGCCTGTACTTGCCATCTAAGCACATTCCATAAAAGCAGAGGTGTGAAAAGGAAACAGATAGCTTCCAAGATTCATACTGCCACCATCCACAACAAAAGATCTACTACTTCTGTGCATCAAAGTCTTTCACAGAAATCATCTGTTGCTGGAAGGAGAAACAGCATTTTGGTCATTCTCATCTTAATCACTGCAAGGTTGCTTATTTTGTATTCCAATTCACTTACTGGAATATTATAAGGTTGCTCACTTCATATACCTTACCACAGAGGTAGGTATTGTATGTCAATATTGCATCAGCACTAAACTTAATTTTGAGAGGGTATCTTAACTACTTTAAGAGTTCTTTCAATAATTCAAACAAAAAAAATATAAATTATTAATAAACCAAATCTACCAGAACAAACTTACTTAATTTTAATTGCTAGCTCCTCCAGATAACAGTAAGCAAATCCCTCTTTTAGTTCGAAGAGTGAACCACTCACATAAAAATGCATTTGCTTTACAGTGCATTCGTGATGAACACTCTTCTGACTCCTAGCCTTTAATGGAGAACAACAGATAGAAATACATTCTGCCACCTGATAAATCAAAACAGCCTGACCTTGGAAGTCAGACATTTGGTGAGTGCTAGTGGTGCTATATTCTGCAGTGCCCGAAGAATGCCTGACAGTTAAGTAAGTGTTTAGACTATTCAAACCAAAAAATTAAGATAATAATGTCCAGGAATGTATCTTGGCATAATATATTCAAATCAGCCAAACATTTACAAAAAAACAAGGTAGTCTATTCTATTTTAGTAACTACAAACTTTCTAAACTTTCTGAAAATACTATAACCTGCTCTACAACAATTAACCTGCTACAACAATTGCCTATATGCGCACACAAAAATCAAATGCAACTACCACTTTTCTTCTAGTCATTACATTCCGAAGAACAACCAATGCCATAAAATCATTTTTTCACACTCTCAAAGGAAAATATAGTTAATACATTTTATGCTGATTCGAACATCAGGATCCCATGTATACTGGAATATTACTGTAAGTCTGAAAAAAACAAAAATATAAAGTTTGCCCAAAGTGTACCTGCACTTCCAGGTCTTCCAGTTGTTGCTTGGATTTCTGCTGTTAAGTTTACACAAATTGATTTTAATATTTCAGTAATGCTGTTCTGGAGAAATTGTATTGTAATTAAAACTATATGAGATGAAATCTTTACAGGATTTTTTTGTTGGTTTCTTTTGTTTGGGTTTTTTTTCCCTTTTTAAACTATATCAGGAAAAGACGGTATGTTAAATTTCTCTTTCAGCAGAAACAAAGGAAAACAGTTTTGGTGTTGACGTACATCCTAACATTTTTACAAAAATTCTCAATTCCCTGGCTTACATAAGATTTATATATATATATAAAATCTGTGAAACAGTGTATTCTAGGAGTTCACAGTTTTTCTCAAAAATGAAAAGTCTTACCTTTTAAATAATTTCTGCAAAGGGACACTGCAAGTCAGGCATCACATCTGCTGTTTGCAGTAACATTTTTTCAGGGAATTCCAGCCCTAGCTGACTGTTAAGCTCCTGTGCCTGACAACACTCTTCTATTCACTGCGCCACTGTCCCTAAATACTGTGGATTTTTTCTCTTGTTCCTTTTGGGACCTTCCTTATTCTCAAGCAATACTCAGAAAATACGCCACTACAAACCACAGGCTGAAACTAGGTCAGTCTCCAAGATCTCTTGAGAAAAATCAAAGACAAAAAATCAAATGAACCAATGATGCAGGTCAAACTGGACCTGTGAAGTGAGAGAACAGTCACAAAAAAGGAAAAATTAGTTAAAATCTAGATTTCTACGTTCTACAAATATCCTTCGATATCCTTGGAGTTGTGAATATGGGTAATAATAACCATTGGGACTTGGCAGAAGACAGAGGAATACAGGAGGTGGGAAAATAATGGGCTGGTATCTTTATGATAAACTAAACATTTTGGTTGGGGAGAAAGTTCCACTAAACAGTATTAGAGACAGGAATTTGTAATTAAAAAATACCTCAACCTTTACCATCTGTTAGACTTTCTAATTGACCATCCAAAAGTCATTTTAGAATGCCTTTAGAATGACCATTAGATTATGTTCACAGGCTTAAATGGATAAAAGCAATGACTGAAAAACAAAATGGAAATCCCACAATGACATACTCTGCTGATCTCACATACACATTAACTGCAAACTGCACTTGGTGAAAAATAAATTCATCCACTAGAATCTGACCTCTCCCCCTGTAAAAATACCCCTACAAGTTAGAATATAGGTTCTCAAATGACTCACCTTTCATGACCCACCAGAATGATGCATTTATGCCTAGGAGTACCTCTACTGCTCTGTTTGCAGAGGTCTGTATTTCACTAAATGGAAACTATCCCATGTGAAAGACTTGCAAGCTATAGGTAATCTTTCACCACACCAGGCCCTTAAATGGGAACTTTTCTGGGCACCCAGAAGACTGCAATTTAACAGAGGAAATAATACATTTTTTTTTCTCTCTGTTTTTGCAATTGTCTTCAGATTTCATCCTTGAGGATTTCAAGATCATATGTTGCCCTGGAAGAAAAGACGACTTTCCTTTTCCAGATAGCTCCTGTGTTCTTAGAGCTCTCCCAAAACCCTGACTTGCTGGAGACTTGAAGAGACTTCTCATTTGGTGGAGCAGAGCTATAGTACAGCATGGAGAAAAAAAAAAGACATGCAAAACTACAACTGGTTAAACTAAAGGTGAGCACTTTCCCTGTCTTGAGCATGAGAAGAGGTTAAAGTCAGTTTGGCTACTATTTACTTTAAAATACCTTAAGTACTACACTAAAAAAATCCCTTCTGCTGGAAGTGCAAACCCTCACACCCTGCTCTTTTGGGTCTCTGGTTTGGTACACTCCACATGGAAGATGCTGTCCATTCATGGGCAGGAGTGAAGAGAAGGAGGCAAGATCTACTTTACAGAGATTTCTCCATTTCTGGTGAAACTGCAGGTTTCACAGAAGAAATTTAACAGAGGTGGTCTGACACAGATGATTGCTGCGTCACTAGAAGACAGATGGAATAACTGGGTTCCTAATGGACAGCAGGAATAGCTGGTGGAAGTGGGAAGGGGACAAAAAACCCTAGCACCAAATGGTGATGGAGCTACCTTCAGCAGCTTAAGAAACTGCTGCAATTCAAACACCCAAATGAAGGACTCCCTGCAGAAGACTATGTTTCAATCATCCAAATCCCAGGCCTTCTGGCAATCAAGAAAAAAGAACTTTCTATTTTCAAGCATTTTGTTTACATACGTCATGTTCATGTTTTCTTTCAAGGTTTTTAAAGCTTCCTCTCTTCCCCTCCGAAATGACTATATTGCATGGAAAAGCAAAGGCCACACTGCTGGGGGGTGAGGTGGAAGGAGCAGGAACGTTTGAGCACCTTTGAAAGGCTTTTATCTTAGAATCCAGCATACAGACAGAGCTGACACCTTCTTCCTTGTGACCAGACAGTAATAATTTCCCGTATCTTCCATTCTTCTCCAACAAAGAGTTCAAAGTAATACACATGGTTAAGAAAGAGTAATCAAGAGTGACAGCAGTTAAAAAGAGAAATTGAATGTTTCCTAATAAAAATGTTCATGCTGTAAATTATATAACGTATTGAAATAAAATGCTCTTAAGAGATTTTAAGAATAAAACAAATGGGCAGACAACTCATCAACAATCACAACAGAAAGGATGGGATTTCTGACACCGTAATTCCCAAAGTGGCAAAGTACAACATGACAAGCATTTTGCTTTTAGACAGACAAAATGGCACAGAAAACCACTGAATTGTGCAGATAAACTCTTAGAACAGCATCACAGAAATCCAGTCCAACTGCTACATTATGTGGGCACAACCATATGTTAATACCAACAGCAGAAGGCTTTACACTACTTTTATTTTATAAATTACAACAAAAAAAGCAAGTCATGCTGGTTGCTTGCTAATTCCTGTATCAAATGTCTTCAGTTTACAGATATTCTCTCTCAAACATCCCCTTTCTCTTTTCAGGGGAAAGAAGTTACAGAAGTCCATCAAGCTTCATAGGGTAATGCTTGCAAAACCTCACTGTATTGCAGTTAAGTTCAGAGCCACAAACATGCAGTTTTTCCTTTCTACTTCACATCCAACTTTGACAGATACTTCACCCTTCTCAGTGAATGAAATCAAGAGATTATTCTAGTGATGATGGAACAGAGAGAATAGAATCTTGTTTCATCCTTCAATACTGAGTCTGAAACACTATTAGAAGAAAGATAAAAGGATGTGGAGGGGACTGTTCCACAGATCTAAAAGAAAACACATCTCATCTTTTCAGACTAGAAAAATGTTTTAAGCTGTTCGGCACACAACTGAATTTTTCGTGAAAGCTGAAGACAGTAATAAGAGTTCAAACTGATTTTTTCTGTTCTTTTTTAACTCATTTTACAAACACACACTCACTGATGTTCATGTTTTGTTCCAAAGTTACTCCTCACACACTGATTAAAACCATATTACTTGTAAAATGGGCAGGTTTCCTGAGTCACCTTTTTTTGTTATTTTCCTCCATAACTTAAACAGACAATAAGATATACACTAAGGCCGCACAAGCGTACACTCAACAGAAAGATGAAGTATGAAAAAACACGATGTGAGAGACGGGTAATATGCTGGTTTACACCAGTAGAAAAATAGAAACGTTTTGGGGATTATAGGGGTATATTATCCACTAACTTGCATGCAGAAGGAAGCATCCAGATTTGAAAGGACATTTCAACAACTTTTAATTTCCTCTCTTTTAGGTGTTAGAGTTGACAGATGTATTCTGATGCAAACTTACATGTTATTAAACTGTTTGGTTCAGATTCATATAATCTGAGTTTCTGAATGTGATACATCTAATTATGGAAAACACTTACTTCAGACTTCCTATACAGCCTTCAAAGAGAGACAGATAACTCCAGAAGAAAAATCAGTGTAACAAAAAACTCAATCATCTGGAGACCTCTCCTCTTCATGAATTATTCAGGGAGTACAAGGCAACTAAATTCTTAACATAGGTGTCTTGATTAGGTTGGATGAATTGGGGCCTATGTATATTATCTAAAATTTTGGCCCGAAAAAGATAAAGAAAAAGGAAAATATTATGGAAAACAGTAGGATACATGCAAACACTGGTATCAATCATCTTGGCTGATATTCCCATGAAACACCCCCCATATCTGTTACTCATGAAAAACCGTAGATAACTCGTAACTCCATGACAAATTCAGAAAACCTTCAAAATTAACAGAAATATTGGAAGGATCCTAACAAAATGCCATCTCTCCCTGTTATCCTTTATATTTGAGTAACACTCAAAACAGGCACAGAACTTAGTCTTGAATTTTAAGTATAGGAAGACTAAGAAAAAGTTATTCTTTTCTTTAGTGAGCTAAAATGCATTTCTCCAGAGTGCATTCAAGAATTAAGGAGGTGCTTAAGCAGATGAACTTCCTTTCAAATACCTACAGGAAGTAAATTTATTTATTCAATATGGAAACGGTACTGTGGCTAGCTTCTCTCAACATCATCTAATTCACAGCCTCATACAATTTTTTCTTATGATCTGAACAAGAGTGTTTTGTCAGGTTTAACCAACAAGGGAAAAGACCTTGAATTAAATCTTCATTCCAACACATGACCGTCTAAAAATAATAAATTTGTAATGTTGTTATAGGTCAGACACAACATATTTTATTAGATGACAGGTCAAACAATAATTCAGAGACTGTTCCTAGACATAACGGGTAACATGAATTAAACCTCTTCTTCCCTTTCATGCCACTTACTGGCATGTCCCCTTCTGAAAAGACTCCAATGGCTTAACAATTTAGAAAAGGTATTGCAATTAAGAGTCTCAGCATGGTTTGCAAACTATCTTTCTTAAACATCATACTTCTGGAGTACAGCAAAAGGCTTGCCTGATCTGTCTCCTGAGAGACAGTTTTAGAAAGATTTCAGAAGGTTTCTATTTTTCACCTAGATTCTAAAATTTCATTCAGATAATTTCTAACAAGCCATTGATTTATGAAGTCCTGATTTATATTAATATCTATAACCTGGGAATTTTTCTTACAATGTATACCAGAGAAATTCTCTTGAGCCTTTTCTAAAGCAAGTTGTAATCACTGATAAAACTGATTAAAATCTAAAATTGCCTGCAGTCATTCAAGCTTCCTTTGCAGTTTCTGGAATACCGATTTACTTAATATGAATGTTCTGGTGCTATTTCAGCTATGTTGCATTCTGCTCACACTACCACCCACCTACTTCATCTTTATCATCTCAGTTTCAAATGCATATAAATACTTCATATTTGCTAAAACAGTATGCATAACTGCCACATACCACCAAAAAGCACCCATGTTCAGTCAAGACACAGTTTTACTACAGCAATAAGATACACAATATTACTACTACCTACCATGTTAAGAAAAAAATTATTGGCATTTTTAGTCACATATCCCTTAAGATTATTCTTTAGAGTTGAATAGAGTACTTCATTTTAACATTAAAAAATACTTGTATTTACACCGAAACAGTAAAATAACACACACACTCAGCTGACAATAAGGAGAAACAAAACAAACAGGCAACAAACATTTTTGCTCTGAAAGCTCTGTTCAGACTCACAGGTAACCAAAGAATAGCTTAATTCTGAAATCAGAAGGGACAAATAATCATGAACTTTCAACTCTTTGGGGTTTAAGTGACAAATGCTTAGGTTCAGATGTAAACAGGCCTCACGTAGGCATTCACATATTTCACATCCAGATTGGTAAGAATTTCTGCACCACACAGATTCCATGTGGGATTTCTACCACAGGGCATATGCCCTAGAAGACACACATGAAAGAATCCAAGAACACAACATAGGATGCAGTGCCAGACTGAACTTTCATTAATGCATAACATTTTTCAGCTTGCTAGCCAGTTCACTTAATTATTTACATTAAACTCACTCTAAAACGTCCTTTACCTAAACTATACAGACACTTTACCATTATCACCTTTTAACAAGCTTTAGGAAAAAAAAAAATGCGTGAAGTTCTTTCATTTGACTCACAAAGAGAAACCATGAAAACCAAGGTTACACTAAGAATTCCACAAAAAGTATCCTGCCTTTTAATAATTTTAACACTTTTAGATGTTTTTCAGTCATTAGAACAGCTTTACTGCTCTTCAGATTTACCTTCTGTCTTAAAACAAAATTATTTATGAAGTATTTTAGGATTTTGAAACTATACACGTACAAAGTTTAAAATTTTTGGAAAAAAGCCTCCCCTCCATACATTTTAAAAATCACTGATACTATTAAGCCTTGCAAAAGGCAATTTTAGTTACATGCATTTCTATGGAAGTACATTAAAATAATATGTGCAATAGAATAAGCATTACTGGTTCTTTTGCAAGTTTGGTAAGCAGTGGCATTAAGTCTATCAGCAGCACCACACTCTAAATTTTTAGTTTGGACTCATCAAAACTTAGAAAAGCCAACACAACCAATAAATGTTCAGTTTTGGCACTGCTGTCTAAAACAGACATGGAGATTACTACAATTGAAACAAAATGCATTTTTCCTCTCATCAAAGAAGAGCCTAGTGTGCACTGTAAGAGTTCTGGTGATCAAGTTAAGATGATTTCACAAGCATCAATGCAATATGAATAACACTCATTAGCAAGCCATCTCTTTCAAATTATACATTTTAAGATGAAATTAAAACAATACACCATTAGTGTAGACCAATCCTTGACCTCTGACTTTGTGCAATTTATTTCATTCCTGCATACCCCAGTTTCCTCATCTGAAAAATTAGAATAAATAATATCTATCATAAGGAATCTGCTACAAGGTTTTATTCAGCAATGTTGGTGAAGTTCTTCAAATTCCTCAGGGATCATGTTACGCTCAGCAAACACACTACAGTCAGCAAAACTAAACAATCACATCTCTAGAGAGAGTTGTCCACAGACTATACTTTTCAACAGTTTGCCAATTGTGATTTTAAAAAGGTGTTCAATCAAATGTTTACTCCAGGATCTTGAGAGAGACAAATTTATGCATACTGTCCCACTTAGTAACAAATATTCCAGTTGTCTACAAAGTTACTAATCAATAAGGATATGGAATTAAAACTGGGGAGGGGGCAGGGTGAGTCATCAGCTAGTCATGCAAAGAAGATCTACAACCACAGGGTGAAGGTAGGGGGGTGGGGGTTAAAAATTACAGCATGTCTAAGTTACTGCAGGAAGGAAGGACAATTTCCTATCTAGCTCCCACAGCTGGTTCCAATTCTATTACTGTTTCGATTACTAATTCTCCCAGGCCACCCATAAATTACCTTCAAAACATTTAACATTTAAGCTATCTTATAGCAGCACAATTTTATGTAATGTGACATGAGAATAAACTGCTGAGTGACTTTAACTATGCATCTGGAAAGAGAAAAAGATGTATTTATATTGTACACATATGAGGTGCATCCTTGGAAGAAACGCACCTTCTCCATGTTTCCTTCAGGTATACTCCTTTAACTAAAGCCTCTATCCTAAGAAGGTAGTGGGTTATGGCCAGATGATATATATCTCATTGTTAAAACTGTTGTTAATACCCAAGGACACTGCAAATAATTTTCAAAATGTTCATGGCAAATACTAAGCACTAAGTTAAAAATTACAGTCAGTGTGAATATCTTGGTTTTATTTTAATCATAAAACCCATCATTTTTTAAAGTTGTGCCCAAGAATTATAAAACATGCTATCTTCTATACATTTGTGTGTGTCTTACTATAGTAGCTATAAATGTTGAGATCCCTCCATCATACTGTATCAGAAATACTTACTTCTATACACGTAATGTAGTCTGAAAATTCCAAATTATTACAATTAAACCTGACAAGACACATAACTAAACAGAGAGCCATTGACTTCTACATACAATTAAACAACTGTTACCCAGTATTGCTCAGCTGTGGATTATATGGGAACAGAGTAAAGACATTTTCCAGTGTAATGATCATACGTCAAATCTAGGTCTTACTATAGTTATTCCTCAAGGAGCCCAACATATAAAAGCATACAGAAGCAATGATTCCACTTTTTAATCCACATTAAGATAAAGATCCATTGTCTTGACAATACACAAAATTTTAACTGTGTACATGGAGAAAGAAGGCAAAAATTCAACCACATCATACCTTACTGAAATGAAATGCCTCATTTCCCAGACTTTTTACTGACATTATGTTAAGACCTCATATATTTTTCTTGCTCCATAACTGTTAGAAAATGTAGAATATTAGATACATCCTATGACATCTTTCCTTAAATTATTCAATAGGCTTCTTGATTTTCTCCACAAGGGACTGCTGCAGATACTCCATACTATACAAAGATTACTTGAGTTACCAGAAAAGTCTTCCTCCTTTTACAATCTAGAATTTAAGTTTGGATTATATGATTCAAATTAAGTCACTATTAATCATGGACATAAAAACCTTGTTAATCTATCTGAGATGGATTAACAGCAACATGCATCTTCAACTTGGTTATAATAGACAGTTAAGAATGTATTCTTAACTCACACTTAGTACACAGATAACAATTTTTAATGTTCAGATGATGCTCTACCATTACTTTCTTTGGAGTCAGGAAAAAAAAGCATAGTCCATAGATACAAGGAACTCCAGATTTCAGACCACCTATCTACTACATACCTGCTGTGAGATTTTGAATAAAACAATTGTTTGTGTGTTTAAGTGTCGTGTCTTAAATGGGGTAAAAAGTCCCATCCTGCAGGTGTGCTACAGTAAGTGTGGTAGCTTCATTCAGGCATTGGAGCTGCTCAGATTTTACCACGCCAGAAGCCATTATTAATGCCTATTATTAATATAAAATCACAGAATCATAGAATGGGTTGGCTTGGAAGGGACCTTCAAAGGTCATCTAGTTCAACCCCCCTGCAATGAGCAGGGACATCTTCAACTAGATCAGGCTGCTCAGAGCCCCCTCCAACCTGGCCTTGAATGTTTCCAGGGATGGGGCATCTAACACCTCTCTGGGTAATCTGTTCCAGGTGTTTCACCACCCTCATTGTAAAAAATTTCTTCCTTATATCTAGTTTGAATCTACCCTCCCTTAGTTTAAAACCATTTTCCCTTGTCTATCGCAACAGGCCCTACTAAAAAATCTGTTCCCACCTTTCTTACAAGTCCCCGTTAAGTATTGAAAGGCCACAATAAAGTCTCCCCGTAGCCTTCTCTTCTCCAGGCTGAACAATCCAAGTCTCTCAGCCTCTCCTCATAGGAGAGGTGCTCCATCCTTCTGATCGTTTTTGTGGCCCTCCTTTGGGCCCACTCCAACAGGTCCATTTCTTATACTGAGGACTGACTCCAGAGCTGAACATGGTACTCCAGGTGGTGTCTCGTGAGAGCAGAGTAGAGGGGGAGAATCCCCTCCCTTGACCTGCTGGCCACACTTCTCTTGATGCAGGCCAGGGTATGGTTGGCTTTCTGGGCTGCAAGTGCACATTGCTGGCTCATGTCCAGCTTTTCATCCACCAGTACCCTCAAGTCTTCCTCCACAGGGCTGGTCTCAATCCCCTCATCCCCCAGCCTGTATTGACACCAGGGGTTGCCCTGACCCAGGTACAGGACATTGAATTCAGCCTTGTTGAACCTCATGAGGTTCACATGGGCCCACTTCTCGAGCCTGTCCAGGTCCCTCTGAATGGCATCCCTTCCCTCAGATACATCATACTTTGAGGTAAGTCCCTTACAAGCTCATTTACAAAACAAAGTAAAAACAAACAAAAAACAACACATTAGAAAAAAAATAGCTCTGTGTATAATGCTCGTATTACAAGTGAAATCTTGCAATTTTTGAGAAAATAGATCTATGGTATTTCATATCTCCTAGTTGAATGACTGGGAAAGTAACTAGGGAATGTATGATACCACAACTACTGTTTCCATAAATAAGCAAGCTGAAAAAACCCCCCAGCAGTTCCTCCCCTGTAACAAGCAAGTGCTTAAACATAGGTCCAACTTGCTATTCTATCAAAAGAGAAACAAAAGTATAAAATAAGCAGAAAATGAGCATGAGAGAAGCAGAGAGCTTATAAACACTGCTTTCCACAGGAAAAGCTGAAGCAGTGGGAAGGAATGTATAACCCAAAAAATAACCTGAATCAAATGCAGTCCAAGAATTTTTTCTCAGATTTGTTCAAATCCCCTGATATGGACATTTTCTGGACAACTAACAAGGAAGTCAAAACAAGGATGCCCAATTTGCATAGTTTGCTGGGCTTGGGCAGAATTTAACTCCCATTTCTAGAATTTGTTCTGTAAGCCTGAATTCTTTACAATAACCTTGTGTTTGACCTCCTCCTTAGACATGTGATCCATGAAGTGATATGCTTTAGTTCTGAAACTAATGTTATCTCACATAACACCTACTCCTGTCCCAGGCTTGACTGTTTCCCAGGCCTTTTAATAATTTACATTTTACCTCCTGTGAGCCACACAAAATGGACGGTAGGTAAGCTTATAAAACAATTTGTTTTGCCTTGAGTTTTCCAATGCCATTATTCTGTTTAGATAAAGTGCAAAGTGCAGATCACTTGAAGGCACTTTTTTTTATGTGCTTGCTTTTTAAGTTTACTTTGCCTTCTGTATCATACGTTCAGACACGCTGGATCCTCACTTCATCTGGCTACCACAGGTAATATCCAGTTTGAGATAGCAAAAATGGACCTCCGATGGCATACTCTTGTGTTCAGGTACCTCTCATGAGATCCTGATAAACATCCACAGACAGGTAGAAACTCCCACCTGGACACTTTATTTAGGTGAAGTTACCCTTCAAAAACCAATTATTTCAGAAACCACTGTATAGGGCAACCTATTAAAATGGGAAAATCCTGACACTGATGGTAACCTGTTCCTACCTGTGAACCACTTGCCCTTGGACTTTCAGTGTAATGCAGAAATAAGAAAATAGAGAAGGCAAAAGAATACTGCTTTTAAAACACAATCATCACTTTGACACAAAAATTATTAAAACCCACCGTAAGCTATTCATGCATCCTCAAATTCTCAGAGTCACTATGATACTGAACAATTCCAGTAGTGTGGAACACAGGTGAGGGAACAAGCTAGCAAGAGTGAGCAAATGCATATAAATAGATTTTTGCAGTTGCTTGTGGGTATCAAGAGCTCAGAAGTCTCTATTAATACTGACAGGCACAGGGTAGATACACATTGCACTGTCAAAATTTTGCACAATAAAGGGAGTGGGTGAGGTCTGGCTGAGACACTGGAATTTTTCATAAGCTTATATATTTGCTCTGAGATTATAATTACTGTTCATGTGATGGGTTTGTTTACAAACTTGCACTCCAAGAACTCAAATAACCCATAAACTATATTGTGAATTGCATGCAGTTTAACTTATCTACACCTGTATGAAAGACCTGAGATGACCTCCTTACAACTTGTAATTACAAGTTATGGTATGTTAAGCCTAACGTTTACACAGTAAACCCTTCTCATTGTAAAAGTGCCAAACAGAGATTATTGTCAGTCTGCCTCAGAGCTTCTCCATGCCTTTTCAGCAAGAAGAATAGCACAGGGCAAAGTCAGGCAGTGGTTGCCATGCAGTGTTTTCAAAAAACCTATGAAATCTAAAGCCTGGTTCTTTTCTTTGATGCAACATGAGTGGTTACAGATTAAAGATTAATTAAATATTATTTATTCACCTTATTTCAAATAGAAACATTCTGCATGTGTTTGGATTTTTGTATCAGCTCCCGGCCCACAAGACATATTTCCTAACAAAGAAAAGCTAAAACCACCAGTAATCTTTCTTTTAGACTATCTGTGCCCCAGTCACTCCTGATTTTTTTATTTGCAAAAACTGCAATATGTACAAACAGCTTGGAATCAAAACCAGTTATTAGGAAGTTCTCCTGCTCAATTTAGTTCTGAAAGTGAGCCAATTACACTAGTTCTTATGCAACCATCAGAGAAAACATAGCTTAAAGATACTTTCTTGTCTATATATAAACTAGGTTTAAAATCATCCAAAGAAAACTTGTATCACTAACTACTATTGCAAAAATGTGAATAAACAGTAAGTGCCAAGGTTGGCTCCGGGGGGGGGGGAAATCTTCTTACTATATTTAGAAAGCAAGTAGGTTTGCTACATACATAACAACCAGAAGGAATTATGAATCTCTGGAATCCCATGTTTACTTTTTTTCTTTCTCTCCATACTTTTTAGAGTAATACTAACTCTTCTTCTGACACTTCCCTTCCTCACAAACAGCACAGGATCCACACTCTGTTCTTACCCCACTGACTTACTGTGTACTGTTAAGTGTTTTCTCGTATTACTCATTCTTATTTGCCTAATCTATCTCTGTACCATTTAACTGCTGTGCATGATCCATATTATAAATGATCTGCTACCACAAATATGACTGTACACAGTATTTCAAGATGCAGTTAGACACAAAATTTTCTCCTAATCAGCCAGAAAAGTTGGGTAATTTCTATGATACTCTGCCACCCACTCAAACTTGGTTGCCAGAGTCCATCATGTTACTCGCTAAAAGTATCAGACAGGGTTGCATCCTCCATTAGTTCCTACCTTATGAGACAACTCCCAAGAGGTAAACTAATGCAAATTGCATTAAACTACATAGAACTAAACTGCAGCTGACAACTATTATTTTTTGACAGGATAGAACTAGTTTTCATAACTATCACGTGATTTGCACAGATGCTCATTTAAAATAGCATTATAAATAGCATAGTTATAACTAATTTAGATTTAACAACATTCATCTTACTCTGGGGAGTTAATATTTTTGCTGAAAATGCAGCGAATTAATTGACTACTGCTTATTCTGCATTCAAACACTGATTGCAGTTTCTTATTTGAACTACAAGACTTCAGGAAATCACAGAAAACTATCATTGGGCCTTCTCATAAATTCACTGTCTATTCAATGTATCATAATTACCTTCCCTAAGAAAAATACTTTATGGACAGCAACTGGACTTAGCCTGGTACTATTTACACCCTTAATTTATAGATAACTGAGAGGATCTGCCCTAAAATTTGCAGCTGTTAAACGCAGAAACTTCCTTTATTGCTTTATCACTTACAGGCTTGCACTATCACAATACAAATAAAAACATTTATTTGATATTTAAAAACCCGATTTTTCAGAGATTCCTTTTCAGAAAGGAGAAAAATATGACATGGAGTCACCACAGATATGGATACAAGCAGGGAAGGGACACAGAGTATCAACAGGATGCCTGACCTCTACAAGGCACCTTAGGAAGAAATATCAATTATGACATAGTACAGGTCTGTCACAAAGGAAAAAAACAAAAGCCCAAAACAACTGGCTGCCCTCATCAAACAAACTGCTAGACAAGACAGCATTTAATCACAGAACAGAGGAACAACTCTGAAGGACTCTGAAAAGAAAGGTAATAAATTCCAAGTGAAAAGAAATTAAGTCATTAAAACAAGTTACTGTATCACTGGAAGAAGAGAGATCTATGTCATAATTTTTAAACTATTTTCTATCGAGATATACCGTGAGGTTTACTGTGGCATCGTTATTTCTAGGATTTAATTTTGGATGACACACATACTTCTATCTACTTGTCAGTCACAAAATTATTGCACACTTCTATGTGACCCAACATTTCACCTCATGTGTCTGCACACCAGTGTATGTCATCTAAACGAGGCAGGGGAAACCTGAGGTAAAGTAAACATACTAAGAATACACAGTGACATAAAAAAGCAACTAGCACTTACGTCTTCTCCAGAATTTTAATGTTTTCCACCGGAAAAATTAATAGAGCTACAAAACAATTTATTTTTCAGATGGTCTTAAGGCACAGAATGCTCTCAAAGACTGAGACTTAAAACTCT
The DNA here is from genome assembly GCF_031877795.1 of Strix aluco. NCBI lineage: Eukaryota > Metazoa > Chordata > Aves > Strigiformes > Strigidae > Strix > Strix aluco. The sequence goes on from NC_133971.1 coordinate 78,519,677, forward strand.
AGAACAAGGCGGCATTGTCTTTAAAATTATTCAGCACTCTGTCACAGTGGTCTTGTAAAACAGGTGCGTGCAATTTGTAGACACTGAGGATGATTGAGCTAGTTATTTTTTCTCCTGAATTTCCATTCCTGGTATTCTTGGTACTCAGTAGAAAAGGTAGCAATACAACTAATGTACTTCAAGAGGAATGTCACAGAAAAATATGTTTATTATATTTAAGACAATAAGAGCAGTTACATCATGACATTCGCTTTGCAAGAGACATACACTATTTGTACTGAAAAAGGTAACAAATCTGGTAGCACTGAAAGCCAGCTGATCCCTACAGCCTGATACATAAGTTTGCTTTCTTCACAGAGAACAGCGTGTTCCAAGACACCCTAAGTAACGGGTTGGTCAGAAAAAGGCAGATAAATCTCTATAAATCCAGATGATGCATGAAACTTGGATGATTACCAACTTGGGAAAGAAACAGTAATTATTCTATGAGTTATGATTCTTCTCACCCCAATTTATTTTTAAGCGAAGCCTAGCAAGTTCTTGTTATAGGTGTACCTGTTACATTATATCTTAGCCAAAATGTTGAAAGATTCTAGTTTGAATATTGTGCACTAAAATTCTGAAAGGCTGAAGAATTGTTTCAAGTGCCATAATTGTTGCCATTCATATGTAGTTAAAAAGTTTATCAATTAATCACTGTTTTCCCCTTCTGCTTAGAATACTCCCAATATGAAGAATGTGAGTTCACCTCCTCCAAAGAATTGCAAATTCATTTTGAAATCTAAGGGTGACTCGATTTGCATTTTCAACTCAACCATCTGCAACAGCCATCACATTTATAGATAGTTTATTTTTTGAATGAAGTCTTTTACTCCAAATTCAGCTCTTTCAGTCCTGTCAACCCAGCATTTTTTCAAAATTTCCTTTGTGCCTGCACGTGTGTAGCACAACCGCAATATCTGCGAGACATCTACTCAACCTGCAGTAAATATAAAGGCAGGCTTCAAAGTAGGCCGAGAGATGAAGGCTCAATAACATGCAGAAAATATGTCACCTGTTTTGGGGAGTTGTCTTTTGGAGACAATGACTAACAGCAAAATAAGCAGGCATTCTCTGCGTATTCCAAGAAAACGTAAGTCTCATTACTTTCATTTCTGCTATTTCAAAACAGGCAGGAACTAGCACACTTGTACGCTGAGGGGTCAAGGAAGCTTTAAGTCCTTCTAATTAACTTTGATTAACAAGAAAATGCTGAGTCACAGGACACACCAGCAGAAGTGTACAATTTACAGACCCCTTTTTACTGTACTTGCATTTGTCCTGCCACAAGATTTTGTTTGTTCTGAAACTCCAGAGATTTAGCATCATCATAGTTTTCACAAGACCCACAGGTGAACAGTGAACATGGTGAGTAAGTCTTAATCACCTGGTTAAACCTGGAAGAGAAGGGTGTCCTGTTCTGACCTACATCCCTCTGTTTTCTAACACAGCACTGCATAAGATGCAGTCTGTGGGCCTGATCCACTTTACTTGTGATCAACGGAGTCACACACACACACACCACATTACATACATACTTGGTATCACAGACACTGACTACATTTTGGCCAAAGGACAGATTTTCACTCCTATACAAGGAAAAGTCTAAACAATGAAGTACTCCAATACGCAAAAGCTATATGGTCAAACTCAATCAAACGATCTTTCATACTTCATTCAATAAATTGAAAAGAAAAAGAAATTGGACGTGGGAAGTCTCTGTTAAAAAAAGTCAGCTCTATTTTCCCCACTCCTTTTAAAGATATAAGCTGCTGCATAAATCCTAAGTAACTTCTCCATCCTCCAGTTAATCTTCTAAAGTTGACAATTCCATTTTTAACAGGAGGGAAAAAAAGAAAAAGGCTGTATGTATAACAATTTTATTTTCTTTCCCTCTTTAAATTTAAAAAAAAAATATTAAGTCCTATGGTTTGCCTGTACTATATGATAGGAAGAAAACAGCTAATTCACATAAGCTAGTAGAGGCAGACCTTAATATAAAAACTGTCATAATGCATAGGACATTGCAACTCTAGTAAAGGTTCTCAGATCTTTCTAACACCTGAATTAATCTACAAATATACATAGCGAAATATCACCTATTTGTGATACACTTGACTTAAAAAACCAAGACAAGCTTTCCAGCATTTCCACACAAACAATTCACATATTAGTGAGAACTCTGGCTTTTGCTTTCATTCCAGATATGATTTGAACTAATTAACTGAATACTTTAACTCTTTAAAACCACTTTTTCCATGACAAAAGTTTTGGTCATGTATAGAAAAATAAATTCTGTTCCTAATCTCTATAGCTCTTCCAGTATTTATTTCCTGCATTCATAATCATTATTGTACGAAAGATGACCTGTGGAGCCTCTGTACTGTAAAAGGGCCACCATGACTGAGTCCAACCCTTATTTATGACCTTGTGTTTCACCACACCAGAATGTACATGTGCTCACTGCAATGAATTCCACACATCTAAATAATCCCAATCAAAATCTTTACATAGCACTATTTACTCTGAAAACTGGCTCCAAGCTGGTTGCTAAAGAGGGTTGCACAAATTATGCAAGACAAATAGAAGTTCCAGGAATGATGGTATGCATCTAAGCTGTTTTCACTGCCCCCTAGTGCAATTTTGGGGAAGAAAAAAATAATTTTAAGAAAAGTATTTGGGTCAAGATGTATCAAAGAAATAGGAAAATTTTTTAAGTCAAACACTGACTGCATCTCATGTAGACAAACGCAAACTAGTGTATCAGCTAGGTAACTCATCTATAAACTGCAATGCAGACACAACAGCACAGAATGAACAACCTGCTCATGTCCCTGCAGCGTGCTTCCTCATAGCTAGCCTGTGTGGAGTTCAGTGCTGTCCCAAGCTACCCAGAATGCACAGAGTGTTTATTTTGGCAGTCAGCCACTGCTGTCATTCCATGAGCTCCTACTTGCACCTTGAGAGCACACTTTGCTGCAAAATGCAATACATTTTTATTTACTAAACACGGGTAAATTAATTACACCTGGAAATAAAAATGGAAGTCACAAATCACCTTTCATCTGTATCTTCTGTCTGATCAATAGTGTAAAAGCAAAGGTAAAATGCTGGTAGTTCCACTGATTATGCACACTCAGTTCCATTTACAAAACTGGATGTCTGTAGTCCCATTGAAGTCAACACAAGTATTTACATAAAAAAAGATCCAATCCTCCGTCTTAAAAATGAACCTGAGCTTCATGAGGTAGCTATTTATTAGCTAATTATGCTAAACCCTATTTTAGAAAACAGAAGACTTCTTATCCCTACTGCATAAACGTGCTGTCAGAACTATTTTTTTTAATATTGGTAAGTAAAGCTTACAATATTTATTACTCTTGCACATGATGCTTACAATATGAAAATAACTTTTGCTTTAAAAAGTAATGTTTTACTTGAAAACCAAATGCTACGTCTAACCCACCTGACTTTTTAAAAACTACACTAGGGTCCTCATATAAATAGATGTAAGATCTTAAAGGCTTTTTTTCAGTTTTCTTCTTATCTCTCATTAAGTAGGTATTCTTTGAGACATTTGAAAGTTTTTTCTACAAAAACAACAGATGTAAAACCAGTAATTTTCAAAATTAAAATAAAATATTTTTAGTAGAAGAAAAGAATAAATAGTTTACAAAAAAAGTAACAAGTGCACTCACTGGAATCCAGCTAAGCATTAAACACATCTCAAAAGCCTCAGGACTGGACCATGAAAGGGGATGGTTAATAAAAATTTATATGAATGATTATTTATGATTCTTCAGTTCCTTTGGAGAAATTATTTTGGTTTATGAAAGGAAATCACAAAAATTTTGCAATATATTTCCATAACATTTGGTTATATGAACATTTATCAATCCTCAGTTACAATGACGCGTCAAATAAACATTTACAAATAATAGACAAGGTAGCTATTATTATTATAACAAGGTAACAAGGTAACTACTATTCAAGATCCTAATAATTTGAAAATAATTGTATTAGGTAATAAAATACAAAAAAGATAAGCAAGACTAAAGGAAGGAAGTTCAGTATGATTGTTGTGCAATCTGGATAGTGTTAGCATCAAGTGTGTATAGTCCCTGTATACTTCTAAGTGCCCACCTGCAAATAAGAGATGCCATTGCAGCAGTTGTAAAACTTGCATGTGGTAGTCTCACATTCATAAAAATCAAGCCATCTTTTCAACAAACAGCAGACATTCCAAGAGTCAACAAAATTGCTCTCCAAGGATAGCACTGGAGCAGTCTGCAGTTCCAACAGTTTAACATAAATCATTTGTTAATCGAAAATCCTGTGAAGCCTTGCTTTGGAAAGGAAATGTAACTGCATGTCACTTACACTCTTCCTTCAAATATAGTCCTTCTAAATTATTTAATCTCTCCCACAATAAATATTTCAAATACTTGTTACCATTCACTTTATTTGCCTCTTCATTCAAGCAAGAGTTCTCTATACCTGTATTTCTCATTATTTTGTTTAAAGCATAAACTTTTTCAAAAAGATAACATTCACATGCCAGCTACAAAGAAAACCTGCTATCTTCCGTTTATGTATTCCACAGTGACACCAACAGCGTCGAATACAGTGTTAGTATCACTGTTAACTCCCTTTCCAAATTTAAAAATATTTTATATGTTCTACCACTGATAGAAAAAATATGCTATTTCTGCTTCTTTATAAAAGTAGATTGAAAATTTGTTGCAACTGCCAACAAAGTATCGTGTAAGAAGGTAGTCACCAATTTCTTATGACTGTGTTCTAGGTTCTCAAAGAAATTAATTTCAGTCTCTTTCCCTCCAAAGATCCCAATTTCTACTGGAAGTATAGAAAGTAACCTTTAGGATCAGATATTCATATACCATTGCATGAACAGAACTTCCTAACAATTCTAACTACATATTCTTGTTAAATAATACTATATCCAAAGTTTGGTCTTGTGACTGAGATACACATGTAGAATATGTGGTTAGAAAGACTTAGAATTTTTTTTTCTTAAGAGGTGCGTCTGAGAACTGTATAGCCTCAAGGTTATCCATGCCTCAAACATAGCTGGCAGACAAAAAACCCAATCATTTCTACCATCTCTCTAAGGACAGCAGAGGAGATATCTGGCTATAAAGCAACCAAGGATCTCAGGAGAGATGAACATGAGGATCCCACGTTTCAAGCATGGGAGCTCTACAGCCACAGTGTATCTGGCCCAGAGATGAACACCGCTCTTAGCAGCTCCCTTTCCAAATACAGAAGTGGTACCAGCAGCTCCTAAAGAAGCTTTCTACAGGATTCATCAGGTCAGGCTGACCCGATAAAGGGTCTCTAAAGGAGCTGGCAAAGAGTAAAAACAGGACATAAGAAGATCTCTAAACTTTGTTAAAAAGGACAGTAATAACAATTTATGTCCTATATCACACTTTATTTAATACCACTAAAGTCACCTTGCTCTAATTTTTAAGTACCTTGAAGTCAAGGTATGATGTCTATTATATATGCCTATTACTTTTTTTCACAAAATATTTCTAGAAACAAACTCTAAATGTCTAGCTGTAGAAGAAACATTCTAAAGCTCCTCATATTCAGTCATATTATTAATTAGTTAACACCAATATCATGCCACCAAAAAGGAATGGCATGATACACAGTAGAGAGGTCTTGGCCTTACTATGCTCTGCAGAACTGGTAAACAGAGATCTTGTAAGTACATTAATTTTCTCTGGGGACAACTGGTAATCCCAAACTCTGGGGCAGTGGGTTGGAAAGGAGCAAATACCCCACGCCTTTTTATGAAAGACAAACATTCCCTAAGGGAACTACCCTGTTAGCCTCCTCTTATACATTGTCCATATGATGCTCTCAGTTTCTTACGTTAAGTATTCCTTCCCTTCCAGCTTCTGAATGATTCTCTCACATTCTTGATCTAAGCTTCATTATACAAAATTTAGGGTTTGATTTTAACTTTTATGAAGCTTGCAAATCCTAACTCACTTTTGAGATAATCTTCCTCATTCTTTGCAACAGCAGTAACAACATCAATGATCCTTATCAAGAATTCCATGACTTGTTCCAAGTTTAATATACAGAAAATACATTCTCCTGATTTTTACAGCAAAAATACTGTCAAGACCTAAGAACATATGATGCACATATATTATTATTTTCCTCCTGATTATATAGGAACATAACACAAAAGGAAACTGAAAGCAATGGTAATTGCTACCTATTTTTCATCAACGTATCAATGGCTAGAAGTAGTTCAAAATAATGCCTCCCATCCTCAAACCCACACTCTTCTGTCTCTGCTGTGCACACAAAAATTACTTTGCTCAGCTTCCTTCAATTTTTCTTCTTTAGACAAGCCAAAACATAACTGTGTAAATAAGACTCAGCAGATACCAGGACACACAGTCCTCAGCCTAAATGTTATAACTTCGCAGACGACTAAAATTTCCCATAACATTTATTTATTTTTACAACACCATGATTTTTAGCCTGTACCATAGCCAAATTCTAATTGGAGCAATTAGTCTACTTAAATTCTCCATGTAAATCAGCAGGAAATGGCTTTCTTCCATTCTGAATAAATGCATATTACTGGTATGTCCTGTTAAACCTCTGCAAAAATTTTCAAGTGTCTCAAAACAATTCTAAAACTTGGAAAATGGCTATGCTATCATTTTGGAAATATGCCCAAATCAGAGTACAGCCTTGGAGAGGCCCAAGGCTGTACTTGTTTCAGGGACATAATTACAACATGATTAGTATCCCTTTGGTACTGCAGGGAGAAATAATTCTCCATTCCAAAGAAGAATCAACTGTAACTAAGCACCAGACAGAAGATAAAGCCTTGCAAATCCAGCTAGCAAATTCTTCCAACCACCACCTCTATACCTGTTGTTTCAAGTGAAGAAAAGTGTCACAAGATGCAAGCACTACATTAAGCTCTCTTTAAAGATCTCAGCACATTTTCTAATGACATGAAGAGAACATTAATAAATATACACTCTCACTAATATCTTTTAATAGGTGTCATCCATTACCTTGAAAAATGCTTACGCACTAGACTTAAAGCTGTCCACCCACCAACCCTGACATGACTGCTTTGGCTAGTCTCCTGTTCCCCTCCAGTCAGATTTTGATTGCACAATACACTCCCAGTGCATTTTGCCAGAGCAAAAAAGTTCAAAATTTACCACATGAAATACTGCCCTCATTAAGAATCTGCCTTTCACAAAACAAGCCATTTTCTCTTTTAAAACATCCCTGCTTGGAAACAAAAACATTTTCTTCAAGTTTTCCAGAAAGGCATACTTTTGGGGATAGAAACCAAACCTGAAAATCTTCAGACTACAGGAGACACTCTGCTTCCTCCCTCCCCCTCTCAGCTTATAACCGTGTGAAAAACTGGCACTGACAACTAACCAGGTTTTTTACACCATTAGGAGAAAAGGCACTACAAAAGAGCACTGATCACAATTGAAATGGACAACTCTTCTTCTTGTTTTCCTCACTCCCAAAATCAATCCAAGTCTTTCACATAAAAAGGAAAACTTTTAACAAGAGGAAAATACCAGAGGGAATTGCTACCAAGTGTACCTGTTGTCCTTAAATGCCTCTATTGACAGTCTCTCCTAAGAAAGCAAAAACAACTGAAAAGCAATGGTGGAAAAACAATGTTCCTATAATAAAAACCACATCTAAAGTCAGGCTAGAGAGACAGTGGCAAGCCACCAGGGCAAAACCTGTATTTGGATGCATTTTATCTGTTATACAAAAGTTCACAAGACTTCTGATTACAGAACTGCAGCTCACAGAATCATCAAGGTTGGAAAAGACCTTGAAGATCACCCAGTCCAACCATTAACCTAACATTGACTGTTCCCAACTACACCATATCCCCAAGCGCTGTGCCAACCCGACTCTTAAACACCTGCAGGGATGGGGACTCCACCATTGCCCTGGGCAGCCCATTCCAACGACTGACTACCCGTTCTGTAAAGAAATACTTCCTAATATCCAGTCTAAACCTTCCCTGACACAACTTAAGGCCATTCCCTCTTGTCCTATCGCTTGTTACTTGGTTAAAGAGACTCATCCCCAGCTCTCTGCAACCTCCTTTCAGGTAGTTGTAGAGGGTGATGAGGTCTCCCCTCAGCCTCCTCTTCTCCAGACTAAACAACCCCAGTTCCCTCAGCCGCTCCTCGTACGACATGTGCTCCAGACCCTTCACCAGCTTCGTTGCCCTTCTCTGGACACACTCGAGTAATTCAATGTCCTTTTTGTAGTGAGGGGCCCAAAACTGAACACAGGAATCGAGGTGTGGCCTCAACTCATATAACTACTAAAGAAAAATCTGTTTCCTTCAGAGTCAAAAGTGTAGATGATGCTTATGTTTTAAAGAAGTTACTTCAGCAGCAAAATATGGTAACAAAAGGCAGAGTCTCACAATATATCTGGAAACAAAACAAAAGAATTATTCAGCGAAGGTTTCCATTTCTCCTCTCCCAGTTCTGCCCTCATGCATACCAACCACAGCCTGATATACAAGCAAGAAAAAGGAATCACAGAGCTCTCATAACAGCAACACCTGCCTTCCTTGGGGCTCACAGGATCATACTGTGATCACCAATCGATCAACAGGAAATCAGGACAGCACAGCTGCTTCCTGATTCCCTTCACAGGAAAGAAAATAACTGAGTTCACAAGCAGCAGTAAGGGGAGACTCTAGACCCCAAAGGTCTCTGGCATCCATACTGACACGAAATCTTCCCAGTTATAAATTAACTGTTTAGACTGAAAACCCACAAGTCTCGTATTTCTGCTGCTCTGCTTATTCTCAACCAAATCTATTCTAGACTGTTTTGTAACTATTGTCTTAAGTTCAGACAAACTTATATCACACCAGTCTGAAAGTTACCTTTCTGTCTGAAAGCTTTCATTCCGGTCTTTTAACTCTGGTTTCCAGTAACTCTACTTTATCCAGCCAGTTGTAGCATTATTCAAACACATATAAATAAAAAACTAATATCACAATCTTGCTAAAAATTAAAACAGTCACGCAGCAAACAAAGCTATTACTGAGAAAGCCAGGTTGAAGTAAAATCAGCTTTTTCTGCACATTGGTTTCCCTTTGGCATTCTAAAAGTTTACAGAACTAAAGGAAGAGTTTCGCTAAATAATATGCCCACTGCCCTCTGGAGAGAGATAATGAAAATAGATTATATTCAGTGCTTGGAATCCATAAATCTGACAGGCATAAAACCAATTACATAAAAATTTAAAAAAAAATCCGTATCTCATTGGCACAACAGACATCAAGTAACAAACCACTTGTTTTTTCCAAAATTACTTATTGATGTAATAGATTGCATTTCAGAGATTTCAATGCACAAAGTCCTACTAAGGTGCAGTCATCTTTGATGGAGGACAACAGAAAATAGGTACACACCACACTATAGCACAAAGGGATTAAAAAGGAAGATATTTTCTATTATGTTGCTGATATCCCCCTCTTCTCTTCATAAACTACCTCTACTAAAAGCCTCACCCTGTTCTGTGGCACATGCGTATTGCCTCCAAAAATATACACCATTTTACCACTTAAGAGATGTTATCCATCTTCCTGCAATTTCTCAATTATTAAATAATGCTGTTCTCCCACACTGCTAGGCCACATAAATGAGTGCTCAGAATTTAGTTACTTTCTCCTACAGGACCTCATTTATTCCATAAATATGAATCAATGAAGGAGTCTGCTTACAACTTGGCACTAATCTATAGTTTGAACATGATGACATTTAGGAATCCATATAGCACTCAATACTCACTACTGAGACAAAAGACATGGTTATACCATAAACTGGAACCATAGTATGTATAGGACTCTTGATTCAAGCAAACCTAATAAAATTACTCAACAAAAATTACTCAACAAAAGAGATGTCAGAGGATGCCAGCCTTCCACTGATGATGCAATAAAGCAGATGTTGAATATTTAGTGTATTTCCATTATAGCTTACTTGACCAATGTGGTAAAACTTTGACACAACCGAACAATTTTGTTAATTCAGTGTAAGCAGGCAAGACATTTGCCAACACACTTAACTGAAAGGCATATATATATTTTACTTCAGAATGGAACTATAACAGGCTAAATATACCATGCTTTTTGCTAATCACAGAGAGTGACATCTCTAACAGACCATGGAACCAGGGGAAAAGTTTTCCCAAATCTTAATTCAGTCTTACAACATAATTATGGTCAAGTCACAAGCTACTTTTATCGATTCTCATTTGCAAAAGAAAACCCAAGTAATTTCTGGCATGAGTTACAAGAAAAAATTAGGTATATAAGATGAACCACCATTATTTAGCTAATCTGATAAGTGTGGGTTTTAATCAAAATTCTCTATGATTTTCCAACACATGCAAAATTTTCTTAATTATTTGGAAGAACAACCTGGAGATACCCAGTTTAGAGATCATCTTAATTTCTTAAAACTCTGATGAGAAGGCATCCCACAGAAATATCAACTACTTTTTTTTTTTTTTAGCCTAAGACAACCACTGCCTATAGTTCTGGTGTTTTCAAATCTCCCATTGTTTAAGAAAATAAGTAAGAACATAACATAGAAACAAAGCAACGAACAATAAAATCTGTGTAGAAAAGATCAGGATGAATAGCTACAAGAGATTTCTGATGCAAAGTTTTGTGCAATACTTCAATGAAATATTAGCAGACATGAGGCTTAACCTTGGGTTTAGTTGCCAGGACATAACATGATTTCAAGTTTACACTGTTTTATTTTAGCATCGTATACACTGAAATCCTTTGAGCATCTTGGAGAACTTTTACTCTCCCAAAGATTAAAGATACATGGCAGGACTTGATTTCTAAGTCTGGCTGTTTCTCTCTGTGTGTCTTCTATTATTCAGTGCTGTAAGGCAGTTAGAAGCTTCAGAAGTGCTGACAAAAGAGCAAAAGATAATTTTTTTTCTGGGAAGAGAAATGGAAACAGCTGGGGAGAGCTGTGATTTAGAAGGGCATTCTGATGAGACCCCATACAAAGAACAAAACACCTGTGCAGAACAAGCACACATTTTTTGAGATTTACCACTTCCTAATACATACATGCACAAAGTTAGCAGCTATAGGTACTTTCAGAAGTGTTTGTGTAATATACTGTGGGGTTTTTTTTAAAATGACAACCATCTGGGTTCACCACAATCTGTGAACACACTGACACTCAGGAAGATACTGAAATAGGTTGAAAAGTATTTAGAGACAAAACTGAACAACACCAAACATTTCCTTCAGCATCAATAAATATAAGTACTTTTCAAGACAGGACCTCTTATTCTGATTATCTGTTGAAGAGATTCATGTTTGATAAAATTTCTTGATAAAGCACTGTAAGATTTTACTGTGAGTTGAAAATGTATGAACAAGCAGACCTAAGATGGGAGAACAGGTGAAAATTAGCAGAAAAGAAGTAGTGACTTCAATATGACATGATTCACAGCAACTGAAATCTGCTGAGTCTATGACACCCTCAGGAATATGGACTCACTCCACAGTGCCATAATATCTAAAAGTTAAAGGGAATTCCTGATACAGATCAATAGTAAGTCCTAAATTAACTTAAGGCTTACAACATTCTTAAGGAAAGTCTGAGATTTATCCCACAGTGGTTTTCTAGGACAGAACAAGTCATGTGTGGGGTACAGATGAGATGACAGGAGATATGGCACTAAAGTGTACAGTTCGATAATTAAAGAAATCCACAGGCAACAGTAAATCAAGCAGATCAGACAAAGTAACAGCAAACACCAAGGCATCAGAATTTTCCATCACTTAATCCCTGAGGAAAAACAAAACCAAAAGCAAAACCAAAAACTGTGATCATACAAGGTTAGGCTCACTCTAAAAATCAGTTATGTCGCTGCTTAAGAAGCTCCTCTTGCTCATTTTGAGTAGTCTAAACTTACGTTTTAAAGTTCACAAGATACAAAGGAAGGGATTTTATTGGAAAAGAATAAACAAACTGAACACCTAGTCAAAACTGAAGAGGAACTGGCAAGAAACCCTTGAGACACCTGGGAATTTATTCCTTACGATTAGGTTTATATTTGTGCAACAGGACATACAGGTTTTTTCTGCTACCAAATGCTTCAAAACAGTGTAAGTAAGGCTGTTTTTACAGGACTTCCATCACTGTTGATACAAAACAATATGTAAACCATCACACAAAATCCACTTCCACAAAATATTAAATCCATGAAGTTCTGGAGAACGAACATCAAACCATTACACTTTTAACCAAATAGAGAGACATTTGTCAACTGACTATCTGTGATACCCAAGTTAGGCTGTTAGGGGTTTTCTTGCTCTTAACATAGAAAAGACAATCTATATTCACCTTAACAAACCAGTCTACTCTAACAAACCCATCTGGTACTTATTTAGATTTAGAAACAAACCAAACCAAACAGAAAGAAAAAAAAAAAAAGCCCTCAGTTACCATAGTTCATTTTCTCAGAACAGTTTTGGCACAATTGTTCTCCCTAGATTCAACCCCATTTTTACCTCCTCTTTCTTGTAAAAAATTCTACGCATGCATTGGGAAACAAACAATAAAAAAATATTTATATATTCATTTATATAGTTCTTTCATAATGTGAAAACAAAAGAGTAAACAGTATATACTAACTGATGATGACTCTCACATCTGTGCATTTTTTTTAAATCCTGGTATTTCTAAATGAAAACAATTAATTGTACTTGTTGAGTAATTATTAGAAAAAACACAAAAACCCTGCATTTCAAAAAAGTCATGCTTCACCTGCAAATTCAATCATAAATGAAAGAGCACACATACAAATTAAGAGTCTACTCGAAGTATTAAAACATTGAAGAGGAACAAAATACTTACATTATCTTCCTCCTCTGTATCATCATTGTCATTATCGTCATCACTATCCTTGAACCCAGGTGGAAGTGGTGGCCCAATGAATTCATCATCTTCATCATCATCAGTATCCTCAGCTGGACCTTGAGCAGAAGTCTGGGGTTGCATGGAATGACCAGTTAACTCTTCATCTGAGCTATCTTCACTTTCACTAGAGGCTGTCTCTCTGCATGGAAAAATTTTAAAATTAGCATGTCAAGAACACTGGCACTTCCACAGGAATTTTCAGATAAAAGATGTTGAGCACTGTTGTAAGTTTGTAAACACTGAAATTAGCAGTAAATCATAAACTAATTTTGTTAATAGAGTGTAGGTCCACCATCATCTTGAGAGCATCAACAAAGCTTTAAAGGAATACCATAATGACAGTTCAAAAAAATGGACAAAATAAAACAAAGAAGAAGTTAGATGGATTGTAAAAATAACAGTACCACATCACTAGTATGGATTTCAATACTACTTAGGAGCCAACAGAGTATAACGTTACAGTGAATTTTCAAGATTCTTCTTCCAGTTGCAGCTTGTGCAGATGCTCTATGCCTCTGCTGGCTGGGTGGAACTCAAAACAGTAATCTCCCAGGCTCACAACCAGAATGAGAACACAAAGCATGGCACTTGCTTTATAATGTTGGTAAAGGCTAACAGGGAATTTGGGACTTTGAACAACTACTTGATACTGTCACAAACTTAGATTCTAGAAGTTACACTAAATTATCACTTTTCTGGTGTCCAAATCAGTTCTGTGAACACATTATTTTTGGCACTGGAAAATTTCTGAGAAGTAGAGCTATTTAGTACATGTTCATTCCGTTTATTCAAAATAAACGTGCCCCCTCTGCTGGTAGTTATCAAGTAGGTGGTATTCTAACTGGCAGAAGGTCTAAAAGTGACACACAGAAAACTTTTGACTAGATACAGTGTATCGATACAGTGAAATCTTGCAGTGGAAATCAGATGTTCTTTTCAGATTCAGAGAGACAAGCTCAAATGGAAAGACTTGGTTTGGGAGCTTGTATTTTAAGAGCACGTATGTGAGTTTTTAAGTGAGCAGACTGCAAAACAGTTTAACAAAAGATAAAAACAGACTACAGAGGTATTGAGGGTTTTTTTTCAGATATCATTTAAAACTATAATAAAAACACACAAGTTTATAATAAAGGATTAAGAGAATATGTTCTGAACTATGTAATGGTGACAGAGAATACAGCCCCACTCCACCCCCCAAACCAGCTGCACACCAAGCAGGTAGTAGGTTACACAGCAAATAGTTGTGTTGGATAAGCAACTGAAACTCTATTTCAGGAAGAAATCAAAACAAACTAAAACAAACAAATTAGATCCTCAGATGTTACAGTGATGAGAACAGTTTGCATGCCTGAAAGCTCATCTAATTTTTCCAGCTATATTTACTAGCCTAATAAAAGATATTACCTCCACATACAAACTTTGTTTTGCATAGTGAGAGACATTAAAGACCTAGATCAGAATACAATTATCTAATAAATCTAATACAAATAAAATAAGCTTCTCTTACTCTACAACAATGGGGCAATCAATATCCTTTTACCAAAAGGAAGCTTCCAGCATGTGAGGAACAGGTTGGGACCTTCAAAATTCAAGTTAGGTATCCCCAACACTAACTTTACAACACCGTGCAAAAGAGTTGCGTTTTAAGAGTCGATACGCATTCCCAGACTAGCAAACCACATATCTTCTCTCCAAAAGCCAAAATATTTAATTAGTTTTGGAATGGAACTAAGTATACACATTAGCTGCCACTGAGAGGAATGTAGAGAACACAATGAATCAATGAAGCCTTTCCAATCCTGGAGTCCCAGATTTTCAGCTCTTTATACAGACACCCGAGAACAATACCTAGCTTCCTTGGCAATCATCTATCATTACCATTCCCTCATTTGCTAGGAAGGATAAATCGATCAAACCAAACATTTCAGTATTTTGAGGGACAGTGTAATCACTCTGCATGTGAAATGGCCAAAATTGCAGTGCTATTTTTCACCACACTACAAGCTTGGCTTGGCTACAGCCAAGTACTCCACCTACAACTACTGGTGTCCTCTGTCTGACTGGAAGGAAGTCAAACCTAAGAACATCCCGATGCAGCCAGACCGAAAGACCTTCTACCCTTCCGACAGTGACCAGGAGTGGTTCTGACAAAGGACAAACCAAGTGGCTTTTCCTTCAACTTTCAGCCTCACACTCTTATTCTAGCAGAGGCTGTAAAGAAAGAAACAGCAGTTTGCCAGCCCCTTTCCCAGGATTCAAAGAAGTGTGAGGAACTGGTTCTTGCTTCCCCTCATTACCTCCTCTGTAAGTGAAACAAGCTGTAAGAGGAAAAAAGCAAGCTGCATCAGAGCACGGATGGCGCACAGACAGGGGAAATAAGCAAAAACATTCTGAGAGTTGTGCAAGTATGTGGGCATATTCCCCCCCTCACATCATTCACTCTATTTTCTCAGTTTTTTTCTTTTTATATACTAGCAGATGCTTTCATTTCACAAAGCATAATTGCTATGTATTTATACTTATGTACGAATATGTAAGTACCATAACTATTGTGAACATTTCTCTACAGCAAAGTAGCTCAAAAGCAAGAAGAATAAGGAGCTGTTCTTCACATCTTTTTGGTGTGACCAATCCCATTTTAACAATTAAAAAATTAGTATGAGGGTTATTATGATAACTGAAAGTACTTGAAATTTTTTAAAAAGTAATATTCAGGAAAGTGTTGCTATTTTCAGAGAATAGAACAAGCTATATATATTACATCAGTTTATAATAACTAAAATCTACATTATAAAAAGAACTACCAGGAATCCTGTATTTCAGACTTAAGTTGTCAGTTGTAGGATTGTTCTTCTGAATTAAGGCTGAGACACAATGGCATGGCTCCTTCAGTAGCTTCCTGCTTTTAGCACTAAGTACTAAGCTACATATCATATTTTACAAGGAAATACAAGACTTCCAGGAGAGTTTTTCATGTCATGATCTCCCTTCTCAATGCTTGGTAAAAAAAGCCCAAACAAACAAAGCCCACAAAAACAACAGAGAACTAGTATCAGCAGAACTCCGGTGAATTACCAGAGCCCACTCAGAATACTGAAAGATATTTGTTATCTTCCGTTATAAAAAGTGCCTGGACTTCTATTCTGTCAAGTCCACTAGCAAAACGAGATCATCAGGGAAAGGCTCTGTATCACCTCACTGCTTTCCACCTTACCATTTGTTTTAATCAATTCTTTATATTGAAGTCACCCGTATACAGTACACAATCACGTTACATTTAAATTCTTGCAATCCTTCATTATCTCACCAGTTATGTATCTAAGATCATTAAAAGCAAATGGGAGCACTGAATATTTTTCCCTCGTGCACAAGACATAACACAGGATCTATAGGGTAGTATATGAGTTTTCCATAGAGCAAGAGGCAAAAATTAAGTTTAACAGAAATCTGTTCATAATCTGAAACACTACAAGTTTGTCTATAATAACCTACCACATACAGACACTATCAGCCCATAAGATATCTACCTATATATAGGTCTACTAGTCTTGTATGAGTTAAATTTGCATAGATATAGAAACCTAAAAATTTACAGTGCACTGATCTCCACAATCCCTGCCATGCAATGGAGTTGTGTGGCCCCCATTCCCTTCAGCTACTTTTGAGAGTACATTTCAGACTGAGTCAAAACAAAATACTTTCTCAACCCCACCACTATGCTATACAATGTGCATTCAGAGGCTATCTCCACCTACTTTGCTTTCTTTTTCAGCAGACATGAACAAGTATATTTATCGACAAGTGGGAACAACAGCTGCTCATTAAGTCAGCACATGTAGTCATTATATTTGCCCTCATGTTTTCAAAAAATCCACAGATAACAACACTGTTGTTATTTAAGAAGTATGCTGAACAGCATTAGGGAGGAGATTGATATTATGTATATTTAACAGTTAATTTTTCAATATTTGCAAATACTGACACATCTTTAAGAAAGTATAGATAAAAAAAATTTTTTAAAAAAATCACTATTTCCACTGAAATACTTCAGATAACATAGACATGTTCACATAAGTTAAAAGACACTCATTCTCTCAAAAAAAAAACCAAACCAACAAAAACCCTCTTTGGATAAGAAAGCTGTTACATGAGATCTCCCACCATATCTAAGTACCTTTGGCTTAATGTGGACCCAGCTCCTGTTGCTCTGGCTGCTGAAGCTGATGAATCAGTGCATGGACTTCTAAACTCTTTTTCAGCTTGGTCTTCCTTCTCTCTTTCACGAGCCTCTGAATACAGAGAGCGCAAAAATGACAAAATAATCAAGACTTTTAGGAGATAATAAAATTAGAATGCTGAGGACAGTAAAACAGTTTCCTTCATTTTCAGATCTATAAGAAATATTTGAAAAGATAACAACGAATAAAGAATTTCACCTGAAAATAATTACTTTTCCATATAAATTAAATTTCCATTGCTACTACAATGATCACTCAAAAACAAAATGTCACAAGGAAAATGCAAACATCTTCCAGTTATTAGTTTGTACACACTATCAAACAGAAGTTGATTATACAAGGATGCTGATATTTCAGTATTTTCAACATTATATTAAAACAGTATGATTACTTCAGAGTTCTTGAAGTCTTCATAGCATAGGGAACTAAATCAGTATGTAAGTATACACAGGTGTAAACAAGTGAACTCTGAATATGACTTATGGAAAATAAATACAGACCTGTTAGTATTAAGAGTTATTCCCACTTCACTTACTGAAAAACAATCCCCGTGGAACAGTGCAACAACAAAGTAAGCAGAACCTTCGATTTCAAAGTATAAATAAGAATGGTGGGATTATGACAGGGTAACAGATACAGCTACTATATTTCTAGAAGTGCTCAAATAACTTCAATTAAGCAGAAAAAAGTTGCTTTTTCTCTGTACAAGTGTATTGAGTTTGTGTGGTGCAGTTTTGTAGACAGGGATGGGCCACAGGGGTGGCTCCTGTGAGAAACTTCCCCAGGCTCCAAGTCAGACCCGCCTCTGGACAAGACTGAGTCAATCAGTGACGGCGGCTGCGCCTCTGTGATAACATATTTAAGAAGGGGAGCCTGCAGCAGAGATGAATGAGGGAAATACCTATGAAAACACAAGAGTCAGTTGAAGGAGGAGGGGGGCAGGTACGCCAGAGCAGAGACCCCCCCTGCAGCCCGTGGTGAGAGGGCAGGCTGTGCCCCTGCAGCCCACGGAGGTCACCGGTGCAGCAGATGCCCACCTGCAGCCTGTGGAGGACCCCACACCAGAGCAGGTGTCTGTGCCTGAAGAAGGCCGGGACTCTGAGGGAAGCCCATGCTGGAGCAGTCTATTCCTGAAAGACTGCACCCCACGAAAAGGACCCACAGTGGAGCAGTTTGTGAAGAGCTGCAGCCCATGGTAAGGACTCGCATCAGAGAAGTTCATGGAGGACTGTCTCCCATGGGAGGTACCCCATGCTGGAGCAGGGGAAGAGTGTGAGGAGTCCTCCCTCTGAGGAAGAAGGAGCAGCAGGAACAATGCGTGATGAACTGACAACAACCCCCATCCTCTGCCCCCTGCACCACTGGGAGGGGAGGAGATAAGAGAAATTGGGAGCAAACCCAATCGTGGGAAGAAGGGAGGGGTGGGGGGAAAGGTGTTTTTCAGATGTAGTTCTTTTTCTCATTATCCTACTCCAGTTTGATTGGTAAATTAGTGCTGGTGGTGTTCAAACAAAATTGATGAGTATTTTTTTCCCCAAATCGAGACTGTCTTTTACCCATGATTATCATGAGATAAAGACAGAGAGGGCTGACTCATCCATGATTCACAAGGCTTTTGTTTTATTTTCACCTCCTCATCCCCCCAGGGGGGAGGAGTGAGGGGCCAGCTGCATGGTGCTCAGCTGCCCCATGGGATAAACATCTTTTCTTGTTCACTATTTGTTAACCAAACTAAAGAGAAACACATGTTCTGCAGCAAAGCTAGGAATTTCCTCCGAAGAGAAACACAGGGTACTGCAACATACAGAACCAGGAAACATTCTGATCTCAGTTCTTTCTATACACAGTTCAGGTAGTGGAGGAGGCATTTCCAAAAGTTATCAGGGATATTCCAAAATAAATACATAACTAAGTAAAACAAGAAAGGAAATAGTCTTGTGTTCAAATGTACTTTTTTCCTGTATCTGTAAGCTATGCCCCACAACAGGAATCTTGCACACGCATGCTGCTTTTATACTCAGACAACATATGTAAATTAATAACTTTACTATTTACCAAGCCCCAAGCCGTTTAGGCTTGTTTTCCCTGCACAAAACTACATTTGTTTTCTGTTCTGTAGGCAGCCAGTCTGAGACACTAAACATCACCCCAAGACGAAAAAACAAAACCCGTTTTAAAATGCACTCACTGACCACTCTCGCATTTCTTACCTAAGACCTTCCTGCTCCTCTCCACAGCGGTCCTTCTGGTTTGCTCAAACATGGCTTCAAGGTCGAAAGTCCGAGCTTTCTTCCCTGAAAACGATGAAGAAGTATGTTAGAACACAGACTCACCCTGGTCACAGGCACTCCGGCAGCTCCAGGCCGGGGCAGGCAGGCGAGACGGGACGGGACCACGACACAGGCACGACCGCTTCGTTTCGCCTCCAACCTCCACCCTGCCTCCCCCCCGCTTCCCCCCCCCCCAACAGCCGCCGCCGGTCCCAAGCAACCGGCTCTCCGCGCCCCTCAGCCGGGCGCCCGGCACCGCCCGGGCCGCATAGCCACGCACCGAAGCCGGAGAAGCCCATGGTGGCCGCCAGCTCGGGGTCGGGTCCCGCCAGCACCTCAGCGTCTGCAAGAAGAAAGGAAAGACAACCGCGGGGGTCAGCCGGGGGCGCGGGATGGGCTCGGCCGCCACCGACCCGCACCGCCCGGCCGCTCACCGCCCTCCGCCGCCGGCTCCATGCTGCTGCCGCCCCGGAACCACAACAGGCGCCGGCAGGAAGCGCCTGGGCAGGCCCGTCCTCCAGCACCGCCCCCCGGCCTGGACCGGGGTCGCCGCGTTTCCGCTCCCGGCTCCGGTCGTCCGCCGCCGGCCTCATGCCCTTCTCCCGTCGGTGCTCGGAAGGCCGCGACTAAATCTTCATGGAATCGCAGAATTTCTCGAGTTGGAAGGGACGCACGAAGATCACTGAGTTCAACTCCCTGCTCCTCGCAGGAGCCCTGAAGCTAAACACATGACTAAGAGCATCGTGCAGACGCTCCTTGAACTCTGACAGATTTGGTGCTGTGACCACTTCCCTAGGGAGCCTGTTCCAGGGACCGACCACCCTCGGTGAAGAGCCTTTTCCTGGCGTCCAACCTGAACTTCCCCTGACGCAGCTTTGTTCTGTTTCCTCGTGTCCTGTCGCTGGTCACCAGAGAGAGGAGATCAGCAGCTCCCGCTCCGCTGCCCCCCATGAGGAAGGTGTAGACTGCCATGAGGGCGCCCCTCAGCCTTCTCTAAGATGAACAAGCCAAGGGACCTCAGCTGATCCTTGTAAGTCTTGCCCTTGAGGCCTTTTGTCATCTTGGTCGCGCCCTCTTCTGGACACACTCGAGTAGTTCGATGCCCTGTGGCAGTGTGCCCCCCCCACACCCCTTCTGCTTAAGCCATAACCACCAGTGGGGGTTATGATGGCTGCATGCAGCTTACTCTGGACTTTAGGGGACATTATGGCAAGACGGTAGCCAAGGGCTGTCTGGAACGGTGAGCCAGATGTCTAGCTGGTATGCAAATGTGCCTGTAAGTCATCCATCTTACTTTATAAATAGTGAACAGCCCAGGGCTCGTTGAGCTTTCTGCATGGCAGCGGGCTGCACGCCAGCATCTCCCCTCATGTAGAGACACCTCTCAAGGTTGCTCCTCGAGATGGAGAGATGCCTTGGCACAACAGATTTTTGGTAAGTGATTAATAGCATGCTAAACTTTGAAATCGTAACCAAGTGATATAAAGGATTGATTGTGCACATATATAGTCCTTTAGACATAAACTGCTAACCAAGTCTGGGACTAAGTCTGGATCCAACTGCACCCAGACTCCTCTCTGCAAAGAAGTTTAAAATGCAGAGGAGTCCTTTCTGAACCTCATGACTCAACAGGAGGGTCTCCTGACAGTTTTGTCTGACACTGTCCCCTATGTAGTAAATACCAAGTGTACCTTGCCATCGAGTCTTGTTAAACCACTGTTGCATTTATCATTGAACTTTGTTATATCAATACGGTATAGTGTTGCTTCTCTTTTCCGAGTGAAGTGAATGACTCCATCTGTGACACCTTCTTATGCTGAGGCACCCAAAACTGTACAGTACTCCAGATGGGGCTGCACCAGTGCAGTGTAGAGTGGGACTGTCACCTCCCTCCACTGGCCTCCTATGCTGTGCTTGATGCACCCCAGGGCACAGTTGGCCCTTTGGGCTCTGAGGGCACACTGTTGACTCCAATTCAACTTGCCATAAACTCAGACCCCCAGATCTCTTACCACAGAGCTGCTCTCCAGCCTCGCATCCCCCAATTTGTATGTATAACCAGGATTACGGTATCCCAGGTGGAGAATCCTGCACTTGCTCTTGTTAAATTTCATAGAGTTGGTGACTGCCCATCTCTCTAGTCTATCCATACCTCTCTGCAAGGCCTCTCTACCCTCAAGGGAGTGCACAGCTCCTCCTAATATAGTATCATTGGGAAATTTAGCTAATGTACATTTGATTCTTGCATTCAGCTCATTTATAAAAACATAAGAGCACTGGCCCTAAAACTGAGCCCTGGGGAACCCCACTGGTGACTGGACACAAACCTCTTGTGACCCCATTTACTATAACTTTGAGTTGGACCTGTCAGCCAATTGCTCACCCAACATATTATGAACTTCTCTTGCTGTGTGCTGGGCATTTTGTCCAGAAGGATACTGTGAGAGACAGTATCAAAAGCCTTGCGAAATTCCAAGTACAGTGAAGGAACCCTGAGTTATGTGCAGAGCAATTTTAAGGGAACTAGTCTGAAGGGGTTTCTCACAAATCTTCAGAAGATAATGACTAATCAAAATTCCTGGAAGTGACAGATTCTGGAGTGCTGAGTAATTGCAGCCACTGGTATGGTGCAGCGGGTAGGATAGACATCAGCAACAGCAGTGAAAGCATTTGAATGCCTGGTCTGTGTTCCTGGAGTCAGAGGCAAGGTTAGCAGCTGCAGGTTCCCACATAGGTTGGTTTCTGAGCAAATGATAAGCTGATACTGGGTTTAAAGAAGTGACATCCTAAAATGCTGGATTACCAGGCAGACAGCAGGTTCTTCCTGTCCCTCAAAAGATACACCCTTTCATGGTACAATACAAAATCCATTGTTCTCCTTAAACAAAAGACCCTGATAATGCTAACCCTCACATTTCAAGGGAGACTCTGTGTTTAGCATTAACTGGGGGAGCCCAAACAGCTTTGGGGTTGCCTGAATACAGCCTGCAGCACCAGTGAAGAGGGAATCAGCTTCATTCCTTTCCTCTTATTCTTTTGCTACCAGTCATAACTGCACAACAATTTACAGACTACATTGGAAATGGATTAAGTTCTTCATGAATAGTGGGTGTCACCAAATGATGACTGCATTACATGAAAGCATCTCAACGCTGTACAGTTTTGAGCCCAGTCAACTAGTACAGGCATTTCGAATAAAATAATTTCATCTTTAATTCTTCCCAGTCTCTTGCACATGGAAATAGATATGGCAGCTGTCCACAATCTCTTTGCTCCCTTCTCCCTACCCTTCTTCCCCAAGCAGAAAAGAATTCCACTTTATGTAAGTGCTAGCAGTTACAACAAGATCTTGCTACTCAGTTTAAAAATAAGGCATTCTAAACTTTCCACATGTTGGGATTTCCTATGCCATTAGAAATTTTGTATTCTAGATACTAAGGAAAAGATATCTCAGCATCCCAATTCCAACCTAATACATAGTGAGGCAAATCCTTGCATTTCTCATTTCAGACCCTGCCTTTTTTGTGAATTACTTCCTTGAAGGAAATGAAAGGAGCTCAAGGAAGTCCCTGAAGCACTCCTTCCTATCCCATCCTTCCCTGTAAGAGCAGATATGGGTAAGAGTAATAATCTTTCATCTACACTAGTGGGTTACATCAGTAGTTTTACATCTTAGTGTTAAAAGTCATAGAATCATAGAATTGTTTAGGTTGGAAAAGGCCTTTAAGATTGAGTCCAACTGTTAACCTAACACTGCCAAGTCCACCACTAAACCATGTCTCTAAGTGCCACATCTACAGTCTTTTAAATACCTCCAGGGATGGTGACTCCACCACTTCCCTGGGTAGCCTGATCCAGTGTTGACAACCCTTTCAGTGAAGAAATTTTCTCCTAATATCCAATCTAAACCTCCCCTGGTGCACCTCGAGACCATTTCCTCTTGTTACTTGGGAGAAGAGACTGACACTCACCTCACTACAACCTCCTTTCAGGTAGTTGGGAATCAGGGTGCATGTGCACTGATGCCAGGCTGGCACTTCTCAGGAGCCTGCAGGACTAGTGGTATGGTGAATTCCTTCATGAACATCTCCATCTGAAATATCCCAATGACCAGGATAAATTCAGAGTCACAGAGAGTGCCATCACAGATTTGTCTCTACCTTCTTTGGTCTGAAGTGCAAAGCTAGTTGAAAATGCAGCTGTCCATAATGTGATTACAGCTGCTGTTTCCTGCTTCCCGTGTTTTTTTGCTATTTTATATACAGCAACTAGAAGGGCTGCTGTGGGTATTCATGGTATCAGCATTCCTGGTGCAACATTTTAGATGGAAAGAAATCAGCAGTAAAACTTGCAAGTATACTCCTGAAAGGAGTCAAAATCTGTCTTCCAAGTTTGTTTCCTCCAGTTTTCCTCTGGACACTTCTCTTTATTTTTGGTTTGCTTCTACCAGAATCCTGTCAAGCAAATAACAGGTAAAGCTGCAGTGACTTAGAACCTCTCATAAGTCAGGTTTGAACAAATCATTTACCTGCAGCCAAATCACAGTTTTGTCTGGCCTTGACAATATAACCAATGGTAGGAGCACTGGGGGTGTTAAATTTCCTTTTAGATTTTCTTTTTTGTCTTCTTCAAACAGCTCTGACTGTTGCAATGGGAAAAAAGAATCACACTTGGTTTTTGAACCTTGCTAGATCTTGCAGTAGGCCATCTCCCAGGAAAATAGCAATGGGAGAGTTGAGTCTGAATGCCTGCAGGTCTTGAACCAACCAGAAGGGAAGGATTTTCTACACCATGAAGTATTAATTGCTGCTTTCTTCTGGGAAATCAACACACAATCTGTGTGTTGATTTCCCAGAAGCAAAATTAAGACTATAAGAGTCTCCTCACATTAGTCTGCTCAATTTTCATTACGGAAATACTGGATTCTTCTTTCCTCCATTTCTCTCCAGGGTCTTCTCATTGTCTTCAATGCCATCACCTCTGGGTTTAAGGAAGAATCAAATAAAATGGGGGGGTGGGGGTTGGAAAGAGAGAAAGCCCAAAGCTGCTGATGTGTTTTGTAGCTGGGGTTGAAATCCCTCTGTTCTTTGCATTTTGGAATGTGACAGTCTCAGAACTGCAGAGGTGTCACAATCTCCTAAGAAGGAAAATGTGCTTCAGACGCAGATTCTATGCATACCATTGCCTTTGCTTCCAAGGTGAAGATGAAAAGTAAATCAATTGCCTTGTCTTTTGGTACAAAGCCACGTGAACTAAGGAGAGTAAGTGTGCCTGAGACCTTGGCCTTAGTTGCCCAAGGACTGCTGTGAAGCACCTGCACAGGGAGAAGGAAAAACTGGCAGCTTTACTACCAAGACCAAAGCTGCACATAAGCCAGTGTCCTGTCTGATAGCAGCACATGGGAAACGACCAGAGGAAGACAGCAAGCAGCTGGCAGTCTTTCTTCCATTGAGTCTTACCTTCTGGCTGTAATGGGCTCTACCTCTGTAAGCAGAGAAGGTGTCTTCCTACCTGATGGTCCTTGGAATTTTCATCCCTGAACATGTCTGGAAGGTCTTAAAGATTAGTTTCAAACAGGTTCAAAGTGCCCTGTGCCAGCCATTATAACTCAATGAAACGACATTTCCTATGGCCGGAACCTGGCCCTGATTGCCTTGAGCACCACGCACCGTGCTGAGCACACACAGAGGCCTATCACTCTCTTTATGTCAGTGCTTTCCTTTCAATTCATCATTGAAATCATGTTTTGTTCTCTTTGAGCCCAGCTCTGCATTGAGATCTGCAAACATCTCAGCAGTTTTGACCTCCACAATTGCTTTAGGCAATCAGTGGTGCATCAGCTGCAGTAAAGGAGTGACATTTTGCTGGTACCCATAGAGACAGATGTTTTCCAGTCCCTCCGTGAAGACTGGGTCCATGTCTACTGACACACAAATCAGAAGAGGGTGGGATAGGATGCGTGCTGCCAAAGAACTGAAGATTTATCTTAAGTATTCTGAGCTCAGCAGGAGTCCACTGTCATCACCATCGAGAGAAAAGGAGTTGAGCCAATGCTAAAGGCTTAGGCAGAGCTGAGGCAGGGCATATTCACAAATTGCTACAGCTCACCACATCATCTTTTCTGGAGAGGGATGCTGTTCTTGTTGCTTACCGTCAATAGTTATCAAATAGTCAAGGGCTTTGAAGCAGGATGAGATGTCTTGGGAGAAATCAAAGACATCAACAGAATGGCATTTGGTGTAACTTTAAACAGTGAGGCTTAGGTTCAACCAGCCTGCTTGGGCTCAGGAAAATTAGGTCCTGGTTGCTCCCCTATAGTTGCCACATAACCAAAAAAGCTGTTTCCTTCCCTTACTCAGGTTCCTCATCTGTTGAGATTGGCCCTAATAAGTCACATTTATTGGCCTTTCAGACCAAGAATCACAGTATTTTCCTACAGTAATCTCTTAGAGTGGTATTTTTAGGGGAGCCTGAACTACTTCAATTCTGCTCCTGCTGCAGTCAGTCAGCACCTCTCTGGTAGACGTGTTAGCAGTTAGACAAATAAGAATTTGATTGCAGTTGTCAGAGAGCGCAGTTAGGCCAGTGCTGAGAGGGTTTGGAAATCCAACCCATGCTGTCATTAAGAAAAGATGAAAGGGAAAAAAAAAAATAAAGCAAACAAGCAATCCAGCTGCATGTCTGTTCCCCTACATGGAGTTCATAACAATGGCATCAGCAAAATAATTAACTTAATTGATTATGCATGTATCACCAGCAGGAGTAGGATTAATACAATAAATTTAGTAGTGGACCTTCACCACTTCCTCTCTTCTCTTTCCTGTTCGGAGTCCCTGTCGTACATAAGCACTCCTGTTAGCAGAGCTGTCTTCAGGCTACAGTTTCTGACCATTGTAGGGCCCCTGGAAGACAGCAGGAAGCACATCTGCCACCACTTGCCAGTAGGAGAGGAGAAAGCATGAAGTTTTGTTAGCCGAATCAGACGTCTCTAATTCTTCCCTCTCCACAGTGTTCTAATCTGATTATTGAGATCAGTAGTCACCTCCTTCCTGTCCCTGGCTAGGTCAGAGGAATCTTCCCTGGCTCAGGAGAAGCTTTGGCTCTATGAGCAGGACTCCTGCTGTGGCAGTAGTGGATCCCCAGTGAGACATCTCTGCTGCAGTCTCTACACGTGAGCCTGAGGAAATAGAAATAGGTCGCTGGATGCTCCAGTGAAGACAGAGCCCTGTGAAAGCTTCTCTCCAGCCCTGAGCAGCACAGGGAGTCCATATCCAGAGTTTAGGATTTAAACTGAACAAAAGCAATGGTTGAAAGAGTAATAAATATTTAAAGGGACATGTGTAGAAGAACCTGGAGGCAAGTCTCAGTCCTGCTGGCATTTAAGGTTATGCCAGCTTCTTTCATAGCTCCAGCTTTGAAAATGTTCAAGTCCACAGGTGCTATAAGTCAGTACTACCAAGGTGTCACAGCTTGGTCAGTCATAAAAGACCAGAGAGGCCCTGGAGAGGGGCAAAGAACAAGAAACATGGTCTAGCAGGACTAGAAGTCTACTTTTCTAATGCTCAGATAAGCTCTGGTCCCCCCAGAAGCTCTGACATGTCAGCATAGCTGCAGTGCAGCCTATGGGCAATGCATGTGGAAGTACATATTCCCTTACTTACTGCTTCCCGCAGGAAGCATTGTTGTGCTCCAGGCAGATACTGGAAACAAATCTCTTCAAACAAAGCTGATGTGAAACTGTGATACAGTTTCTCTGCACTAGGCTAAGATCTCTAGACCTTTCAAGCTGTTGAACTGCTAGCAGTTTGCACCGTAGTCTAGTTGAACCCCTCAGAAAGACATTTCTTACTTTTGATGCACATGTCACAGAATCATCTAGGTTCGAAAGGACCTTGAAGATCATCCAGTCCAACCGTTAACCTAACGTTGACTGTTCCCAACTACACCATATCCCTAAGCACTATGTCAGCGCTACTCGTAAACACCTCCAGGGATGGGGACGCCACCACCTCCCTGGGTAGCCCCTTCCAACGCCTAACAACCCGTTCTGTAAAGAAATGCTTCCTAATATCCAGTCTAAACCTTCCCTGACACAACTTGAGGCCATTATCTCTTGTCTTATCGCTCATTACTTGGTTAAAGAGACTCATCCCCAGCTCTCTGCAACCTCCTTCCAGGTAGTTGTAGAGGGCGATGAGGTCTCCCCTCAGCCTCCTCTTCTCCAGACTAAACAACCCCAGTTCCCTCAGCTGCTGCTCGAGTAATTCAATGTCCTTTTTGTAGTGAGGGGCCCAAAACTGAACACAGGAATTGAGGTGCGGCCTCACCAGTGCCGAGTACAGGGGTAAGATCACTTCCCTGTCCCTGCTGGCCACGCTATTTCTGATACAAGCCAGGATGCCACTGGCCTTCTTGGCCACCTGGGCACACTGCTGGCTCATGTTCAGCCAGCTGTCAATCAACACCCCCAGGTCCCTCTCTGACTGGCAGGTCTCCAGCCACTCCTCCCCAAGCCTGTAGCACTGCTGGGGGTTGTTGTGGCCCAAGTGCAGCACCCGGCATTTGGCCTTATTGAAACTCCTACAGTTGGCCTTAGCCCATCGCTCCAGCCTGTCCAGGTCTCTCTGCAGAGCCTCCCTACCCTCGAGCAGATCAACACTCCCACCCAACTTGGTGTCATCTGCAAACTTACTGAGGGTGTGAGGGTGCACTCGATCCTCTCGTCTAGATCATCAATAAAGATGTTAAACAGGAGTGGCCCCAAAACCGAGCCCTGGGGGACACCACTCGTGACCAGCCACCAACCAGATTTAACTCCGTTCACCACCACTCTTTGGGCCCGGCCATCCAGCCAGTTTTTTTTACTCAGCAAAGCGTGTGCCCATCCAAGCCTCAAGCAGCCAGTTTTGCCAGGAGAATGCTGTGGGAAACGGTGTCAAAGGCCTTACTAAAGTGAAGGTAAACAACATCCCCAGCCTTTCCCTCATCCAATAAGCAGGTCACCCTGTCATAGAAGGGTGTCAGGTTTGTCAAGCAGGACCTGCCTTTCATAAACCCATACTGACTGGGTCTGATCATCTGGTTGCCCCGCATATGTTCAGGATGAGCTGCTCCATCAGCTTCCCAGGCACCGAAGTCAAGCTGACAGGCCTGTAATTTCCCGGATCTTCCTTCTGACCCTTCTTACATATGGGCATCACATTGGCCAATTTCCAATCTGTCGGGACCTCCCCGGTCAGCCAGGACTGCTGGTAAATGATGGAAGGTGGCTTGGCGAGCACCCCAGACAGCTCCTTCAGCACCCTCAGGTGTATCCCACCCGGTCCCATAGACTTGTGTGTGTCTATGTGATGCAGTAGGTCACTGTCTCCTCCTGGAATGTGGGGGGGGTCGTTCTCCCAGTCTCTGTCCTCTGGCTGAGGAGGCTGGATTCCCTCAGTACAACTAGTCTTGTTATTAATGACTGAGGCAAATAAGGCATTAAGCACCTCAGCCTTTTCCTCATCACTTGTTACCATGTTTCCTCCCACGTTTAGCAGGGGATGGAGGCTCTCCCTGGTCTTTCTTTTGCAGTTGACATACTTATAGTATATATCTGGCTGAAGCCAGATTAATTTCTAGCTGGTCTTTAGACCTCCTGATGTGTGATCACAGGTGTGAACATTAATCCTGAAACAAAGGCTTCCTTCTAAAATGTGATGCGTCTATTGTTCTCTGAAGCAGAGAACACCATTTTCAGCCCAAGGAACAAAATGACCCAGTGCTTTATTTAGTTTAATGGATTACTTTTTGCATGTGCATTGTGTTAGTTGATGACCTGAGTCCACCAGTAGCCTGCAATTGCTGTGCTTAGCCTACAGCTGCCTTTTCTCTGCAGTCTTCCCATCTTTAACAGGGGAGTCCTCAAGCTTCATGATACTCACTGCCAGGTGATGCATCTATGAGGCAGCTGTAACGTGGACGTGCTGTAGCTGTGATGCAGAACTGATGCAGATGTCCAAGCGGGGTTGCACATCAAGAGCTCTCTACCCCAGAGTTTACTGATCCTACCGAGCAATGTAACTAGACCAACATAACATCCACTGAGATGTTGTGGAGTTGCTTTGACGTGTACAGTTTTACACCTGACTTTGCTGCTCAAGTTTTCTGCACAAAATGCAAAGACTTTCATACAGAAGACTTAATATTCACCCTATCAGCTACAGTGACCATTTAGTGAATTCATTCATTCATTCATTCATTGAGTTAGTGACTGATTATCTTTGCCAGATATTTAATACCAGTGCCACACAAATCTTACAGGAATAGCAATACAGGGACTTAAAAATACACAACAGAACAGCTCAAGAAGACTGCCTTTAAAGTAAAACAGTAAATCACAGGGCATTCAGTGCTGTCTTGGCATGAAAGAAGGGGTCCCATGTGCTTCACAGCTTCTGACGACACCCTGCCAGAGTCATTTGCAGCCTTCTTTTCCTGCAGAGTGGGAGCAAGACAGCCAGCAAGAGAGAAATATAGGGACGTTACTAAAGCACTGTCTAATTCCAGCTCAGTCGTACTAGTCGCCCAAATGTTCTGTAACAAGATGGTACACGTGTGTGTGACACATTATTGCTCATTTGTCTGTTCTTCAATTAGCTTAATGCACACCAGTTCCTGCAAGGGGGTATCCTTCTGAATGGGCTAGCATGCCAGAACCACAAGGAACATGGTGGGCTTAGGGCCTACCATCATGTTATTGCAAGTACTAAAGTAAAAATCATCTCTTGACCAGGTTCACATTAAAGTTACATATTATTTAACAAGACTGATCTAATTAACAGGCTTTGCTAAAATGCCTACTGCTATCAGCCATCTGAAATGGAGTCTGGCAATATCTCTGTAGTGATATTGAATTGCAGGGCTTCTTTTGTTAATCAGACAAGCTCCTGCAGATTAATGGCAAGATGGGAAAGCTGATAACCCTTTATCAGCTTTACCGTGGGCCATTAACCCCAGCAGCTCTCAGCCGTCTCTTGCTGGAATTACTGTGTAAAAAACTTCATTTTAAACATTAAAAGCCAACCTTCTTTCTTACACAGAAATGTGCAAAAGCACAAATTCCCTTCTGAATTTCAAAGCCTCTCATTTGCACATGCTCCCATTACCCACTAGATACTATTCAAGCACCAGGTCCAGAGATTTCCCTGACTTCTGATAGTATCTGAACTAGTGACTTATGCCTGTATCAGCTCCGTAGGTGACTGCATGGTACTGCTTAAACAGGGATGCTAACAGGATGCTATTGTCCTCTCCCTGCAGAACACCGTGGCAGACGCTCCTCAGGGCTTGCAGTGCACCATCTCCCGGCACGGTGGGATCCCCTTCTCCAGCCCGCCTTGCAGCAGGAGAGAAGAGCCCCAGTGGTGGCTGATGACTCTCAGCCCCTCCTTCGCCTGCAGAGCCCCGGTGATCGTGTATTTGGGGAGACAAAAGCAGGCTGTGGGGAGGCTGCACGGGCTCAGTAGCTCCTCCAGGGATTTGACTTTTTCCCAGCTCAGGGCTTTGGCCTTGGTTTCGTTTTTTTCCCAGAGCTACAGGCACTGTCATCTAAGGGTGCTGCCTTCCCCCACCCTCCCAGAATGGAAAGATGTCCATCCATGGGCAGAGCCCTGGAGATCGGGCCAGGGAGGCCAGCACCAAAAAGAGCACTGCCGGGTCAGCTGGTGGCCTCAAAGAGTCTCCAGAGCTCAGTCTTCCCCACATAAATGTCTCTCCATGTGCATTTGCTGGTGTCAGGCAGTCAGGTCCTGCCCGTGTCTTTTGGATGCTCCTTCCCATGGGTCACCTCAAGACCTGGAGGCACTTGGGGCACAGAGCCCCCCATGAGAGGCAGAAGAACTTGCCTTTCTCAGGGGAAGCAGCAGCTCACTGTGGCTCTTGGTTGCTGCTGCATGGGAGAGGACAGAGACGAAGGAGCCCGGCCATCGGTGGCTGCCCGCTTGCCCTGCTCCCCCCGGCACAGGCCTCCATCGCACACGGGCTGTGGGCCGAGCAGCGGGGAGTGGGAAGAAGGGCTGGCGGCACCAGGAGACGAGAGCCCAGGGCCTGCCGAAGTGGTCTGTCACTGCAGGCCCGCGGCCTCCTGTGGCTCGAGCGGCACCTGGCACGGGCCGCGGGGACACCAGGCCCCGGCACTTGGCCGAGCGCTGTCCCCAGGGCACCAGAGCGGCCCTCGGGGGGGCGGCACGGCCCCCGCTCCTGCCGCATCCCGCCGGGCCGCGCCGCGCTCGGGGGAGCCGGATGCGGCCTCGGGGGCGGGGAGCGGCGAGTCCCTCCAGGCGCTGCCCCGGCCGCGGCCTGGCCGGGCGCCGCAGGGGTTCGGGGCACGCGCGGTGTCTGGGGGACACGGGCGGTGCCGGGCGGGGGGACCCCGCGGAGCCCCCGGCGGGTCGTGTCGGCCCCGCGCGCAGCGGCCGCGGACGAGGGGCGGGGCGGGCGCAGCTGCCCCCTGGCGGCCGGCCCGGCGGCTGCGGGCGCGCGAGCCCCGCCTGAGGAGCGGCGCGGGGCGGCCATTTTGTTGGCGGTCCCGGGGCGGTGCGGCCGGCGGGGCGCGGACCCGGCGGGGGTCTGGCGGGGAAAAGGCTCCGCCTGCTCCGCTGAGCCGCGCTGGTGGCTCACGGCAGGCGGAGGCGCTGGGGCTGTTTGGCGCTGCGTCCCCCCGCCCGCCTCGGACACCGAGCGATGGGTTCTGATGTCACCGAGGGATGTACTGCGACGTTCCCAAGCGATGGATGGTGACCACGCGTCCCTCGCTGCTCGAATCCGGGCACCAAGTCTCACCCAGCTGGCTCGTGCCCGCGCTCCAGCTGAGCGAGTATGCGAGGTTGGAGTGTTGAGCGAGGCTTTTGCTGGTGCGGCGGGAGTTCCTCACTGCAAGTGAGGTCAGTGCCCGACCCCAGAGCCATTGAAGGATTTTCCCCGGCCCTGCCTGGTTCAAGCAGCCGTGGCACCCAGGAGGCGCGCTTGCAGCACCAGAGGTGAGCTGTGCAGGGAACTGTCACCCGGGGGAGCTGGGAGGGTTTCCTTCTTGAGGGGCCTGGACATTTCTTCCACCCCTCCCTGGAGCAGTAAATGATTGTGGTCTTTTTTTCCTTTTCTAGTGTGACTAGTGTGCAGTGAGCAGGAGCAGCTCGACATCCCCAGCTCCCCCCAGCCCACCGCAGCATGTGGAGAGCATGGCCACGGAGCTGGAGAACTGCTCTCCAGTATGCCTGGACAGCTGGGAGAAGCCCAGCTACGTACTGCCATGCCTCCACCAATTCTGCTGCCCGTGCATCGTGCGGTGGGCTGAGAGCAAGCCCGAGTGCCCCCTCTGCAAGAGGAAGGTGAGATCCATCTTGCACTCAGTGTGGGCAGACGACAGCTTTGAGGAGTCATCACACCACCTGCAGCACCATCACTTATCGTCCGCCTGACAGGAGGAGCTCGCGGACACCCAGCCGCACCCAGCTGTCCGTGGCTCCGGTGGGCGGCTTCTGTGCCTACGTCTGGGCATCCGTCTTCTGCGACTGGCCCGCAGTCCTCCATCCCTTGCTGCCCTGACTGCATCAGGTGCTGGGGCAGCTCTTCAAGGATGCCCAGGAAGCAGCAGCAGTGCAGAGCCTCGTCTTATCTAGCCTGCACTACTTTGGCCCGGATAAGGAGGCTCTGATCCAGCTGCTGTGGGACACCCCAGGCAGGCACATGAGGAGCTTTGTCCATCAGCTTGTGCACACCGTCGTGTGCCGGTGCAGCGGGGAGGCCGGACGTCAGATGGACCACGGGACGCCCGTGCTGCCGGGGGGTGGGAGGGCAGTGCCAAGGCTGCTCCCCGCCCTGCTGCCTCCCAAGGGGAGTCTCCTGCCCCCAGCCCAGCCCTTCAGGGGGGCCCAGCAACCCCCCCAGTTACCCCATTCCCACCTATGGGGAGCAAAAAGAGCTGCAGGAGGACCCAGAGGAGGCTGTGCCTGGGCCCTCCACTCCCAGCTGGGGCAGCCAATGGTGCCCTGGGGGGCCCCAGTGAGCCCCAAAGAGGAGGGTGGCAGCCCTGAAGACCCCTCCCAGCCCCGCAAGAAGCCCCCCTGCCACCACCAGTGACCCTGGGAGCATCCCTCAGGGGCCCTGGTTTGGCCGGGCCGGCAGCTGGGGCTCAGGATGGTCCCCAAGACATCCCAGCCCCCTAACTCTAATTATTGTACAATAAAAGAAATAAAGGCATCAAAACTGCAGAAAAAGTCTCAGTATTACTAACAAAGCAGGTGGTGTTGCTTTCCACATGTGTGGGTGGGTTTTCTGGGAAGAAATTCGCAGTCTGGTCTTGTCTTTGGTTTCCAAAACCAAGGCCTGCAGCCGTGAATGACATGTGGGGGGGCTTGTTCTGGCCTGTTACAGTTCAGAGCCGGCAAGGAGACCAGCAGGCTCTCAGTAGTCTAGGTCTAACTATTAGACAGTACAAGGAAATAAAGGGTTGAAGACAACAGAAAAAGTCTTCACCTTTACTAACAATACAAACAACCCTAGCTCTCTCAGCCTCTCATAGAGGGGGTGCTCCAGCCCCCTGATCATTTCTGTGGCCTCTTCTGGACCCGCTCCAACAGGTCCAGGTCTTTCCGGAGCTGAGGACTCCAGAGCTGGACACAGCACTGCAGGTGGGGTCACAGGAGAGTAGAGTAGACAGGGAGAATCCCCTCCCTCAACCTGCTGGCCACACTTCTCTTGATGCAGGCCAGGGTACGGTTGGCTTTCTGGGCTGCGAGCACCCATTGCTGGCTCATGTCCAGCTTTTCATCCACCTTCTCCCCAGGGCTGCTCTCAATCCCTTCATCTCTCAGCTGATATTGATACCTGGGGAGCCCCAACCCACGTGCAGGACCTTGCACTTTGCCTTGTTGAACCTCATGAGGTTCACATGGGCCCACTTCTCAAGCTGGTCCAGGTCTCTCTGGATGGCACATCCCTTCCCTTGGGCATGTCATACGCACCACTCAGCTTGATGCAAATCTGCTGAGGGTGGCTCGATCCCACTGTCTGTGTCACTGATGAAGATACTAAACAGTACTCATCCCAGTACAGACCCCTGAGGTACACCACTCATCACAGATCTCTACCTGGACATTGAGCTGTTGACCATTACTCTCTGGACACAGCCATCCAGTTAATTTCTTATACACTGAACAGTCCATCCATCAAGTCCATCTCTCCCCCATTTAGAGAGAAGGATGTTGCGGGGGACCATGACAAAGGCCTTACAGAAGTCCAGATAGATGACATCCATAGCTCTTCCATGGCCCAATGATGTAGTCACACCATCAGAGTAGGCCACAAGGTTGGTTGGGCAGGACTTGCCCTTGGTGAAGCCATGCTGGCTGTCTCAGGTCACCTCCACGTGCTCCATGTGCCTTAGCATAGATTCTCTGAGGATCTGTTCCGTGATCTTCTAAGGCTGACAGGTCAGTAGTTCCCAGGGTGCTCCTGCCTACCCTTTGTAAAAATGGGTGCAATGTTTCCCTTTTTCCAGTCACCAGGGACTTCACCTGACTGACGTGACTTTTTAAATATGATGGAGAGTGGCTTGGCAACTACATCAACCAATTTCTTCAGGATTCTGGGATGCATCTTGTCAGGTCCCCTAAACTTCTGTATGTTCAGGTTCCTCAGGCAGTCTCAGACCTGATCTTCTCTTACCGTGGGAGGGATTTTGCTCCCCTAGTCCCTGTCTTGAGGTCCATCCACTTGAGAGGTATGGGAGGAGAGATTGCCCGTGAAGACTGAGGCAAAATGTTATTGAGTACCTCAGCCTTCTCCTCATCCATTGTTACCAGTTTGTCAGTTGTGTTCACTGATGGGGCGTACAGTTTCTTTGCCCTTTCTTTTCTGGCTGACATACCTACAGAGGCCCTCCCTATTGTTCTTCGCATCCCTTGTCAAGTTCAGCTCCAGCTGTGCCTTGGCCTTCCTGACCCCATCCCTACACAACCAGCAATGTCCCTATGCTCTTCCCAGGATACCTGTCCCTGCTTCCGCTGCCTGTGCATTTCCTTCTTGCCCTTTAGTTTGACCATGAGGTCTTGACTCAGCCATGCCGGTCTCTTGCCTTCCTTTCCTGATTTCTTACTCATGGGGATGGAGAACTCTTTTGCTCTATGGAAAGCGCCCCTAAAGATCTGCCAGCTCTGTTCCACTCGCTTGTCCCTGAGGGCAGTTTCTCAGGGGGTCCTATTGACTAATGCCTTTGTGAGGGACTGAAATGTCAAATGGTTGTCTCAAAGCTTGCTTGTGTGTGTGCTTTGAGTCACGGGGTGGTGTCAGTAATGCCTGGAACATTCATCAAGGACCAGCTGTGGCCTTTGTAATTAGTCTAAGGAATGTCACCCAAGGAAGCAGGAGTGTATCGAAGGATGCAACCTCCCACTCCCTTGCAGTTGTATTGACAAACTCCTTGGATAAGCCTCAACGAGGGGGAAATGTGGACTGGGTGAAACCAGGTGTTTCTTATGAAGCACAAGGACCACGGATCACCAGCTCCATTGTATAAGCCCGATACTTTGTGGCTCTATAGTGTACGCCAGATGCCATGCATGCCTTGCAAATGACTTTGTGACTTCACCAGTGATAAGAACTGATAAGAGGTGATCATTTTTGCCCCAGAAGCTGGATGATTGCTCAGGAAGCATGAAGTCAGCAGATCTGTGGGAACTGAGGCAAAACCAAAGGTGGGCAGGGCAAGCACGACCACTGACTCAGCTGCTCATGGAAATAAGCTCATCACAGTTTGGGATGATGAGTAGGTTGGATGGATGTTCAGTGGCTGGAGATGGAGACATAGTTATGTGGAATCTTTGCTAATTTTGCATCTTACGAAAGGCTGATAGATGGGATGCTCTGACCTTTGTTATGCAGAAGACCAGGCAGGAGCTTGGCAGAAGTTCCTCCCAGCTTCAGCATTTACAAATCTGTAAATATATCCAATATTCCAAAGAAAATTGGGCAGAAATACTACAAAATTAGCATAGCTCCCATTTTCTCAGTATGAAATTTTAGGAGGCAAGACAGGACATGTGTTTTAGTGGCTTGCGTAAGACTGTAGAAGTGAAGCTCTTTGGTGGAGTCAGTTTCCCTCCGACATAGTTCTGCTTTGTAGCTTAGGGCTTGCCACTTGATCACTGTTCCTCCAGTCCCCCAGCTGGTACTACAGCTGAAACAGACCTCTTTGGGCTGGTGGGAGCTTTAATGTCTGCGAAATGACTGTAAACATAACAGTTTGTTTCAGAGTGTTCCATGAAATGGTTTGTGAGCTGTTGTTTTGATACAAGGAAATGATTACCTGCTTTGCAACTTATTTACTTATAGCAACTTACAATGATTTCTGAATATTGCTTAATAATCCTGCTTGCCCTGACTGTTCTGTGGAAGCTTACCAAGGGCTACTGCTACTGTGTTCGTCAAAACAAAGCAGTTTTCTGTGGAAACCTACCAAGAATTACTATGTTCGGCAAAAATATTTCTTGTCCTTGGAAAGCAGATGTGCTCTAACTAGTTTAGTCTGTTTAGTCTTGGTAATGAATAAAGGTAGCGATATATGGATGGTAAAAGTTCCACTGGTACTTTTAGATAAGATAGAATGAGTAAACCGGCTGAAAACACTCTTGTTATGTAAGAGAATCTGCGCATGCTCTGAAGAAAAGTACAGGGTGAGGAGGACTGTAAGCCTTTGTCCAAAAGACCCCCGAAGACGCCCCCCAGGAGGCAATGCGCAGGTGCAAAGATAACAGAAACTGCTGACACCAGCCTCTAGAACTAACCCAGCCTTACTCATGCATATGGATGTTTGTATTGTGTAATCCAATGAATATGTATATCCACACTCTATAAGTTTTTGGTAAAATCTGCTGTTGATGTGCAAGCTTTGTGGAGAAATCCCCTTGCACCCCGGCGCTGGAGTAAACATACCTGCTTTATAACTCTCTGAGTTGTAGAGTCTGTTTCTGCAAATCAGTTCATTTTTTTCATTTTTACGGGTATGTTGCTTTTAATATTTTTAACCTTTATTTCAACATTTTTTTTTTATATTTTTACCAGACCTTTCAGTTAGAAGGCTATAGACACAGTGACTCTGATCTAAACTTATGTATGAAATTTCAGGCCAGACTCTAAATCATACAAAAGGAAGAAACAACCTTGGAAAAACAAGTAATGTAATAGAATGTGGGTAACGGGCTGAACCTGTGGAGCAAGACTTACAGTTTCTAAGTCATCTGGGGAGTGGGGTGATCAGGGGAGAAGAGGGGACTATGGAAGGCATTTAGAATGATGTACTCATAAAAATTCAGCCTTTAACTACAAAATGTTGCAATCTGGTCATCTGTGACAAGGGGTGGTAGCAGACAGAAAACTTACAGTACAAGATTTTGCTTCAATTTTATTCCCAGTGAGATAGGTGGGACTTTTTGTTGTTGAAACGATAAAAGTATTGGGTTTAGCATTTCATGGCAGATAATGAAGGCTTATGTCCTCTTCTGAAGTGGACATGATGTTTGTAAATGAGACAACACGATAAGATACAGAAATATCTGTTCCATGCTTTAGTATTAAACTGAGACAAATTATTTACTTAAATTGTGGGCTAAAATAGATTTTAAAGAAGTCCAAACTGCAGTACCAGCTAGGAAAAAACTAATTCTCTAAGAATTTAAGAAATTAACTATAATAAAGTTTTAGGATTCTTTTGGGGTTTTTTTCCAAATCAAATAGCAAGATATGATCTTTGCATTGAGAAGTCATCTCTTTGAGAGTGTGAACTGTATATTTCAGGCTTTTATTGAAATGAAGGAAAATTCATAAATGTTAATGATTGTTTAAAATTACATTTCCTTTCTTCTCTTTTTGTCAACCAACTACTTGATGTCCTAATTTTAAAATTTTTGGGGAAAAAATGCAATTCTTCTATTGTTTTGACCGGTTTGAATATTCAGTATTTGTATCAATGTTAAAAAGGAGAATGCAAATAACAGTAAACATTTTCAGACTTGGAGGATGTAAAATACAAAATTTAAAGCTGACAAGATAGAACTGATTTAAGGGCATTCACTAACCAGCACAGGCGTGCTTATATATGTATATATGTGTACATATGTATATGTATTATCTTGTGACTAATCCATTTATGCTAGAAATAGTTACCTGGTAACCTAATTTTTGTGACACTACCGTCTGTGTTCTGCATTGCTGGAGTTGGGACTGAGAGTACATAACAA
This sequence comes from Strix aluco, assembly GCF_031877795.1. NCBI lineage: Eukaryota > Metazoa > Chordata > Aves > Strigiformes > Strigidae > Strix > Strix aluco. Next base: position 78,558,529 of record NC_133971.1, read on the forward strand.
GGTAGTTAATCACTCAGCCTTAGCAGTAGCAAAGATTATTCTGCTGCTTAGGGTTCTGGGGTAGAGAAAGCAAAGAAAAAAATGAAGAGCAGGGTTCTGGTGGGATTGCCAAAGCAGAGTGAGGGCTGCTGCACAGTTATATATGAGCATTCCTTTGCTTCAAGTATTGGGGTGTCCTCCTGCATCAGTGTTGGCCCAGGTGGGGAGTTAGCCTTTCAGGAAAGGGCAGGTGTGAGGCATACAGAGAGATGGGACAGAAAATGTGAACCCAGACCAATGTAAATGTCAACCACAAGGTTCCCTTTGTTGCCTCGGTCTCTAATTCTTACCCATAAACTTTCAACCTGCTCGTGACTATTCTTCAGAGACAGCTCCTCATATCCTAACCATTTCCTGACAAACAGTGTTTTTACAGATCCTCTGAAATTACTCTCTAGGCAGGTACTAGTAGCATGCTTTAGGGATTAACACAAGAACCAAGGCTATTTAGCATCTTTACCCACCAGAGTGATGGGACAGCATGCACTCTCAGCAAGTTTGAGGATCCATACACACCTATATGGAGATTTCCAATGAGCATTTACTGTTAGCTGTAAGTAGTCCCAAAGCAGGGAAGGAAAAAAAAAGGTTGTGTGAGGGAAGAAGCATTGTTAGAACTACAAGAGCTGAGGCAACCAACCTCACACTTGTCCAAACAACCCAAATTCAGTGCCTCAGACAATTTTTCAGTAGTCCTAAAATCAAAGTGTGAGACTTGTTAGAATGTGTTTGTGAGCAGGACAGTAACCTTAGTGCTATCCAGTGGCTGCTGGATGTCAGAAAAGAGGAAGACTGCACGAAGTCCAAACGGCTAATCAAGAATGAGTTCAGATTTCTGGCCAGTCTTATTCAGATATTTACCTTTAGTGCTCAGGGGTATTTCTCTCTGGTGAGCCACTGAAATGGAGCCACCACAGACCTTTACCAGCCATTATGGCTGTTCCCAGAGTAAAACTCTGGGGAAGGCAGGAGAAATAGTTTATCCAGTTGCAAGTTAAGAGTTTGGTAAAATACAATTACTCAAAGTAATCAGATAAAAGAAATGGTTCAGAAATTGTGTTTGCCCAACAACTGTAAGATTAGCAAAGTGTTCACCTTGAGATTGCTTTTTCACAGGAGAGCCACAGCATGGCAAGCCCTCTCATCTGCCCAACAATGCAAGGGAGCCATGCTGGCAACTTCCCTGCCTTCTGTACCTTGGCACTGGCTGCTCAGAAAGGTTACCCAAAACCACATGGTGACAGCTGTACCAACAAGAACTCGCTGACATTTAGCACTCCCAACCAGAACATCCACTTCAGGACTTCAAACAACCAAGACACAAACAAAAGAGAGCTGGTAACATCTTGCAACATGCACCTCTGAAAAGCCTGTGTTAAACTTGCAGGTACACTGTGTGGTAGCGTATATGGGTATTACATATCTGTATACAGCTTACTGATTTTTCTGGTCTGGAAGGCTGCATTAATAACGCCTCTTTATAAAAAGTACACTTTAGCTGTGGTATTAGTTATGGCATCTCAACTTATTTAACTCGACCTTTTGGGTCAAAAGAGAGTGAACTGTGGCCAAAATTGCTTTTAATCTTGCTTTGCTGTGGATTCTTTAGCAGATAGTGACAAAACTACTATCAAAACCTCTTAAATTACATGCACATAATGCACCAGTCCAGGCCAAAGCCCATACAGCCTCTTTTTCTGTGGGCTCTAGGACTAGCTGTCTTTGGGAGCAGTCATTTATTGCACCCAAAGATGTTCTCCTTGCATTTCATTCTTGAGAAGTCATTGACTTCTCAATGTAGTAAGAATCCCCCTACTACTACCTGTCCAAAATTCACAGCTTCGCTAATCCTACTTCTTGATCACTCGTTCTTTCCTGATCAAGGAGGTCAGTGGTATAATCTGAAAAAGCATTTTTATTATTAGTCTGTGATTTCCACCCACATGTTCTGTGATGTTTTTCTTTTCTGTAATAGTTTTATGTGGTCACTGATTTCAGAACGTTTCACAGAGTGCTGTTCTGCCCCCTGACCACCTTATCGCATCATTCCTATGAAACTAGTAGTCAGGTAACATTGAATCCCATTGATCCTCCATATCCCAGTTCTCTGAGATGTCCATTGTATCAGGGTTGTCCCTGAAGGCAACTGCTTCAGCCCCCTTATTTTTCAGGCTTCATGCATGGATGTGCCAGCACCTGTAAGTTTTTCCCTTACCCCATCACTTAATTTTGCATGTGCCAGCCAACTGACATTAGCAGTCTAATTTGATTTCCTTATTTATTGCAATTGTTCTTATTTCCCTTCTGGTATTTCCCAAGGTGGATTGAACCCTAGCTGTATCCACTTTTTAGATCATATCTGTCTGAACTGGGAGCTGCCACGCAAACATGCAGCAATCCAGGTCCCGGGCTGCAGGGAGTGTCTGAGCCTGTCAGTCCTGTTGGAAGGCACCAGTGATAACACCTGTGTGCGCTGTGATCAGCTGGATGACCTGCTCAGCCTGGTTGCGGAACTCAAAGAAGAGGTCAAGAGATTAAGAAGTATTAGGGAGTGCGAAAGGGAACTTGATTGGTGGAATAACACCCTAGCACCCCTAAATCAACAGGAGCAAATGGAGGCTCCAAAGGAGGAAGGTAATCCCTCATCCTCTTGCTACCAGGCAGAAGGAGGGGACCTAAGAGATGGGGGAGGCTGGAAACAGGTCCCTGCTTGGGGAGGCAGGAAAATCCTCTCCTGACCTCCCTCACCCTCCATGGTGTCCCTTCACAATAGATTCGGGGCTCTGGAACTTTTGAGTGAGGAAGAGAAGGAGGAAGGAAATGAGACAAACAAGGAGGAAGACCAAGATCCACCAAGGCTGGGTCATTCTAGACCAGGTATTAAAACCAGCTACTTCCTGCTGTCTTCTACACTCTCTTCTGCCTCCAAGGAGCACGGTGATTCCAGCGGTAGAATGGGTCTCATCTAGGAAAGCTGAACAGTCCACGGAGAGCGTAATTTGCAGAGGACTGCCACAAGAGAAAGGGGTTTCACTTACAGGGCACTGAGGGATTTGGCCTTGCCTTTTTGGAAGGGCTCAGATCAAAATCATTCTCTTTCCCTGGAAATAAGGTGAGCTAGCAGCATGATACAAATTCTCAGCCTTGTAAAAAGAAACACTGAGGAGCAATATAGCCATGCCAAATAGCAAACACAGGCTGTTAACAGTTTGAGCAAGAAAAGAGAAGCACCTCTGTAATTAAGTGTGAATCCGTAGCATTGTGCGAAACACCCTCTCTCTACTATGCCTCCTGAAGGAGAGGGTGCTGCTGTACAAGACAGCTGGGAGGAGGGCAGTCTAGGTTCAGTCTCTCTTCAGCCACTGTTTCCCTCCATGCACTTGGCGTTATCATCGTCTGACTTTCATTAATGAAAATGAAGCCCCTGAATAATTGTGTGGGTTCAGTTCTTAAATGGTGCATTTTTCTTCCTGACTGCACAGTGGGTATGAGTGTGCCTTCTCAAAGTCCTTTATTTTATCTCAGTTAGACTGTAGGTTCTTAAGGCTGGGTTTCTTTATGTATATATATAGAAAAGTGCAAAGCAATAATCTCTCAACAGAAGTCTTACAGCCCAGCCACAGGGCAGGCAAAAGCAAGGGCACTGTAGTTTTGAAATACCGAAGACAACTTCAACATATACATCAGTTCTGAGGGGGAAGGGGAAGGGAGCACATGTGGAGCTTGAAGTCAGAGGTTCATACAAACTATGGGATCCTGTCTTTGCTCAGAGTGCCTGGTAGAGCACAGTAAGCATTATTTAATTTTCTGGAAAGTATAAAGGTGTCCCTGAAGTACCCAGCTATTCAGCCTTAGGAGTTTGCTATTAGGCTGTGTGATCTCAAAAATCTAGGTGCATAAGTCATTTAATAACAATTTTTGTTCTTGCAAGTCTATCGATGCTGGTAGAAAAATCATGACAGCCTTTTACCAGCCAAATCAGGAGATAAAAAGGATACCAAACATAAAGCTTTCAAATCGATTTCCCAACATGTTCCACTCCCTCCCACTCCACATGGTCTTTGCAGATCTGGAATTAATCAGTAACTGACTTCCGTGCCATAAGGTATCCCTGGAGTGAAGCACTGTTCTCAGGCAGGTTTTTCACTGCCATCTGCTGTCCTTTAGATGGTGTTTTAGCTTCTATGACTACAGCTCAAGGCTTGTGTTAGACGCTGTGAAATAGTTTTGAACCATCATCAGTCACCACCTCCTCTGAGTTGCCAGATACTGCACATCTCTGCAGGCACCAGGTGAAGCACTGGGAAGGGATCTGGTGCATCTACCCTGGCCTCTTTGAGCCTTCACTCACTCTTCCAAGTGATTTAATCCATGATACCAGCCATGCAGACCTGTGTGGGCTGAAAGAATAAGTTTGAGGTTTATTAGGTTTCACAAGTAGGGTAGGAGGGTTGCAGTGCTGTCCTGGGCTCTGGAAGTTAAAGTAGAGTTGAGACAGCCTTGCTTCATAGCCTCACTCAGGTATTGCCTTGCAGTCCCTTCCACAAGTTCACTGAGGGACTTGAGACAGAAGGATTTGCCTTCCTCTAGTTCACTGCCTGGTCTGTAAAATGGGAAAAATAACCTTTCTTGCTACAAAACCACGTAAAAGGATCTAATGGTTGCCATGTGGAAATGAAATACCAGTTCAAATGCACCTGTTTCCTTTTCCCATCTGTTACCACCATCTGGGTGTCCAAGTCTGGGTGTTCAATATCAATATGTCAACCTGCATACTTGCTACATCATGTGAAAACGATCCTTCACATCGTAAACTGCCTGTAAGATCTTTTTGGTGCATCTTGAGGTCCAGGGCTTGTCTCTGCATTGCCCCTACTAATGGGGGGGGTTTGAGACAAGGAACAGCACCTGCTACAGAGTTTTCTTGGTTTCACTACAAAACCTGTAAGAACAGCCCCAAAGCTCCCCTCAGAGCAAGAATGGAAGAGCAAATCTGTGTGCAGAGCTGTGTAGGGTCTGGTATTTCTGGCACAGTTCCCCTTGCTGTACAATTCCACTTGAGATGTAACCCACTAAGGGCTTGGCCCAGGGATATGTACAAGTGAGGAAATACAGCTCCATTTTCTGCCTTGTGAATTTTCAGATTTTTGGGACTTTTGTTCTAGAGAGAAGCAAGAGTGGTGTGGTACTAAGTGAGGCCTTTAATGTCTTACCTATCTTTGACTGTAAGTGAAAGAGACATGCAGAATCGGTGGGCAGCTGACTACAAAAACAATGACACTGAGAACTGCAGAGTCGTTCTGGGTTTGTATCAGTAGGATTCAAGGCCAGTTTTATGTGAGGCAGAGTATTTCAGAAGTCATAGAACCTCCTGGTTGTTGCCATATTGTATACTTCATGTTTCCTTAACAGCCTACAGTTCTTCCAACCTCTATCCACCCTTTGACAAAGGTTTCTTCCGATTTCCCTTGGGACAATTTTCATTGAATTCCTAATTACAGGTGTACCAGTATGCATTAGAGAGCGTGGATTCCTCTGTGAATTACAGCTGCTATTTCCAGGTTGTGCTGCAGACCATATTGGGGGCAGCAGCCACCAAAGGCCACGCACACACCAGGAGAGAGAGCACCTCTTCTCCACGGGGAGCAAGCTGGGCACTCCTGAAGCCTCCCAGACCCAGCACATGGGCTCCTCTCCCCACCCTGTCCCTTTTGTCCTCCCTTCCTTCCTGCCTGCCTGCCTTCCTTCAGTTGTTCCCTCATTTCCTTTCTTCCTCCCTCACTTTTCCTCTTTTTCTTCCCCCCTCTCTCTTCTGCCTCTCTTTCCCATTCTTTCTGTCCCTATTGAGATACTTTCTGGACACCTAGTGGTATTCTGGTCTTCAAACACCAGAGCAAAAGGTAGTGCCTTGCCAAAAAAAGCTCTTGTCTGATATCAATACGTTAACATTTCCCTCGTGTTTGATTTCCTCAGGAAACAAAATACAGCTCCTCAGTTCTTGGTATCCTTTATACCAAAAGCATCAACATCCTGGGTGGGGCCAGGAGAATGATGTGGCAGACGGATGTGTGGACATTTGTCTTAAAGATTTCATGGTACAGAGAAAACCACAAGCAAGAACGAGACACCGGATCCCAGCACTGTAGAGGTAGGACTGAACAAACAATACACCAGTTTCTGGCCCTGCAGAGATAGAAGAATATGTTCTGTGGTTTTGAACTAGGCAAGAACCTGTGGTTTTAATGCCTGTCAACAACTAACTGCGCAGGTGTAGGGTGCTAGGTTGTTGACTTTGAGGAGGGTCTCGTATGATGCAACCCCTGGAATAGTCTCCCTGCGACCACCTCGGGACACATCGAGCCTGCACTGAACCAGGCCATGCCTACCATCACCTGGCACCACACCCACCGTGCATATGCATGAAGTTTCTTGGAAACAGGTGGAGACTTTTGGACTGTATAAAAATGGCACCATCAGGAGGTAGGGCAGGACTCCCACCACCAAGACACCAAGAATCAAGAGGACCAACAGGACACTGCTAAATCCATGGATGGTGATATCTTTCTGTCTCTGTCTCTCTCTCTCTTCCTTTCTTTCTCTGTAACAAATTATAACTAGATCCAAGTGAAAACATGTAGCATGGGGCTTGTTTATCCAGTTAAGTTATCCAGTTAAGGAGTTGCCATCAAGTTATTGTATCTAACCACTTGCCTTGTATTTTTTATTAATAAATTGTTAAACTGGTTGGCTGGTGTTGTTTCACCTTAATTCCATTCAAGGGTATCTCAAACTTGGTCATAGGTCCCAAGGGGAGGGAGGCTGTCATAAACGGCTCCTTTTGGGCCGTGACACATGAGTGTGAGATTTATATGTGGTATAAAACTAACTAGCACTCAGTCACTGAGGTGAGCAGCTCCAGTGCCAGCATGATCCGCAGTGGGCTGCTCCAGCATGGTGCACAGGGTGGGGTCCTGAACCAGGGGAACCTCTGGGGAGCCAAGAGACCTGCCAGGAGCCCATGGCTCATGGGACAGTGGCTGATGGGACCTGGATGGGGCTAGGAGCAACCATGACCAAACCCCCCCACCCTTAAAACAACCCCCTGGGGAGCACTAGCGAGCAGGATGTTGCACAGCATTTTGTGCAGGATGAGTGCTGTAGTTCTGCCGGCTCCATCAGGAAGCAATGTTATCTGCCCATCAGAAGGCCATGTCCTCTCTAAACTCTGCACCTGCCACGACAGACACAGCTGTCCAGACGGAGCTCTGGTGGGAACACACTGCCACCCGGGTGTCAGGCTGCAGGGTCGGCCCTGCTCTTATGCCAGCACTGAGCGCCCCTGCAGGAGGTGCGCCCAGGTAAGGGAACTCCTCCGCTTAGTGGCAGAGCTCCAGGAGGAGATGAGTAGGTTGAACAGCACTGGGGAGTCTGAGAAGGAGGTTGACTACTGGAATCACACCCTACCATCCCTGGGACAGGCCTGTCAGGCAGACAGGACACACGATAGGGAGGATTCCCTATCAGTGACTTCAGGGATGGGGGAAATGGTGACAAGTTCCTGCCCAGCACAGGAGGCGCCTCTCCTCTGTGACTGCCCCAACTTCCCAGGTGCCCTGGTACAATAGGTACAAGGCTCTGCAAGTGGAACCAAACAGTGATGAGGATGAAGGTCTGTCTAGGTTGGAGGTGTCACCAAGGTTAAGTCAGCCTACGCCCCCATCAAAATCACTTCCATTAAGAAAAAAAGATGGGTTATTTTCATAGGTAACTATCTTCTGAGGGGAACAGAAGGCCCAATATGCCAACCAGGCTCGGTCCATAGGGAAGTCAGGTGCCTCCCTGGGGCCTGGGATGAAGATGTTACAAGAAAATTTCCTATCCTGGTACATCCCTCAGATTATTATCTATTATTGCTTTTTCATGTAGGCAGTGGTGAAGTTGCAATAAGAAGTCCAAGGGCGATCAAAAGAGACTTCAGGGTCTCTGGGATGACTTGTTAAGGGATCAGGAGCACAAGTGGTTTCTCCCTCTATCCTTCCAGTTGCAGGGAGTGATATTGGAAGAAACAGGAAGACCCAGCAGACCAATACCTGGCTCCAAAACTGGTGTCACTGGCAGGGTTTTTTTGGTGATAGGTTGTTTTACATGACACCAGGCCTGCTGGTGACAGATGAAGTACACCTTGCTCAAAAGAGGGAAAAATATCTTTGTACAAGAGTTATCAGGGCTACTTGAAAGAGCTTTAAAATAGATTTGAAGGGGAAAAGGGATAAAACCAGACTCACTAGAGATAAGTCTGGGGGCAGCATGCCAATGTTTGAGAAATGGTATGTTAGTGAGGTCCTTCAGTCTGCTCCACGATGTGCTGAGTACACTTGAGCACATTTGAAATGTCTCTGTACTAATCTGCACAGCACCTTAGCCATCCCAGTGGGGGTAGGGGATAGAGATCCACACAGCATCAAAGACATAAGGGTTGTTGTTGTGTTTGAAACCATGGAAGCACCTGAGAACAGTCATATAGGAATTAGAGCTTCTTCCCCAAAAAAAAGGTGTCAGGATCAATAGCCCAGTTGAAGTGCATCTACACCAATGCACACAGCATGGGCAACAAACAGGAGGAGCTGGAAGCCATTGTGCAGCTGGGAAACTATGATATAGTTGCAGTCATGGAAACATGGTGGAGTGGCTCACACAACTAGAGTGCTGCAATGGATGGCTATAAACTCTTCAGAAGGACAGAGGGACAGACAAGGAAGGAGAGGCAGCCTTGTTGAAGTGTTAAGGCTTGGACAATAGGCCCAAGCCAGAGTTGACCTATAGATGGATCCTGTATATTTTATAACTGATAACCGTTGTGCTAACAGGTATTATACTAAGTTATAACAAACCACCTACTCTGATGTAAAAGGTGGAAGTGTTGAAGCCTGAGCAACAGGCCCTGAACCAAAACTGTTAACTCAGTATGTAATCATTAATGAAATATGCATGGAGGATGTAGCTATCTTGAATGTATCTTTCCCTTCCTTTGTATATGAATAGAATAACAGAGCCATGGAGACAGGTGCCTGTCCCCAAGGCCTGATGTGAGACCTTGCGCATAATCCGATCTGATAAGCAGAGACACTCCCTTAGATTCTTCCTTGAGCCCTGGCCAGGCTCTGGGGGGAATCTAATGTGAGATTGAAACCAGATATTTCTGCTTAAAACAAAGATGCCAGCTATTCTGGCTTGCTGATTTTTGGGTGTATAAGGCTGGGCCCACTCACAGCGACTTTGGAAGCCTCACCTACGGGTGGACACACCGCGTAGGATTTCCCACTTGCCGGGACAGGCTCTGCAAATCCTCGCTGTAACCGGGGCTGCCCAGCGACTGCGGGTCTGGATGATGGTAACGTATGCAAGTGGTGATGGATCTTTCTTAATCACTATTCTCTCCCTCAGGTAGTAATGATTTGATGCATTACCCTGTATTTTCCTATTTGTTTAAGTGCACTGTTCTGTCTTTTCTTACTGTATGTTTTCTGTATTATTCTGTTATATTATTTAGTTATTTCTAGTAAAATATGCCTGCTCTTTTCACTCTGGTGTCTGAGTTTAATTGATATCCTTAATCAGCAAAACACTTGTATGTTAGGGAGTGTTTTGACTACCTACAGTTTGACAATGGTGATGAGATGGTTGAGTGTTTATGTATAAAAATCAGGGAAAAGGCCAACAAGGCAGATATCCTTGTGGGAGTCTGTTATAGACCACCCAACTAGGATGAAGAGGCAGATGAAATATTCTGTAAGCACCTGGGCGAAGTCTCATGATTTTAGCCCTTGTTCTCATGGGGGTCTTCAATTTACCAGATCTCTGCTGGAAATACAATGCAGTGGAGAGGAAACAGTCTCACAACTTCCTGGAGTGTGGGGAAGACAACTTCCTGACACAGTTGGTGAGGGAGCCAACTAGGGAAAGGACCCCACTGGACCTGTTGTTTGTGAATAGAGAAGGACTTGTGGGTGATGTGATGGTTGGAGGCTGCCTCGAGCACATCGATCATGAAATGCTAAGAGTTTTCAATTCTTGGAGAAGTAAGGAGGCCGGTTAGGAGAACTGTTACCTTGGACTTCTGGAGGGCAGACTTTGGCCTGTTTAGGAGCCTGATTGACAGAGTCCCTCAGGAGACAGTCCTGAAGGGCAAGGGAGTCCAGGAAGGCTTGACATTCTTCAAGAAGGAAATCTTAAAGGCACAGGAGCAGGCCATCCCCATGTGCTGAAAGATGAGCTGGCAGGGAAGAAGACCGGCCTAGCTGAACAGAGAGCTTTGGCTGGAGCACAGGAAAAAAAGAGATTTTATGACGTTTGGAAGAAGGGGCAGGCAGCTCAGGAGGACAAGGATGTCGTGACATTACACAGGGAGAAAATTAGAAGGGCTGAAGCCCAGTTAGAGTTTAATTTGACTACTGCAGTAAAACACAATAAAAAATGTTTCTATAAATACATTAACAACTAAAGGAGGGCTAAGGAGAATCTCCATCCTTTAGTGGATGCAGGAGAAACATCGTGACAAAGGATGAGGAGAAGGCTGAGGTGCTTAACGCCTTCTTTGCCTCAGTCACTAATAGTAAGACCAATTGTTCTCAGGGTATCCAGCCCCCTGAGCTGGAAGGCAGGGTCACAGAGCAGAATGAAGCCCCCATAATCCAAGGGGAAATTGTTAGTGACCTGCTACACCACTTAGACACACACAACTCTATGAGGCCACATGGCAGTTGTATTTACTGCTACAGTAGGCAACATACTATATACCTAGCACCATGATGACAGTACATGAGTCCCTTTACATATCACAGTTTAACAGTAGCAGTAAAATAGACAAAAATCTGTACTAAGCTGTAGTGGTGTGCTCCCCCTCCCAAACTGACCTGTATTTCGTATAACCCTATTCAAGTGATAACCACCAGTGGCGATCGTAATGGATGCATCTGGTCATGATGGCTACATCCTACTGAAAGTGGATTTGGGGGAAACGGATAACAACACAATAGCCAAGGGCTGATTTGAACAATGTGCCCACCTAGCCATGGTGCTGGTCAATGTCCGACTGAAGCCAAATTTCGAAGAAAGTAACTTTTGTAGTCAGTATGTAAATATGACTGAGTCCATAAATAGTGAACAGCCCAGGTCCCCTTGAGCTCTCCTGCATGGCAGCAGACTGCACGCCAGCATCTCCTCTTGAGTAGCGACGCCTCTCAAGGCTACTCCTCAAGGTTGAGATGCCTTGCCACAACAGATTCTCAGTAAATGATTAATAGCATGCTAAACTTCAAAATCCTAACTAAGTGATATAAAGGATTGATTGTGCACATATATAATCCTTTAGACATAAACTGCTAACCAAGTCTGGGACTAATTCTGGATCCAGCCGCACCTAGACTTCTCTCTGAGAAGAAGTTTAGAATGCAAGGGAGTCCTTTCTGAACCTCATGACTCAACAGGAGGGTCTCCCCGACAATTTTGTCTGATCCTGTTGTTGCAAATGAAAGTATTAACACGGTAATGATCTAGCAGCAAATCAAGATCTACTAATCACAGAATTGTCTAGGTTGGAAAAGACCTTGAAGATCATCTAGTCCAACCATCAACCCGACATCTACAGTTCCCAACTACAGCATATCCCTCAGAGCTAAGTCGACCCTACTCTTAAACACCTCCAGGGATGGGGACTCCATCACCTCCCTGGGCAGCCCATTCCAACGCCTAACAACCCGTTCTGGAAAGAAATGCTTCCTAATATCCAGTCTAAACCTTCCCTGGCACAACTTGAGGCCATTCCCTCTTGTTCTATCGCTTATTACTTGGTTAAAGAGACTCATCCCCAGCTCTCTGCAACCTCCTTCCAGGTAGTTGTAGAGGGCGATGAGGTCTCCCCTCAGCCTCCTCTTCTCCAGACTAAACAACCCCAGTTCCCTCAGCCGCTCCTCGTACGACATGTGCTCCAGACCCTTCACCAGCTTCGTTGCCCTTCTCTGGACACACTCGAGTAATTCAATGTCCTTTTTGTAGTGAGGGGCCCAAAACTGAACACAGGAATTGAGGTGCGGCCTCACCAGTGCCGAGTCCAGGGGTAAGATCCCTTCCCTGTCCCTGCTGGCCACGCTATTTCTGATGCAAGCCAGGATGCCACTGGCCTTCTTGGCCACCTGGGCACACTGCTGGCTCATGTTCAGCCGGCTGTCAATCAACACCCCCAGGTTCCTCTCTGACTGGCAGCTCTCCAGCCACTCCTCCTCAAGCCTGTAGCGCTGCTGGGGGTTGTTGTGGCCCAAGTGCAGCACCCGGCATTTGGCCTTATTGAAACTCCTACAGTTGGCCTTAGCCCATCGCTCCAGCCTGTCCAGGTCTCTCTGCAGAGCCTCCCTACCCTCGAGCAGATCAACACTCCCACCCAACTTGGTGTCATCTGCAAACTTACTGAGGGTGCACTCGATCCCCTCGTCTAGGTCATCAATAAAGATGTTAAACAGGAGTGGCCCCAAAACCGAGCCCTGGGGGACACCACTTGTGACCGGCCACCAACTGGGTTTAACTCCGTTCACCACAACTCTTTGGGGCTGGCCATCCAGCCAGTTTTGACTAGCAGCACTCCATCATTAACCAATTCAAAGATTTACAAAATAATTCAGAAAATATGTTATAATTAAAATAGTACAGCTAACTTACTATACAGTATCTTAAATCTATATACATATATACATGCGCATTCACAAACCAAGACATACAAACACACAGACAGACAAAAATATTTGGATCCGATGGAATAAGGATGTACCCACACTCGTGAAATAACTGTATACTGATACAGGGAAATGATTACCTGCTTTGCAACTTATTTACTTATAACAACTTATAATGATTTCTGAATATTGCTTAATAATACTGCTTGCCCTGACTGTTCTGTGGAAGCTTACCAAGAACTACTGTGTTCAGCAAAAATAAGAGATATGTCCTTGGAAAGCAGATGTGTTCTGACAAGTTGAGTCTTTGTAGAGTATACATAGCCATGTATGGACATTAGAAACTAGTATGCTTTTAGATAAGATAGAGGGAGTAAACCGGATGGGACAACTCTTCTTGTTCAAGAAATTATTTAGGAGAATCTGCGCATGCTCCAACGAATGGGGTGGAAAAGTACAAGGTAAAGAAGACTGTAAGCCTTTGTCCAAAAGACCTCCAAAGACGCCCCCCAGGAGGGAATGCGCAGGTGCAAAGAGAACATAAACTGCTGACACCAGCCTCTAGAACTAACCCAGCCTTACTCATGCATATGTATGTTTGTGTTATGTAATCCAATGAATATCTATATCCACACTCTATAAGTTTTTGGTAAAAAGTGCTGTGGGTGTGCAAGCTTTGTGGAGAAATCCCCTTGCACCCCGGTGCCAGAGTAAACATACCTGCTTTATAATTCTCTCCAAGTTGTAGAGTGTGTTTCCATGAATCCATACCCAAACACATCGGTAAGCAGAGAGAGAGTGGGTGAAAGAGAAGCTAGCTCAAAGTTAAAATTTCTCTTTTCCTGAGTTTAGAGTAAATAAGCACAATGCATTGGCATTCCTCAACAGGAGATAATTGAGTCTCGAGAGGGTCGACTTTGCCCTGGCCTCCCGTTGGCTCTATGGACGGTGCCTTAAGGTTTTTGGTACCTGAGAGACATCCCAGCTCAGGGATATGCTGGTCACAGGCCCACTGCAGTCCAGGAGAGCTCAAAGGGTCTCACTTGGGGCCGCTGTTTATAGGGTCCAAGATAACTGACTTTTGTCAAGTACTTTTCACTCTGGCCCAGCTCGAACAATGAAATATTCTGGTGTCTTCCACCAGTTGCCAGTTGCAAGAACTTGATGGCTGTGCAATTCTGTTATTGTTCTCCCTGACCACATCCCAGGTACAGGCCTACCAGGCTGTCAGGAGGTGATGGGCTGTTATAGCCATTCACACTAATCACTGAGTGGCCCAGGAGTGGGGGTGAGGAATCGCACCATCAGACCTGTCCTCTGTGCAGTAAATATCAAGTGAACCTTGCCATCAAATCTCATTAAACCGCTGCCGCATTTACTATCAAACTTTGTTAAATCACTGTTTTATATCAATAAACATATTGCTACTTCTCTCTTACAAGTTAAGTGCATTACTCCATCTGCGACATAAGTGCAGCTATTATTTTACATACACACTATTACAGGATCATCAGCTAAGTTTACCATAAGAAAGAAAACAGCATTAAATGCTTTATTTATCTCAACTTTACTACAATTAGAAAATTCTCTCCTTTGTCTTCTAGCATCTTTCCCTAGACATAAATACAAGATCTCTATTACCTACATATGAAATACCTTATCACAAAGCATAGTCCACAGTTTGCTGGCACTCTAGAGGTAACAGCACTAAGCAAGCAGCACTCTCTGGAAAACACTAGACTTTATTTCCATTAACAAATTGCAAATTTTTGCCAGTTTGCTCACAGCCTGTACTGAGGACTGCTGCCTTAACATGTTCAATAAGCTGTTTACCTCATGAAATATCCCCAAAAATTGTTTAAGTTGGAATTTACCTTGTTTTAGCTACATGTTTTTATGGATGCAGCCTATGCCAGCTGTCCCATGAGGTGGGGGAATTTATACACATTCTAAGACAAATAGTGTCATCTAATCAAGTTATTTGATATTTTGAGTAAAGAAGCCCCACTTTTGTAGTGTAAGGCCAAGACCCCAAAGGTTCTCATTTAGGGCTCTGAATCAAATTTTAATATTAAATAATCATAGAGTGGTTTGGGTTGGAAGGGACCTTAAAGATCATCTAGTTCCACCCCCCCTGCCATGGGCAGGGACACCTTCCACTAGACCAGGTTGTTCAAAGCCCCGTCCAACCTGGCCTTGAACACTGCCAGGGAGGGGGCAGCCACAGCTTCTCTGGGCAACCTGTGCCAGTGTCTCACCACCCTCACAGTGAAGAATTTCTTCATAATATCTAATCTAAATCTCTTTCAGTTTAAAGCCATTACCCCTTGTCCTATCACTACCTGCCCTTGTATAAAGTCCCTCTCTGGCTTGCTTGCAGGCTCCTTTAGGTTCCTCCCAGAGCCTTCTCTTCTCTACGCCAAACAACCCCAACTCTCTCAGCCTGTCCTCATAGGAGAGGTGCTCCAGATCCATGATCATCCTTGTGGCCTCCTCTGAACCTGTTTCAACAATACAGCAAAGAAGTTTAAGAATCTAGTGTAGTAGTTACAGCTGTGTATAGGAAAGTAACTTACTCTTCCGAGAGGTCTTCAGATCGTCATCAACCAAACAATGAAACTTTTTCATGTAAATCCATGAAGAAAAGTGACTAACAGCCTTCTTGTCCCTACATTTTCCTCTTAGAGAATGTCATGACATGTTAGGACTACCTCTCCCCTCGCCAGGGGTCACAATAATCTACTGAGTGTTGTTTGCTTGTGTCATTGGGGAAAAAGGAACTGGACTGGTCTCCATACTACCCTCACAATACAGCAACAGAGGAGGTAATCTTAATTTATAGGTAAAATTAGCACCACTTTATGCTAGCACACTGGATGGCAGAAACAGCTGTGGATCAAAAAGTGTGAAACACCTTGTTCAGCTGTTCCTGCTGTGGAGTCAACAATCTCACACTGACAGAGGTGTAGCTCATTCACCCTATTGGGTTTGGCAGTTCACAGACACAACCTGTCTAAAAACCACGTACTGACAATGGGACTATAAGTCTAAATTACCTTTGAATGATTGGTTAGTTGCCCAATACCTATGGTTCGCTATGCATTGAACAGCTGTGTTAGGTCTTGTCATCCTTTCAGTATGAACAAATACAGATGAAATGCTGCTTGTGGTGGTTTAGTCCCTGCCGGGGTCTGAGACCATGTGGCCGCTGCCCCTCCCCCACAAAGGGAGTGAAATACAAAGCCCCAGGGCTGAGATAAGGAGAGGTTTAATACAACAGTGCAACAGCAACAAAAGAAACAACAACAATAACAATAACAGTAATAACAATGAACAGAGCAAGGTATGTACCGATACAGCAGTGAGAGGAACGGCTGCACAAACCCCACGTGGTCACCGATTCTCCCGCGCTTGGGCGTGCCAGGATTTGACATCAGCATGGTATATGAATAATCCAGCTAGAGCTTCCCCCCACTGCTGGGGAAACTTAACCCTATCCTAGCTAAACCAGGACACTGCTCCATGGCAATAAGCAGAACTCTTGCTTACAAGTCTGAGACTGAAAAAAAGCTCTGACCCTCAAGTCAAGCTGACAAAGATCCTTTTTTCTTTTTCAACTCTGGCATGCAGTTGCACTTTTAGAATAGACATACCAAAGCTGATCAGTCTTCCACCACTGTAGTACCTGGAGCATCCCTCTGCCTTCAAGAAACCATCTAATAGTTTTGTCTAGAAAGTAAGACTTGCTACACTGAACAATATGAGATGTAATGATTTCTGATTTAGACTGTGCCATACATATCAGTCTGAAGGATGCAAAAATGAACCATTAGACTATGTATGGCAATAGTTCTATACATAAAGGGGCTGATCTAAACTGTCAGTGAACACTATGCAGAGGTTCAATGCTAACTGATAAACCTCAAGTAAAGATGCTTGTAACCAGATCTCAACAAAAGACTTATATACTGAAAAACCACCAAGGCAGTCTAGCTTTCAACATTTAAGAAAATATTACAAAGAACTGAAGTGCTTCAGAATCTATATGCATTAAAGCTTTTAGTCCAACTATGACTGACACGAGCTACCTGAGCTCTTCTGAACAGGTCTAACACCAACCCAAAGTAACTGATTTCCTGCCGCTCACTGAGAATTTTAAAACAGTTAAAAATGCAGTGGCTATCAAATTTCTTGTCCATAAAACTCATTCTTGCTCTAGGTAAAATTCCCCAAAATTAAGTTTGTAAGTTTTTGAAGTTAATGCAAGCCATTGCAACTTTCAATTACTTTGATATTTTGTATATTATACAAATGTTTGGTTTTCAGGAGCGTAATTCATGCTGAGGGGCTAATAGGTAGCAGCAGCAAATTGCTAAGCACTTGCCTTTGCAGTATTACATCATGTTTGTGGGTCAGCATAACAGGTTGCTCAGAACAAAAATCCCACATTACACAAAGATCACATAAGACTTTGCAAAGCAAAGGCTTTCATTCCCACCCACAGCCAGAATACCTTCTGTACCACTGCCCAGCTGTAGCATTGCTCAATAATCCCTTAGAGCCTTGCTGACCTGTTTTTAAAGGTGGGGGCTATTCTCATTCTGAGAGTAACAACAAAAAGACACATTTATTATTACTTCCTCCTACATTTAAGTGCTTCCCAGGACGACACCAAATCCCACATTTTAGATGCACTCCTGAGTCCTGGGAATACGTGAATGCGCAGCGTGCACAAAATGTATTTTAACAGTTTCACCGCCACTTACTTTCAGACTTTCTCTGAAGAACCAGCTGAAAGCAGGGCAAGTACAGGGTATGTTACATACAGAGGACAGCAGCCAAAGATGACTCTTTTTCTTTAGAAACAGCCCAAGTAGATACACTCAAGTATCCAAAGGCATTACCTGTACTTCACTTAAAAATGTAAGAAACTGCAGTCAGGTGCACTCTGATTTCAAACCTGGCTGAAAATTTCTTCAGCGATTTGCACAAGTTGATACATTAACTTCTGCAAAGAAGTTCATGATGAAACCAAAGGAATTGCAGTAAGAGCAGACTCACAAGCTTGTTTTTTTAGTATTTTCTCTTCAACATGTCTGAAAATCCTCTAAATCTTTGCAGTCATTACTGCAATTCCCAAACTTTAGTAGAGCATCTTACGATCACTTTTTTTAAAGCTGAGTTTGAAAGTCAGCCAAGTAGCCCAGAAACATACCACATAGGGTACCAATTCATCAGGCATTAATCTGTAATTCATACGTACCCCAAAGTGACTTACTTATGTGTCATACTATCTACCATTTATTGTTTATACCCAGTATAGTTAACTTAGATCTTTTTGTGCACCAGCTTTCCACACCAACCTGCCCACTGTTTGGGCAACTAACTTTTCTGTTCCAACCACAGCCAATCTCCAATCCTTTTGTATCTGGCAGTATTCATGCTCCAGGCTTTGGAGCTTCTTTTTGCCCAAGAAGCAATGGCCCACTGATTAAACACTACTTTTGCAGGCCTTTCAGTTGCCACTGCAGTGAAAAATGTCTAAGACCGAAAATCCCTCCTTAACTATTGCCTCCCAGAACAGCACGTAGACCCATTACGCAAGTTACTATCTTTAAGATAGAATTCTGACTCCCCATGCTAGGGCACAATGAAACTCCAAGCAGAGCAAGTCCATAGTGCCAATATTCCATTTTTTTTTTGCAGATGAGTTGTTCTGGATATACAAGCCTCTTTTTAATTTCAGCACAGAGATAAGGGTCATTTTCAAGGCAGGACTGCTACTGAATGAAAAATCAATTAGGGATTGATTTTAATGAATCGCTTCAATGCATACCATCAAGAAACTGTGTGTGTGTAAATACATGTATTTTCAGGAATCCTGCATTTCACTGAAGTAAAACACATATAAAAGGTGACAGATTTTCTAGATAAGACCATTTATTTTAACAAATAGATGAGTCTTTACGATGAACTAGAGGCTGCAACAGCTGCTCTCTTAGGCTTCGGTGTGGTTCCTTCACGGAATCCATTCCTGCAAGTAGAAATATGGTTATCACTTTTTGAAAGGATGATTCCTGCTCCAGGGTATCTGCTGACAAGCAATATTTTAGATCAAGTTCACCAGCTTTTTTCAGCTTATCTCAGTAATGCACTGAAATCACTACAGAGTTCATATGCTCAGACATTTTTAGTAAGAAACATCTTATTAACAAGTGTTTGGAATAAGCAGTATGGTTTTTGCTCTCTTCTGAAGTATATTTGACTTCTTCAAACAGAAATATTTCAGTGAGTGAATACTGCAAGAATACATCAGAAACAGCACATCTGCTGAAGGCATGCCTTACTTTATGTTCCTACTAAGCAACTCAGAAAAAGATTTCATGTTTGTGAAGTGCAAGTCAATTTCTTACAGAAATCCTCTGTGCCCCCAACCAGAAATAAATGGCAGGCATGACAAAAGAAGAATCAGCCCCAAGCAACATCCAGTGGAAAGGAGGCTACAGCTGCACACTGTAAGGTATTTTCTGGCTGCTGCTGGGAAAGACTGCACTCACCCAAACAGATTAACGGATCCCTCAACTACACCTGGGTCTGGTACTTCAAATACTCCTGCTTTTCATTATTAAATCCAATCTACATTTTTATGACAACACTCTTGAATTACTTGGTATTTTTCATGCAGCATTCTCATGTATTAGACCAGAAGCTACAGAGATCAATTTTAAAACATGGAGGTCATATACAAAGGAATTCTTAACAAGCTTAACACTACAATTTCCCCACTATTACCTCGTCAGTATAACTCAAAGCTTTGTAACAAGTTTTAGAAACCTGTACCTCAGAATCTGACGTTATAGCTACTTAGATAGTTACTTACTGCTAACCGAACTCCAAATTAAGAGTGATTCCAGTCCTGAACTTTTTTTTTTTTGTAGGCAAATGGGGATTGGAATGCATTTCAAGACTTGTCTCTTACAAAAACCCACACTCAGGGTAACCAGCAATTCGACTGACTCACAATTAGAGACAATACTACACAATGCATGTGTTTTTAACTGTGCGTATTCTATTACGATAACCTGTATTCTGTACTATCTACACTTAATAGAAACATCAGAGCTTATTATACACCCTATGTATCAACAGTGAGTTTTGTTTATCCTCAAAGGAATATGTAGCAAATTCTATAAAGCATCATTTATTTAATGATATATTTAAGAAAAAAGACCATGCTACATTAAGTGTACTAAATAAATAAAAATGTTAACTTTGAATGATGAATTTTATAATTAAGTGACGTCCATGCAGGATTTCACACATTAGTTTGTGATAAAATGTTATACCTGAATCGACGGTAGACCTTTTTCAGGTGCCTCATGCGACCAGTGCCAGTGGTGTTGCGTCTTTTCGCCTTTGCACTCCAGTTATCTAAAACATACAAGTTACTGCTACTTATCTGCTACAAAAATTAAGTTGCATATTACATTTGTATACCACATCTGACAGAAGCAAAAATATAATTAAGTCCACTTCTATGTAGTGATACTGCGCGTTAGCTAAAATAGAGTTAAATCAGCATTAAAAGCTCCAGTCACTGTAACATGACACAGTATTCCTCCTTTGTTGAAAAAAAGTTAAGACTACTGAAGAAGACAAAGAAACAAAGATTTTTAAACTGGAGTCAGTTAAAAGTTTGTTACTTACACTTTCTCTTACGCTTAGCAGGGTAACCACATTTCCCACAGGTAGATTTCTGCAGATGGTATGCCTTGGACCCACATCGACGACACAAGGTGTGTGTCTTATTTCGGCGCTTACCAAATGACGATGTACCCTTCGTCTGAAAACCGTTACAACACATGGCACGTTGGAAATACCACTAGCACTTGCAAGTCATGCAACTAAAAGAGTAAGGTCCTCTAAAAAACACGCACAAACCCACGAAGTCGAATACACACGTCAAACGCACACTGAACTGTGGAAACACCCAGCTTCACCTACAGATAGCCTCCATTTTTAGAAATCACTTCGTTCCGCCTCTCGTCGCCATTCCTTATGCCCGCCCCCCGCCGCCCTGTGCTGAAATAAAAGCCACCGAGGAGTTATCTTCAGTTCCCTTCTCATCTCCCCCAGACTCCACGCTGACAAATAATAAACTGCGCTCTCCTGAAGGGAGATTATCTGCTGCCCGCAGACCAGCCGCACACTCACAAGAGGTCTTGGCTACCCAACCCCCTCTTGCCACGTTACCGCACTGCTGCGTCGGCCGCTGCGAAAGCGCCAACCCGGCCCCAGCAAGCACGGAGGAGACCCCGGAGGAGACCCCGGAGGAGACCCCGGAGGAGACCCCGGAGGAGACCCCGGAGGAGACCGGGCGCCAGCACGGCCCCGCGCCCCACCGCGGCCTCCCCGCTCGGGACAAGACGCCCGACGCCCCCCCTGCGCCCTCAGTCCCCGGCCCCCCCGCACCCAGCCGCAGCAGAGCGCAGTGCCGCCCCGCGCCCTGGACGAGGCCCGCGACCCCGCAGGGCCCGGCGCGGCGGCAGATGGCAGCGGATACCCCGCGCCCGCGGCCCCGCGCTCACCATCTTGCCCTGCCGCCAGCACCAAAGAGGCCAGACCCCGCCCCGCTTCCGCTATGGCCCGGCAGCCGCTTCCGCCGGCGCGACGGCAGCGGCCGGCTCCGCCCCGCCGGCCCGGGCTGCGGCGTGGCCGTGCCGGAGCGGCCTGCCCTGTGGTGGCCCCGTACCGCCGGGCCCGGCCTGCTGGGACAGACCGGGACCCCCCGCAAGGCCCCGGTGTCCCGGGTGCGACAAGCAGGGCCCCGGGCCCCGAGAGCTGGGTTGTCGCTGGTGGCACCAGGCCGAAACTGGTGGGTGGGATATCGCAGCGTGTCCGAGACCGTCGCCAGGCGGCTGCTGGAGGGTAACAGCTGAGGGTTGTCTGTGTGTAAATATGTCTCTGCCTGGGAAAGAAAATGTGTAATACACCTAAGCTGCCGTACAGGCCCATCATTTTTAACTCTAATGCTGCCTCTCTGCAGGAGTGCCGCTGCTGCTATTCAGAAGTGCCTAGAGCTTCACTTCGGGCAGCAGAGTCAAGGCCTGACCCTACTTAAATGCATTCAGTGAAAATGATTTTTGTAAATGAGATTCAGGGACGGGGTACTCTTGGCTGTAATACTACTTGCAAAGTGAGCTGCCCAAAAAAATAAGCAGTCCCTTCTGCATTCTCTGCTTGACCATGTTGGCCCGGCTCCCCAGGTCTTCCACGCTACATGGCAGTCGGCCTACAGTTAAAAGCGTGGCAATGGACATCGCTAATGCAAAATCGTTTTTTATTCAGATGCATCATTTAAGTTCTTACCTGCCAGCCTACTGCGCATCCACAGTAGATTCACAATCTATGTGCAATTTTATCTTAGAAGTGTTAATTTGGGGGAAATAACATACAGAGAGAAACTGAAGACGTTTGTGTTCATCTTTTCACTGGTTCAACAACTTGTCATCTCAGATAAAGTCAGAAATTGGTGATAAAGCCAGTTTATTTATCCTTGATTGTAGAATTAGATAACCTTGTCTAACAGCTCATGATAAAAGTATGTATTTATCTGGCAGGCTAGATGTCACTCCTTTTGCTTCTGTTTTACAGACTAAAACTGCAGTTACTCCAAAATACAGCTGGGCGGGCCTGCCACAAGCCACCAAACTGTGAGAAACCCTCCAACAATGACTGTGTGGACAGTTGAACCCCTGTAACATGGAACTCATTGTCCAGAAAAAGGAATCATTCCAAGACACAATCCCCAAAGCAGTGAAGCTGTGTTCGACCTGCATTTTCACTCTTGGACAAACCAGCCTTGTACAGTTGTCTCAGTGTTAATTTATTGTCACTTGTTTCCTGAGCATAGCCTCTTGCTGAATTCCTTTGGTGCTAATTTATGTGCTGGGAGGCTTTTGTCTCCTGCTAAGGTTGAGGGACAGGGCAAAAAGCCATTTTGACTTTAGCTGCATTGTTTCCAGACACGCAAAGGTGTGGCCCAGGTTGTTCACTCAGCTCTTTCATTTCTGTTGGTAATTTCTGTCACCAAAATAACACCTAAGGCAGAGGTCTTTGCTCATACTCATTTCACCTCACCTGAAAATCCGGGGATTTAGTCCTGCAGGAGAGAGAGAAATGATTCCAAAGGGTAAATCATCCCATCCCAAAATAGGTGTCTAAACTAGGCTGGAAAAATCATCCTTGGGAGGAACCCTTCTCCTTCCATTAATTCTAACAGGAGCCTAGACAGCCCCCTTAGGCTAGGCACAGAGATGACTGGAGTTAGGTAAAATGAATTTTGCCCTGACTGACTTAATGAAAGTATTTTTATAGCAATTCTATCTTCCTTGCCAAAAATCAAAAGAGAAAACTCGGTGTCCTATGGATGAAATACCATACAGAAAAAAAATCCCAATTAACTCAAACAGTATGAATGCATCCTACAGGCTGGACCGAGTCATATTTCTCCCAGCAACCTTGCTGTGTGTCTTTTAACTACTGTCTCCTTTCCTCTTTCTCATTACATCTCAAAAATCTGGAAGATGCTATGAAGACATTGGACAGATGCCATGGCAACAGCCTCCAAAGGAAGTATGTTGGTTTGGCTGCCTGCAAGGATATGCTGCCAGAGGAATTATTCTTGTCCTTTGTGAGATAAAAATAATCTTGTTCATTTACATGTCTTCAAACCTGTTAAGAAAGGAAGATTTTTGGTACAGTCATGAAGTTGTCTTTAGTATTCAGGAGCACTGGGATACTTTTATGTTAGAGAATGAGCTGAGCTGTGGCTGACCCAGAACCATCCCAGAAGCTCTTCGCCACTGTGCAGGTCACAGGTGAGGACAGAGTTCACCGCTCGTAGTGAACTCCAGCCTGCTCAAAACCCAGAGACTCAGGTACTGGCAGCTGCTGAATGGCACCAGCCTAAATTCAGCACTGGCTAATTCACCCTTCTTCTCTGGTGCACAGGAAGTAGTCCAGAATTTAGGAGGTGAAGCATCTGTGTTTTAGCACTGTCTTTTTGATGTAGGAAACAGCAGTCTGTTACTGCAGCCAGTGTCCCGTCTGCAACTTCTGCACAGTGCTTTTGACCAGCCAGGTCTGGTGATGGGAGAAACTCTTTGTTGTGCCAGCAAACACTGATCCTATTAAGCATCTAGATCAGGATTTACTGAATACCGTGGGGGTGAGTGCCTTTCTGTATCTCCTAGCACCATGTTCAGCAGCCTGTCCAATCTGTTTGGGGTTGAAAAACAAGTAAAATGCAACACTGAACATGCCCATCCATTTTTATTTCCATCCCTGTGGGGTACAAGCCCCTCTGCCTCAAGCTGATCCCACCCAAGGCCCATAGACCTTCCTGACCTTCTTGATCTGCCCTTGCACTTTGCTGGAGGAGAATCACCCACTTCCAGTCCCTCCCACGGCGAAAGAGCAGCCTTACAAATAAGTCCAGCTCAGGGACAGAAGACCAAAACCAGAGCTGGCTAGACAGTAGAGAGGAAGGTGAGTATGAGCACCAAATACCTTCAATGGCATTTGTTTTGCACGGGTTTAGTATCATGCTGTCACCACGGTGCAGTACAGCCATACAGTCCCTGATGTGACCATGGTGGGATTTTCCTGAAAAAACAGAGTAGTTGTACTGGTTGTATGAAACTTGAACACTGCTGAAAGGACTTGTGTGTGACAAACGCAAGACTGGTACCCAAGCAATTTCTGTCTATCATCATCATATGGCATCACTTATTTGTGCACATATGTAGCGCCCTTTGCACAAGCTTCAGGGGGTAATAGCGATGATTCAAGCTTCATATATACTAGAAGCTGGCAAGTGCTTGATACCAGTTATCTTCAGAGGTGCAGACACGCTGAAGTCTTTATGTCTAAATGTGATCTCTTCGATCAAAGGAATGCCTCTCAGTACCCTCTTGGATATTGATCACTTTGACCTAGGTAACAATGTCTCAGGAAGGCTGCAGGAGAACTGAGGAATTTAAGGGCAATGTTTTCATGAGGCCAGTTTCGATGCCTTTGTTTCTGGATATCATCTTGATTTGCAGCTGTAGACACCTCGGTTGGAATTAGTGTGGAAGAAATTAGATTGAATATCTGTTACCAAGCAGCCACAAAAAACATAACTTTATTTGTGTATATCCAGATTCTTCAGTTCCAAAACTTCCATGTGTGAATTTGAAACAGAAGCATTGGTCACCACAAGATGACAGTATAGTTCAACTAAAACTTTTCTCCAAAGCAACTCGGTGAAAACTCTCTGAACAGTAACAATAAATTAGGTTAATAAATTGAAAACAGTACTATCTGTACAGTTCTTAAATCTGTATGACAATAACAGAAAATATGAGCAAACAGCAATGTTTATGAAAAAGGCTGTTGCATCCTGCTAAGAAACTAATGAGTATAATACAAAAGGGTTTCTATTTGTGTAAGATGAAAATGGTTAGAAGAAAATTAAACAGCTGTCACTAAAGTATGAAATTGCTTGTTAAAATATAGTGGAAATGATAAAAAAATTATTAAAACTCTTTGTATAACAAAGCTTATACAATGTACATAAAATACATTTGATACTGTTGCTTCCTATAGCCAGTCCTGAATGGGAAGGGAAGAGCCCCGTTATCACAACTACATACTCTTTCCATGCATTGAGACTCTTCTTTTCCATAAAAACCAGCACAAAATATGACCTCACAGAGAAAGCAGTGTCAGAGTTTAATAATAAAAATCAATTATTCTAACTCACACTGAAGAAAGTCTCCGAGTGTTTTTCTCAATACTGAATTAGAACTTTTCATAGTCAGTCATCCTTTCTATTTATGATGGCATAAATAGGTTCATACTGATGATCACATAACATCTCTTCTACACTGCTCACAAGCAGTTGCATACAGGTAAGTTACATTAGAAAAGCAATATTTTTTTATTACTACTCCTTAGCGTTGGACAGGGAGACCAGATAGCAGTCTTCAGACCACTGTCAAATGCTTGGAGGATGACACTAATACTTGGTAGATCATGGTTGAAGCATGAATACCATCACAAACCTAGCAGGAGAAAGTCTTCCCCACTCATTTCCTCAGCTGCCTTTAACCTTTATGTTGGGATAGCTGAGGGGGGGGATCCTAGGTCCTTCCCTACTGTAAACCCCACTAAAATCTTTCTTTGTTGTTTCATCTCGCTAGGGGAATGGGGACAGCATACCTCTGTAAAGCAGAGGTAGCTACAAACCTGGGATCACCTGTTACACAGTGCAACCATGTCATTCAGAATTTTACAATTTCCCTAGTGTTTTTTTAATGTTTGCATACATTACCGGATTGTAGCACATTGTTGCACTAAATCAGTAAGTCTCAGAGGGGATTTCGCTGGCTAGCCTCAAGCTTGCAGAGGTGGTTGTGTAGCAATTTGGGCTGAGCACCAAAACGGGTCGATAGGAGAAAGCCACAAGTTCCCTTACAAGGTGACAGCCATTTTCTTCTCAGTCATATAACAACTAAATATTCTTGACTTGTTAGTATTATTTCGATAAAAAACAACCTTGTTTTGTTTGATACTGTTAAACCTTTGTTGCATTATACATGCACAAATGTGTGCACATACAAGCCTAGAACAAAATTTTTGCTGGACATGCACAAAAAGCATTTGAGCTACCACAGTACAGAATTGTAGTCTGCATCACATTCCAGGAGGAAAGGCCCAGCTTCTAACCATGTTACCCTTACATTTTGCCAGAATATATTCTGGTTAGTCACTGGGGAAATTTTTGTACCAGTACAGAATGCAAAGCACTGGATTTAATTTTCCTTCAGGTGGTTCTGGAGTTTTTGAGAAAAGACTGGGCAAATGTTTGTCTGAACTGGCTTAGGTGTACTGGATCTTGTAGGGAAAGCAAATAGGCTGGATGATCTTCTGACGTTCCTCCCAGCCATACTTTTGTGATGCTGTGTTTTATAAGAGGCCACTAAGTGTAAAGACATAACTGTATCTCTAATCTCCCTGGCTATCGTGTTCTCAGACAAATGCATTTGACCAATTTTGTGCTTGGAAAAAAAGATCAGATCTTCACAAATTCTGCCTTCAATTTTGTCTGCTTTTGCCATTATGATGGTTAGTCAAATAAAAGCTATGGCCTCTATCTTACAAGCTTGCCTTGCACTGACAGGCCTCCATTTTAAACATCCATCCACCCCCAAGGTAATGTAGGTCTCTGACTTTCATTTTCAGAATTATTCTAAAGCACATTAAACCCAAAAGATTTATTATTGAACATAAGAAAAGTAAATGTTGCCTAGTCATATGTGTATATATGTGTATCTCTCTGTGTAGGGCCCATACAAATGGATGGTACACACTTAGCAGCACTAGTAATGTTTTCTTTCCTTTTTTTTCCTAAAAAAAAATCAAAAGCTGGTCTGATTCATACCTAGACACAGTCTATATCTAAGCCCTGACATTAAGGCTGAAATTTGCTAACTTGGAAGCTGAGTGCCTAAACATAATTTACGATGTCAATTCTT